>NC_056748.1:163700486-163880486 GCF_019279795.1 Protopterus annectens
TGTTACTTCTATTGCTGATGTAGTTAGACACAGCTTTCTGTATTGTCCTACAGAAAATGTTACTAGACTAATTGCTGACTAATTGAGAATAACTGCTGATTTACAAAACATTTGAGAAAAACAACCTGGCCTTGGGGCTTATTTTAGCCCACCACAAACTTTCAATTCTTCAATTGTGCAGTTCTAATATATGTGTTACATTTTGCCTAGATTCAAGGTACATTTCTAGCTTAGGTACAAGTAATGCTGACTACGGTTTATACTTTCAAGCATCCTTTGTTTTCATTATCAATAGCTTCTAGCAGCTGTGTACTTTCTCATGGCATAAGCAGAAAATCAATAACTCTTTGTTAAGTCTCATGACACTAGTAGAAATGAAACACTTCTTATTATTTTCATGACATTAGCAGAAATCAAATGCTCCCTGTTATGTTTCTAATAGCTGTGCAGATTCATGCAGTGTGAACAGAATAAATGTATTAACCCTTTTAAACCTCAAATGCACTAAGCATGCATATTACTAATACATATTTTTCTAACAGATTGTTTCATATGATATATTTTGGGATATCCAAGATAAGATATTTTCAAGGATTGGAATGTTGTTGCCAGGGGGTATGCAGACAGACACTATGGCCAGTTTTTTATGGGGGTTGAGATGATAGTTAAGAAAGATAAGTTCTTCTGGGGAGAAGTCTGGGAGTGGTAAGGAGAGGGGGGAGAGGTTAAGTTGTTCTGAGTATAGGATGACAACACCTCCCCCGTTTTTAGAAAGTCTATCCTGCAGGAAGATCCGGGAGGTAGAATTTTGGAATTTGTAATATGTGGTTTTAGCCAAGTTTCTGAGAGAGTTAAGATGTGGGGAGTGTTGTGGGCAATCCAAGCATGAAATTCTGTTGTTTTGTTTGGAAGACTTTGTAGGTTTATGGAATAGAGTGATAGGTATTTAGGTGGAGAGGAGAGGCGTTGGTACCTTATGGGTTTGGCAGTGCTGGTAGTGATGGTGGGAGGGGATGGAGTGGGATTGGGGTGGATGTCCCCATCTAGTAAAAGTGCAGTAGGAAATAGTGTTAGTTTGGTGAAAAAACTAATGTAGTTGGCAGTGGATTTGAGTCTATGTTTCGGAGAGTGGAGAGGGATGTTGAAATGTTTTAGTTTATGAAGCTGAATGTAGGAGACATTGAGTTGGGGGGGAGACAGAGAAATGCAGACTTAAACAGAAGGGCAATACAGTGTGGGTAAGAGTGGGTGATGTTGGAGGGTATAGTAGGATAGTGTGATAGGATGACAACCCAGAGAGGAAAAGTAGGATGGGTGGTAGGAGGAGGTAAAGTAGCATGCTGCTGTCTTGTACGGGTGACTTCTAAGTGATGTGGAAAATGAAATTATTAATAGAGGGGTAGATTTTGTTAAGGGATATATGGGGGTGTAGCAGCTAATAAGGACAAAGAGAGTAGATGTGCTGACTGAAAGCGTAGATATGCGAGTGATGGGTATGGGGGTGTGTATAGTGAATTTAGCTAGAAGGTGGTGTAGAGAAGTGGGAATATCTTAACCAGAGTGGTCAGAGGGGAAAGCTGAGTTGGGTAGAAATAGGGAGGGCGAGGTGTGAGAAAAGAAGCTAGAACTTGGGAAGTGGAAGGGCATATGTAGATGGTGCTGAGGGATGTAACTATTGGATAATGGGAGGATGAATGGAGGGTCTTTGTAAAGGAGGTTATAAATGTGGGGGGGGGGTAGGAACTGGAGGAAGGGTAAGGGAGCGGAGTGGGCCCGTAGGGCGCATGGAGCGGGATGAACCAATCAAGGTATGTGCAATTCAAAAATAACTATCAGTTGCTCTGAAGTCACATCTATAATGTTAATCCTTCTTTTGTTACTAATGCTTTTTTTGTCTTTAAAAAGGAGTGAGAGCCATTTGAATTTTACCAGTTGGATGCCCTAAGAAATTGCCTTGTCTGAGGGCTGAGTGAGAGTGAGTCAGCTATTGCTGAATGAGAGACAGACTGGGAGGGTAGTGGTGATATACCACATAAAAGAAAAAAAATACAACAGTTGGCAATTAAACTGGATTGGGGCCCATGCTTTGCATTTGCTGACTCACTCTTATGCTTCACTGAGACTGTACAAACTCTGGAATTTGCTAGAAAGCTCTGGGGTTTACCAGTTGAATGCTGCAGGGATTACAGTTGCTGCCATGTACTTGGGCCTGTTTCTTTTAACCACATGCTGCATACTGTCAGCATGAGTTTTATCACTGTCCCTTCTAGAGCTGTTCTCATTTGTAAGCATATTTGTGTGCTTTTCTGTTAGCTCATATATCTGACAAATCTCAGTGGCCTTATTCAAAGTTAAATCACTGTCACAAAACAAAATCTTTCTGAAAGCATCATCTTTAATATCACACACAAGTCTGTCCTTTATCAACTCATCCCTTAAATCACCAAATCTGCACGTTTTAGCCTTATTCCTCAGGTCAGTTATATATGCTGAAAAGTTTCACCAGGCTTTTGATCCCTTGTATAAAATAAGTGCCTTTCCATTGTAACATTTGTCTAGTTGTTACACATTTCTCTAAATTTACATTTTAAGCACTCACAGTCTTCCCTTGATTCAGCTGGTACAACAATATGATGGTTTCTTCTCTCTCCAGTATAGATAGCAGGTGCATATACAAATGAGTGCTCCCTTTCTGGTGCTTCTGACCCAGCTAAATTAAGCAGAAGAAATGCCTTTGTATGGTCATCTTTATCAAAAAATGCAGCCTGTATGACAATGTTGTATTCTTACTGAAACACTCTCCAGTTCTCAACAATACTACTGTCAAACACAAGTACACTGGGTTTTTGAAATCAGTCTGCCATGCCCAGAAATTATACACATAAACACTCTGAAAATATGGCCCTTGTAATTATGTACGAACAAACAGTTCCGTGAGCTTGTAATAACATTCAAATGCACAATAAACTCTTTGAAATACTGCACTTTGTGAATATGCTCTGTAATGGCTGTACTCTGTGAAATATGCCCTGTAATGGCTGTACTTTGCGAAATAGTTTTACTGTAACATTGCACAAATATGAGAAAACTTTCATACACTTCTGATAACTTGGATATCTTTGCTTAATACAAAAAATACATGCTTTGCGATAATGCGGTTGCTTCCCCTTATTTTATTCATTTTATGCAATTCGGACTTCATTTCAAACATTTCTGTAGTAATTTGAATATTTTTATCAGTATTGTACATATCGGCTTATGTGAATATCATTTAGAATGTTCTGTATGCCCTGTTTCATATTATACGAAAAAGAAATAGTTTTGAACAAGTTTTAATACCTGAAATTAATTTCTGACCTGTTTTGTGAAGTTTGCACATTCTAGGGATGATTCATGCCTGTATATTGCACCAGCTCCTAGCGAGTCCCTTAAGTTATTTTTACCTCGGCCACCTTTAACTTCATGCCCCTTGGATATACCATTTCTGATTCCTTGTCCTTTAGACGTGCTGCTTCTGACATCATGTTGTTCATCCTTCTCTCATAAGACAAGCAGGTGGGGGGGGTTAGATGCTTTAATACACAGAAACACATCAGGATGGACGGGGGGGTTTAGATGCTTTAATACATAGAAACACATCAGGATGGATGGGGGGGTTTAGATGCTTTAATACATAGAAACACATCAGTATGGATGGGGGGTTTAGATGCTTTAATACATAGAAACACATCAGGATGGACGGGGGGGGGGGGTTTAGATGCTTTAATACATAGAAACACATCAGGATGGATAGCAGCATCATACAGTACGAACAAACTAGTTAACAGACAGACCTTACATACACACATGTTTACATCACAACGGCTTACTACAAAATGGCAGTCAGACTTAAACGTGCTCAGTATTTATACACTTGTGTAAGCCCCTGGATAGCTTCTTAAAGGTATATACACGTATTGATCTACAGGTCTGAAATCACAGCAGGAGTTAGGGTTGGGTTATTGATGTATGCAAGTGATACTTTTTTCTTGTATTGGGAAAGATATGATGGCCTGTAGAGATGTGGATATCAAAAGAGGCTGCAGTAAGTATTTTCTGCACATGTGAATAAACCAGGGGCACAGTTTATCTGCACCGAATGAAATTTCTAAAGGAATTTTCAGTAATTGCTCTTCAATTTCTTTGGCTTTGATTGTAAATTGAATGGAGTATGATGAGACATTAGCATGTAGCAAGACGGTTGTGGCTTTGATTGCAGGTTTGCGGATTTGTTGAGGAGAGTAACTAAATTTGTAGCTTTGCCGGGATTTTGACAGTGTAATACTGGGTTCCAGATTCATGAGATTGTTTGTTTTGGCTTGGTACTGTTTTCAGTGGAGGTAATTCTGAAGGTGACTAATTGAAGACATTTTTGAGGTTATTGTTATACAATGGAGAAGGCTGCATTTATCTAGGAGGATACACGGAAAGTATTTGTATGAGGTTGGGTATGCTGGTGGCTACCATTTCTAGCCAGGAGTGTTTGCTGGTCTTAACATTTGCTATTCTTGTATTTGTACAGCTTGGGATGGTCTGTGATCTGCTAGAATGACATCAATGAACTATTTCTATTTTCCAAGCAAATATAAGTTAAAGTCATCTTGAATTATGATCTTTTTGTTGTTTTTATTTTTTGTTTTTATTTTTATTGGGAATGTTCAGTAATACAATTCCAACATTACATCATTCACAAGCATATATATTCTTCAAGTCATTTACATTTTCTTTCATTTCTTAAATACTTCGATTATCTTATATTTGTCAGCTTTTAAAAAATCATCCATTTATCCCCTTTTGCTAAGTATATATAACTGCATATTCTCGCCTTTCAGCACTGGCGTCCATTTAATTCTCATCTTTTCAATGCCATGCAAGCATAACACCAAATAAAACTTAATCAAAACAGCCCCCCCTTGAACTATTTACTCAAATCCCCCATCTCACTAAGCTGTTTTCCTCAGTTATGCCTTTTAGAATATATTCTGCCTGTCTCTTCATATCCCCATCTTTTAAACGAGCCTTTCCACTTTAGTGTTCAACTCCGCTGGTTTCTCCTTCCACGTTCCCCATATCCTCACATGCTTCTTCCTTTCCCAGCCGCTCCAGCTGTTCCAAGCCTTGCATCATTTCCATTACCTCTCCTACCTGGGTGTTCCCAGCCGCTCCAGCTGTTCCAAGCCTTGCATCATTTCCATTACCTCTCCTACCTGGGTGTTCCCAGCCGCTCCAGCTGTTCCAAGCCTTGCGTCATTTCCATTACCTCTCCTACCTGGGTGTTCCCAGCCGCTCCAGCTGTTCCAAGCCTTGCATCATTTCCATTACCTCTGCTACCTGGGTGTTCCCAGCCACTCCAGCTGTTCCAAGCCTTGCATCATTTCCATTACCTCTCCTACCTGGGTGTTCCCAGCCGCTCCAGCTGTTCCAAGCCTTGCATCATTTCCATTACCTCTCCTACCTGGGTGTTTCCAGCCTATCCAGCTGTTCCAAGCCTTGCATCATTTCCATTACCTCTCCTACCTGGGTGTTCCCAGCCGCTCCAGCTGTTCCAAGCCTTGCATCATTTCCATTACCTCTCCTACCTGGGTGTTCCCAGCCGCTCCAGCTGTTCCAAGCCTTGCATCATTTCCATTACCTCTCCTACCTGGGTGTTCCCAGCCGCTCCAGCTGTTCCAAGCCTTGCATCATTTCCATTACCTCTCCTACCTGGGTGTTCCCAGCCTCTCCAGCTGTTCCAAGCCTTGCATCATTTCCATTACCTCTCCTACCTGGGTGTTCCCAGCCGCTCCAGCTGTTCCAAGCCTTGCATCATTTCCATTACCTCTCCTACCTGGGTGTTCCCAGCCGCTCCAGCTGTTCCAAGCCTTGCATCATTTCCATTACCTCTCCTACCTGGGTGTTCCCAGCCGCTCCAGCTGTTCCAAGCCTTGCATCATTTCTATTACCTCTCCTACCTGGGTGTTCCCAGCCACTCCAGCTGTTCCAAGCCTTGCATCATTTCCATTACCTCTCCTACCTGGGTGTTCCCAGCCGCTCCAGCTGTTCCAAGCCTTGCATCATTTCCATTACCTCTCCTACCTGGGTGTCTCACCTGTTTTCCATTTCCTGGTGATTTCCTTTCCTCCTTAATGTCAGCAACTTTCAACTTTCCTTCTATAACTTTCTCCTTAGATACTATCCTTTTTCATACCCTAATAACCATAGTTTAAGAGACATGTCAATCCCCTCACCTACCAGCTTCTTCATCACCCATCTTATACCCCTACAACTTCATAAGTTCCCAAAAATATGAAGGCATGTTCCCTCTCTTCTTTGCATCTCCAACATTCTCATTTGATCCTGAGGACATTCCTGCTAGTCTGTTTGTTACATAAAGATATCTATGCAGGCATTTCCATGCAAAAATCTTGAATCCTCTTGCTTTGCTTACATACCCAGTGAGTGCAGCAGGTTCTGTCCATTCCCTTCTTCCTCCTGAGTGATTAATATCTTTTCCCATTGAGTCCTCTGATAGTTACTCTGCCTTTTCTCACTACCCCTTGACCATTCTTTCGCTACCTTTAATAATCCAACTGTGGCTTTCCCTTCTAATCTCCCGCTTTCAGTTTCCTGTGCTATCTTAGACTTTGCTCTTCATTCTATTGTATTTTATGACTTCCCTGAAGTTATATTCTTCTCTCATTACTTCCCACTTCTTGACTGTTTGAGCTGCCATAATTTGGGGCGAATACCTCACTTCTATTTGTCTCATACTTCATCTTCAAAGACTGTTTGATAACATGCTCATCCTTCTCTAATCCCCCAGTCATAACTACCCTCGCATTCCAAAACTAAATATTTTCTTCCCTCCACTTTTCTTTAAGTATTCTCTGTGCTTGGTTAAACTACTCTGTCCTTAACATGTTTTAGGCCCTTCCAACAATTCAGTTAAGAACCCCCTTTTCCACAATTGTGTCTCGTGAACCCTTAACATTCTTTTCCAGCCTGCTTCATACTGTTTATCCATCAGTATCAAAACACTTTCTACCATCAAGGGTTGTGAAATACTCTGTAAGACAGGAGCGGTCAGTACTCCCAATTTTGTAGTTTGATTAAACTTTCCCCAGCCCACTCTAGGTTTTGCCATTCCCATACAAAATATTTAAACATTTACTTCACCTTTTTCAAATAGTTATTTTCCAGTAAGGACAAGAATACTGGACCGCTATAACCATATTGTGGTATTATGCACATGTGTAACACCTGTAGCGTCTGAGCTATGTCCAATCCCAATACTTTCCATTTTTGTAACTGATGTTTAGTTTTGCTAGAGATCTTCTCAAACATATTTTCTTTGTTTTCTCTGCTGTATTAACTATCCATATCCCTAGGAACCTCATTTGCTCAACCAAGACTTCCTCCACCTGTTGACTTCTTGCAATTTCTATTTCTTTACCATTCACCCATGTCACCTTCATCTTTTCTTTATTCACCTTATAGCCTGCTTCCTTTCTAAACTCCCCTAACAACTGCCACGGCTTTCCCATTTTCCTCCATCTTCCTTAATGGCAATAAAATATCATCCACATATAAGGCTATCTTTTTCTCTGCAGCTTCCCAGCTGTAACCCCTTAAATCCAATTGCCTTATTGACACTGCTAATGGTTTAAAATAGATCACAAATAAGAGGGGAGACAAAGGGCACTCCTGCCAATGCCCTTCCTAATAACTAGCTTCACTGATAATCTCACTCTGATCTTTTTTTAACACTTGCTCCACTGTACATATCTTTTAATAGTTTAATCCACCTATCTGGAAAACACCATCTTTCCATCACCTTGATCAAATTCTGCCGAATGCTTTCTCAGCATCTAAAGATATTAAATCCAATTTCTTCCCTTTTTCCCGTGCATCTTGTAAAATCAGCATAATTTTAATAATATTGTTGCTGTTCTACAACCACCTCACAAAACCTGTTTGATCATCTTTGATTTTTTCTTCATAATTTTTGCTACTCTTTTTTGCAGTATTTCCATAAAACATTTATAATCATGGTTAAAAACAGAAATATGCCTATACGAAGTTGGTTCCAAAGGATCCTTCACATTTTATGTATTACCAAGCTTAGAAATAAAGCAGAAGCATCCCCAAGCATAACAAATAAGAAAATGGAGAGCCCTCTTCTCAAAGACATCCTTATCCCTCCTACGGTGGAAGATCATATGTGGCCCACTAGTGAAGACCACACAGAACAAGAAACCACAGATAGCCAAACGCTGATCACTTCGGAAAGCACTCTTTTTGCATTTAAGAGTCTGTAATGGTAAGAAACCTACCTTCAAGCTTGCTTAAAGAAAATATTAGTTCCCAAAGGACTCAGGCTACAGAAAAGACTAAACTGCAGAAACCAGAATGAAGATCTAAGTAAAAAATGGCAAGAGATCCTCATGGAAGCTGGTCTGAAGTTAGTAAATGTTCTTCTCAAACATAATAGGAATCTGCAAGGGATACAAAAACTTAATTTGAAAAGCTTGAACCTATCATAGACAGAATTCAAGATAAAGAGACAAAACTACAACTAATTGTTTTTAAGATCCAGATGCTTGAAAAAAATCCTAAGAAACAAAAAACACCGAAAACTTCAAAGAAACTTGGACCAAAACAATGACCATCCTCAACAGAGAAGTATAAAAATAGCAGCATACGAACTCCCACACACACTGATCATTGAAACAAGGGAACAAATTAACACAGATGGATCTTCACCCTTTAACAGACTACTATTACTAATGGAAAACACCAGCTCTAAAAGCAACCAGCAGGGTTTTCAACAGGGCTAGGATTCCCCCGGGGTTGGATCTTCAGAACCACGGTTCCTCTCCAAATGTCCCAGGATGACACTACAACCAGCGATTGAAGATCCCCACCCCGTACAACTAGCAATTGAGGGAAGTCTATCACCACAGGTTCAGCCAATTTGCATTGGACCACCCATACCACAGAGAAAAAACCTGGCAAAGAAATAGGGACCTGAAACATCTTTGGTTCCCACCCACTAACTTCTCCGATCGGAGGACAACAACAAACTTCTATTCAGGAACAAGATCTGGAACCATTCTAAGAAAACCCTATCCCCGACTGAACTGAACATTTTAGAAAATGGTCTGACTTTTGTTCCCCATCAGAGAAGTGACACCATACAGATGATCGTCGACCTTAAGATGCTTTCCAGGAAAATCAACCTAAAGCTTTTCTTTCACAATAAAGATACACCAGACAACATTTTCATTAATGAAAAATGGAAGAAACTTAGCAACTTGTGTGCATCACCACACCCCACTGTATCACTGTATCAGCCTTTGAGACCAAATGTAAAATGGATATTAGGATAGTTTTGAAAAAAAAACACAACAATAAACGTTTTTAAAATCTGAAGCCACATGAATTCAGGGCACTGAAGGCAATTAGCTCTGACGCCACAAGGAGAGTCATGAAGGCAGATAAAGGAGGGGGCATTTTGGTTACAGACACTAAAGATTACAACTGGAAAACCACATCCATGCTAGACACCCACAACTAGGATTATTATGAGAAATGCAACCTCCAGCAAGTTAAGTTTGTTTATAAAAACATAATGATGGAACTTTTTTCTTGAATGAAGAAGGCCTAATTAGTGAAAAACTTCTTGATTGTATCACAGTTACCCATCCCAAACTCCCAAATTTTTTGGAATACTCAAGCCCCTCAGAAACCTTATAGATCTACCATATAGGCCAGTAATAGCTAGCAGAGGCAGCATCACAGAACCCATGTTGATATATCCAGAGGTTCAAATCAAGTCCCTAGCCAAAAGCAACCCTTTTTTAATTCTAGACACAGGAGATTTCCTGAAGAAAATATGGAACATCTAAGTAGATAAGGACTCCTTGGTGACTATCAATGTAGAAGCACTCTGCACAGTGCTTCTACATGACTGTCGCATTCAAGCAGTAATAGAATCCTTCAGGGATTACTGGGCAGGGTTAGATTTCGAGACAGAACCTATCAGCAGACTCCTCCAGGTTCTGCTAAGCAACAACTTTTTCCATTTTAACAAATCTTTCTACAGGCAAAAATGGGGTACTGGTATGGGGCAACTATGGCTCCCAGCCTAGCTAATACTGCCCTAGGAAAATGGGAGTGAGAACACATATGACTTTCCCTTCTACAATCACATGGACAATACATAGATGGCATTTGTGTTATTTGGAAGAGCATGGAGGCAAGGTTACTGGAATTTTTCAATTACATTGTAAACTCCACAAATTTCCTGAACTTTACAACTTCCCACAACAAAGACAGTGCTAATTTCCTAGATCTCCCAATATCAAAATTGGAAGGTTCTGACTGGTTTTCAAATAACCTATACCAAAAACCCACCAAAGTAAACTTACTGTTGTACCAAGACAGTACGCATCCTTTCCAGACTAAGAAGAACATGATTAAATCCCAGGGCCTCAGGACTGCGGGATTGCGAGCGTGTCAAAGGAGGTAAGGGATTTCACCATTAACATAGCGAACCCAGAGAAAGATTTCCTTGCCCATGGTTACAGTAAAAAGTGGATGCTTGAACCTATTTCCCTCCAAGAAACACCAACTCTGATTACCCAAACCCTGACAACAGCCACAGACCTAACAGGAGAAAAAAACACAATGGAGATTATAAATACATCACCATGACTGTAACTTAGTCCACTGACTGCAGAGTTTTATTGGACAGCATTAAGGACAACTGGATGATTCTCAAGAATAACCTAACACTAAACAATATACTATCAGAAAAACCTAGTTTCAACATTTGGAGAAACAAGAATATCAGACATTTTGTTGAAAAAATGAGCAGAACAACCATGGACCAACTCAACTCCCGGAAGGGTACATTCCCTTGTGGACCACCCCAACTGCAGTTACTGTAATCACATTTGCAACAATATGGGTTTCCACTGCCCTGACACTGACCACTACTACCACAGCAACGAACCTGGGAATTGCAATTCGGAATCTGTAGTTTACAGGGCCCAATGCATCCGATGCCCTGCCTTCTATATCGGGAAATCTCTCAACAGACTTAAAACCAGAATTGCTAGACACTGTACAGATACCTGGTACAGCAACAACAACAACTTACTAGCTAAGCACAACCAAGATCAACCTGGACACAAAGCATTCCAGTTTCATATTTTAGATATTTTAGATCACATACCAAAAAAAGGACTATAAGGATCATTAAATGACAGACTGGAAAAACACAAATTAGAATGGCAGATCAGACTAGAAGCATGTAAACCACCAGGACTTAACAGTCAGATCACCAGCATTCTCAAAGCACTTGGTCTCCAAAACCGGTTGTTTTATAGTAGGTGGGTTTGTGGTCTAGATTCTTCTGGCAGGAGAGTGTGGCCTACACCCTTCTAAATTGGGAATTGGTGAATTGCTCTTTTATTTAAACTGTTTTTTGCTGTATTGTGACTGTGATTTTAAGCACTTTGAATTTTTAGTACTTCTGCATTTTATAGCATAGGTCAGATTCAGACTTGCTGAATCTAGACTGTTTGATATCACTTGAGCATTAAAACCAGCTCTTCACTGAGATAATGAAAGATATGAGTCATCCGTTGCTTCCAACTAACTATAAGTGCCTAGTTTTTGCTCTTATATTGGACTTTTAATTTGTATTTGCATTCTACTGTCTGTTTGAATTGTCTGAACTGTTTTTTGCCACATTTTACTGTATACTGTACTAGTTCAACTGTAGCATAGCCCAGTTCCAGGTTGCTGTTTCTGTGTCTGTTTTGTAACTTCTGAGCATCAAATTCAAGCCATCTTTGTTGGTGAAGGCCTTTGCATCCTTGTGGGAGGAGACTTATGTCTGGGTCCCATCTAATTGAGGGTGATTGGACTAGAGCTCAGAGAGAGCATCCTTATTGGCTAGTTTGAGTTAAATGGGTTATTTCTTATTTTATTTAAGCCTACATGTGCATGCACTGCCACGTAGTGGTAGTTACCGTTAGTGGTTATAGATGCAAGTGTTTTGCTTTTTAAATTTTCCCTTGGCACTTTGCTTGTGGTCCTCCAGCGGTTTTTCATGGCCCTCCTCTACTCTCAGGTGGAACACTAAGTCTAACCTCAGAGGTACTAACACAGCTCTCTTCCACTAGTCATTGCTAAGTATAACCTCTTTTCCTGACCATATAAATTTACCTAACACTATGGGCAGACAATTTCTCACAGTTTCTCCAGCCATCTTGGTTGACATGGGCATCCTGAGGCAGTGTAGCAACTGCCTCATGTTCACTAACAACCCTCTACTGCTAGTCCACACAAACTCAACACGTGACAGATGCAACTGTATTAAGAATCTTGAATCCATGTTCTCTCACACACTAGTCAGTACATATGACAATGACCGGGTTGTCAGCATACACACCTCACCATCTACTGCACCAAAACACACATCACACATACCTACATATGCGGAGGTCCTCACCAGAAACATACCGAAACACCAGAGACCTCCCAAACCAAACACAAGCACGCTACACATAAACCTTCCTCTGCAGAATACAATACACATAATAGCTCATGCTCAGTGTCTCACCTGTCAAGCCCTTCAAGCAAAACACAAAACCAAACATATTAGTCATAGGTGATTTCATTGTGAGACACACAGATGTCCTTATCAGACTGGATAAGGAAAAGGTCATGGTCACCTGTCTGTCAGGTGCCAAGATCCACAATATCACACATGCACTCAAGTCTCTCAACAACAGGTGCTGTTATGACTGACAAATGTCAATAAATAAATAAATAAATAAATGACTCCGTCATAGTCCATGTTGGTGTGAATGACTTGAGATGTACTTGTCTGGACTATATGAAGCGAGAAATGACTGAGCTCACAGAATATGTGTCCCAGGCAGGTATGTCCCTAGCCTTAAGCAGCATTTTACATTCACCTAGGATGATGCCTCAGTACTAACAGAAAATGATTGACTTCAATAATTGGCTTAGTTTCTGGTGTCGTTCTAAGGGGATCCAAGTATCTGTCAGCCTAGAATGTCATGACCGATGGACCTCAATGCTTTGTCAGAGATGGTCTTTATCTGCCACCCCCTGGGATTTCTGCTACTGGCTACGGCTCATACCAGCCCCATAGTGCCTTTTTTAGCCAGTGTCTCAATGACAAAACTCTCAATGTAAAAACTCCATCTAAAAACAACCTCGAGGTTATGCTGCTAAATGTTAGGAGTCTTAACATGAAACTGCACTCACTGGAAGCAGTTCTCATCTTGGCAGAAGTAGACATTTGTGTAGTCACAGAGACCTGGTTCAACGCTATGGAGAACATCTCAGCCATACCAGATTACACCTCCTTCCACACGTTCAGACCACAAACTGAAGGCATGAAAATTAAAGGAGGTGGTGTATAATTATTCATTAAAGATAAATACATCTCCAGATTGGTTAAAATAGTATGATTCCCTTGAGATTCTTCAGGTGCAAATAAGTGTTGGTGGGACAACTATTCAAGTCACTGCCAGCTATAGGACCCCCCTCCATGAATCAGGATATCCACTCTGCCTATTTGGATCTATGTAGCCAAACACCATGGTTTTGGGTGACTTTAACTAGCCATCCATTGACTGGGTACATTACTTGTGCTCAAACTCACTTGTCCAAAGGGTCCTTGACTTTGCTAACTCCAATGCCTTAGCTGGTTGACACTCCCAAAAGGGGTGCCAACATCCTGAATCTGATGCTTACCAATATGGGGGACCACCGTAGTGCCCCCACTGTGAGGTCTTCCCTGGTGAAATCTGACCACATATCAGTCTCATTCGAAGTAACTATCACACCTGACCCCCCCAGCAGTAACTAAACTAACAAACTTCTCCAAAGCAGATTATAACCTCTTATGGGATGGTATAAATAGCTTCCCTGCACCTCTACCTTCAGATAGAACTGGCAACTATGCCGAGTTCTACACCAATGCTTTATACAAACACCTGTATAACTGCATTGACATGGCCGTACCTGATAGGACCAAAACAAGCTTCTCAAGGAAGAGCAAACCTGCCTGGTGGACAACTGTCATTAACAGGCTTTATAATAAGAGGAAGAAATTGCTGTCTAAGAGTAAGAGGGAGTGAGCTCTAAACTGGAAACACTCCATCCTCAGCTTAAACAAACAAATAAGACTTCTTGTGAAGTCCTCCAAAGCAAACTAAGAATCCAAATTATCTTCCTCAACTAAGGACAACCATAAGGGCATTCTTTAGTTACATCTGTAACAGAAGGCCCAGATTTGTGCCATACTGGTAGTTAATGATGCTGCATATACTGAGCCTGTGGCCATAGCTAACCTGTTGGCTGACATGTTCTGTGAAAGCTTCACTTCCCTATCCCCACCACATGTACCCCATGACATCCCTACCCCATGTCTCCTACCTTGTATCTCTAAAGTGCAGGTCATAGACACCCTCTCTAAGGCCAAAAACATAGCATCTATGGGACCTGATAACATACCAGGCTGTGTCCTGCATGGGCTCCAACAAGAATTAGCAACACCATTGGGTACTCTTTTTGATCATAGTTTAAGCACCGGCTTTGTCCTAGCTGAAAGAAAAATGGCCACCGTTATTCCCTTGCACAAAGGTGGTGTTTTCACTGACCCTGTGAACTATAGACCTATTAGCCTGCCTAGCCTTATCTACAAAGCCATGGAGTGAATCATCATGGACCTTATCAGCAAAGATATAGGTAATCTCCAAACAATTGACCCTACTCAGTTTGGATTTGTCAAAGGGGATCATGCCTGTTAAACCTGATGGACTTCTTTGAGACAGTCACCAAAGCCCTGGATGATGGGAAATCTGTGCATACAGTCTACCTAGACTTAGCCAAGGCTTTTGACACTATCCCCCATTCAGGCCTCATTGACAAACTCTTTCAGCTAAATAACTGGCTTACTGATAGAACACATATAATCAAAATAGGGGACTCCACCTCCAACAGCAGACCTGTAACCAGTGGTGTTCCACAGGGATCAGTCTTGGGACTTCTGCTGTTTGGAATCTATTTCTAGTTAAGTACAAGCAAAAACTAAAGGTCTGTGGCTGACAAAGTTTGCTGATGACTGCAAACTGGCAGTGTTCATAGAATCTCCAAATGATGTCAACAACGTACAAGAGGGTGTTACACAAACAAATGATTGATGTTAAAGTCAAGGCCTTAAACTGAATGCAAAAAAAAAATGTACTATCATTCCTTTTGGTAAAAATTATATTCCTGCTAACTACCACATCTCATTCCCTCCAGTAACACTCTTTTGAGTGTGTACCTTTAACTCCTAGTGGGTGTGGCCTGTGCCTTTAAAAATGAAGTTATCACCTTACAATTCTAACAAATACTCATTGACAGAGGTCAAATATCAATACAATTGTGTTTGCCATCATGTATGCTTCAAGATAAAATATTTTTAAACCTTGTATGTAGCATGGTTTTGGAATTATTAATGCAAATATGCACAAGTAATATTTGACGCCTAGAGGAGCAGTAGGAGGTAACTGCAGATGTACCTGGAGGCTTCACTTGGATGTAATGAGTTAAGACCTTATTATCAATGTGATAATTTGTGAGGACATCACTGTCCCCAAATGGATGATGATGCATTTTTTGACATTCAGTTTGAGGCCATGTTTCTGGCACCAGTCATTTGTTTAGTTGAGACCCTCCTGGAGGATGTCCACATCACTAGGGGAATTAATGAGGTCCATGATAATGCATTCCATGGCCTTGCAGATCAGGCTAGTTAGGCTGATGGGTCTATAATTTCCTGGATCGGTGGACATTCCACCTTTGTGCAAAGGGATTACAGTGGCTGTATTCCACTCAGCTGGGACAAAGCCAGTACTCAGGCTTTTGCTGAATAGGGTGCCTAATGGTGCTGCAAGTTCTTGTCTGAGTTCATGTAGGATGCAGCCTGAGATGTTATCGGGTCCCATGGAGGCTGTATTTTTTGCCTTTGAGAGGGCAGTGATGACCTGTTCCTTAGATATAAGGGGAAGGGGGCAGGTACTGGGGATGTCCTGATTTATTGGTGGGGGGACAGAGGGGTGAAGTTTTCACTGAACCTGTATGCCAGCATGTTGGCTATATCAACGGCATTTGTGTATGTGATGTCCTTGACCACCAGTTCTGAACAAATCTGGATGCTTCCTTTGAGATTGCAGACATATGTGAAGAAGTTCCTTATGACTGTCTTTAGTAGCTGTGACCTGTTTGGACTTGAGGTTGGCTTTAGAGGGTTTCACTAGTGCTATTATTTGCTTGTTCAGGCTAAAGAGAGATTGCTTCCAATTGGGCACCTGCTCCTTCTTGGTCCTGGACAGCAATGTTTTCCTTCCTTACTTCCTGATTTCCCATATACATTTTCTCTATCCAATCACACAGACAATGGATAGTGTAGTATGTTCTTTGGTTCATAGTTTCATAGGTGTGTACTAGGCTAACGGCCATTGAGCCTATATAAGCCTAGCCCAAGAAGACTCCCTGGCATCATGTTGCCCAAAGTTAGTTCCCAGTGACCCTCTCAAGCAAGGTCACTGAAGTGATCCCCAAGGTGAACTTCCTATTGCCCATCCACTTGTCAAGATTTCTCTTAAAGAGGGCCAGTGAAGTGCTCTGCTTGATGTGAATGGGATGTTTGTTACAGAGTATGGGAAGTCTCTGGGTTAGGAACCTGCCCCTCCAGCATGTTCTGTTTATTGTGGTAATGAGGTTTAGGTCCCTGGAGCATGTAGCATGGAGGGACTGCTTTAGGTGTTGCATATCTAGCAGCTCTGGGTCAGACATGGCTTTGTAGGTCAAGCAGATATCGCCTCTAAGTAGATGATAACAGATAGAGTATAGCTGGAGTTTTTTTAGTCTGTCCATATAGAGCATGTGTCTAAGGCCTAAGATCCTCTTAGTGAGGTATTTTTGTGGCCTTTCCAGTTGTTGTAGGTGTCTAGTGAGGTACATACCAAATGGGGCATTGTATTGTATAATAGGTCTATTGAGGGATGAGTAGAGAGGGATTATGACCTCTTTCTTCATGGATGAGAAACCTGTTGTAATGAGATGTGCCACATAGAAAGATTTTCTGACTGCAGTGGCAATGTGGTTACCAAAGGAAAGGTTGCTGCCAACCTGTGTCCCCAGGTTTCTTATCATACCTTTAGTGTTTAGTGGACTACTGCCTATGTGGTAGTTCATGGGCACTGAATTTTTCCCAAAGGGAATGACAATGCACTTTTTGGCATTGAGCTTAAGGCCATGGTTCTGGCACCAGTCATTGGTGTCAGTGAGGCCTTTTTGTAGAATGTCTACATCAGTTGGAGAATCAGTAATGGCTCCCAGTTTGCAATCATCTGCAAACTTGGTCAGCCAGAGTCCCTTTGTGTTGGCTTGAACTTCAGAGAAGTAGATGTCAAATAGGAGACGACCTAGGACCGATCCCTGTGGGACACCACTTGTAACTGGTCGGTAGTCAGATTTGGAGTCTGCTACTTTCACAGTGTGGGTTCTATCAGTGAGACAGTTAGCAACCCATCTTATGACATAGGGGTTTATGCCTAGTTTAGTGAGTCTATCTATGATTCCTGAGTGAGGGATGGTGTCAAAGGTCTTGGCAAGATCTAGGTAGGCTGTGTGAACTACCTTGCTCTCATCCACAGCTCTGGTGACAGACTCGAAGAAGTCTATCAGGTTGAGCAGGCATGATCTACCTTTCACAAACCCAAACTGTGTGGGGTCCAGAGTTTGGAGATTCCCTATGTTCTTATTTATAAGGTCTATGATGATGCGCTCCATAGCCTTACATATCAGACAAGTCAAACTAATGGGGCGGTGGTTCCCAGGGTCTGTAGTCGCTCCCCCTTTGTGGAGTGGGATGACCATAGCAGTGTGCCATTTAGTAGGAACAAAGCCTGAAATGAGGCTGTGATTGAACAGGGTACTCACGTGTGGTGCCAGTTCACTTTGTAATTCATGTAGAACACAGCCAGGGATATTATCAGGTCCCATGGAAGCTGTATTCTTGGCTTTGGATAGCGCTGTTTTTGCCTGTGTAGCTGTGATAATAGGGAGTTGGCATTCCTCAGGTATTGCGATAGGCCCTTTAAGGGGTGAAATTCGCACTGAACCTGTCGGACAATATGTTGGCAATATCAGTTGGTTCTGTATATGTATTGCCATTGTGCTGTAACTCAGAGCAGATCTGAGTATTGCTATGTAGATTCTTGACATAACTATAGAATGCCTTGTGGTTGTCTTTAGAATCTGCAACAATTTTGTTTTCATAGCTAGCTTTAGAGGATTTGATGATGGATCTCAGTTTTTTGCTAAGGCTAACAGGAGAGTTTTTCCATTCTTGGGAATTCACCCTTTTCTGCAATGTTATTTTCCTTCTGTTGTAAAGTTTGTTTATGGTGGGGGACCACCAGATTGGCTTCTTTTTTTTGGAGGAGAGCATCTTGGATCTGTTTGGTATGACCTGTTCCATGCACTTGTGTATGTGCTCATACAGTACATGGGTGTATGATTCAGCAGTGATGCATCTATTTTCCATTTGCATGAGTGTCATGAAGTTAGCCACCACTGTTTTTAGAAGCCCAACATTGGCTTTGGAGAAGTTTTTTTAGGTGATTTCCTTTGGGGGGGGGTGAGGGTGGGATGTGGATATCCATGGTGATTAGCTTGTGGTCAGATCTGACCTGGGAGGAGTTGATTACTGGTGCAGAGCAACGGTCACCCATGTTAGTAATGACCAGGTCAAGGATGTTTCTACCCCTGGTGGGGGGAAGAATGATTTGTTCCAGGGTGCTGAAATTAATGAATTCCAGAAAACGTTGAGCAAGTGTGTTGGTACATGAGTAATTTTCCCAGTTAATGGAGGGGTAGTTAAAGTCTCCCAGTATAAGGGTATTGGGATATACCCTAATATTTTCCAGTGTGTTTAGGAATGTGGAGTGGGAGTCTTGGGACATGGTGGGGGATCTATAGCAGGCTACAACCTGGATTGCAGTTTTACCCAGTGTTAGTTGTACCTGAAGTATCTCTGATGCGTTATGCTGGGCTACTAGTCTGGAGGTGTGCATATCCTTTATGAATATGAAGACAACACTGCCTTTAGTGCTTTGGTCCAGGTTTAGAGACCAAAAGGTGTGGTGTGAATTATAGCCTGTGTTTTAGACAAGTTAGCCTACATAGTTGATTAGATGTTTAACTCCTAATGGTACAGATGTATCTATCTATAAAAATCGCCAAATACATGGACCCCAATTACTATAGCCTCATAGGTACATTTATAAGTCTTATAACCCACCAGTTTTTCAAAGTTCTCTCATTCTAGTTTTACTACTGAATTTCCTGGCTGCAACTACTCCATTCAATAACACAGAAGCTGGAAGCAAGATAACTATTGGAATATTAAAACCACCTATATTCTAATGGATTCACTTCATAACACTGAAAACTCAAAACACTGAAAATGAGAAAACTTCATAATATAGAATACCAAAACACTGAAAACTCAAAACACTGAAACTCAAAACACTGAAAACACATATCATACATATACTAAGATTAAACAACATAAATCATAGCACTTTCCACCAAGTGTAAGCAGGGGGGCAAGCCCCCTGCACACCCCCATGTGGGAGGCTGCACCCCCCCACACCCCCTGCTACTTAAATATATCAACTCCAAGATTGCACTTAAGTGCAATCTTGGAGTTGATATATATAAGTAGCAGGGGGTGTGGGGGTGCATGGGGCCTTGCCCCCCTGCTTACACTTGGTGGAAAGTGCTATGATTTATGTTGTTTAAACTCAGTATATGTATGATATGTGTTTTCAGTGTTTTGAGTTTTCAAGATGTTGAAGTTTCAGTGTTTTGGTTTCAGTGTTTTGAGCTTTCAGTGTTATGAAATGAACCGTGGTGGTAGTGCTGCGGTAGCGTTGTCGCCTCACAGTAAGACGCTGTCTGGTTCGATTCTCAGCTAGAGCGTCTTCTACGTGGAGACATGCGTGAATGGGAGTACCTTCGTTGAAGGTTGTGCGTCAGGGCTGGTAACTCGGCATGTAAAAATCAACTACCAATCATTAGCGGACTGGAGTTCCATTGTGGCGACCCCTAACTGGGAAAAGCCGAAAGACACAACAACAAGTGTTATGAAATGAATCCATTCTAATATATAGTCTAAGAAATATTCAAGTTTTAACCAATCGTAATTATATGTTTACATTTCTATATAATTAAATAGAATGTTGATTTTTTTCTTTGTTTTTGAAATATGTATAAACACAAGATTTATTTCTAGTTTCTTTACATAAACACAGTGGTTATCTGCCGATTTATATAAGTTTGACCCAGTAAAGATTTGCAAAAGTGAAGAAATTTTGATCACAAGAAGATTTTTTACTACTGTTTGGCGTTTAATTTATAAATATTTCTTACTACTACTGTTTGGTGTTTTAGCTTAGCTCGAATAGCTCAAAAGGCTATTGTTTCATATTTTTTCATCCTCATGTATTATGGATATAACTGCTTCTTTTCAGGTTTCTAGTGGGTTGGTCCCTTCTATTAAACAATACTGACCAGTAATTTATTGTTGCCTCTTTATTTAACCTCCAAAAGTCAATAGTGATTCCATTGCTTCCCAGTGACTTTCCCCTTGCCAGCTTTCCAAATGCTCCTTCCAGTTCATCCCTTGTTAACAAATGCATCAGACTATCCTTGCCTGACTGCACTATCTGCCTGAGCTCTGCACCTTCAGGCCTATCCCCCCTGTTCACTGCACTCACATACTCTCTGCTCTTCCCTGTATAATTCCTGCTAATATTCCTTAAAGGCCTCTAGTATTCCTTTCAGTGTATCTTCTTTCCGATTTAGTCTTTTCCTTTGTAATCATGGGCGAATTTCTTGGCTAGGCTTATAAGGGCCTCCAGGTCAATAGCCTAGTATCATCCTATGAACCTATGAATCTATATTCCTCTCTCTACATACCGTTGAATTGATAAAGAAAACATGCCGCCATCTATTGTTTTAGGTGGGCTGCTAGTGCTCTTATTGCTTTGGTTGTAATAGTAGAAAACAACTTTTCTGCTGCACAGTCTTTCTTTCCCATATTTTTTCATCCTCCCACTCCTGTAATTTTTGTTTAATTCTCTTTCTATCCTGATCCAGTTTGCTTTTTCCCCTCCTCACATGTTGTATTGATTCTATTTCCGATATTAATGCCTTCCTCCTCACTCCTCTCTTCAAAATGTTCTGCTTTATTCTTTCCTGAGTCTGTCTCCTGATCCTGCATCCTTATTTATCACCCCTTTAGCCCATGTTTGTTCTTCCTTTCTTATGATAATACAACTGGTTACCCTCCCATCTTTTTCATGATTTACCACGCCAAGTAATTTTATTATTACATCTAATACATTATGATCAGATAAAGTAAGTGGGTCTGTAATAATTCTCTCCACCAGATGTGTTCTTTTGATATAAGCCCCTATCTAATCTTGCCCAACATATATGTCTGCATGAGTAAAATGCATGTGGCCCTCCTTTCTGCTTCTCCCTTTTTATTGTCCGTATGTCTGCTATTCCCATTGATGACAGATAATCCCTTAAATATCTCACCTCTCTATTTATTCTCATTGTCTGAAGGCTTTTATTCACTTCTTCTGTGCTGACTGTCAAGTCCCAGTCTCCAATATAAATCACTGTACTTACTTGAAACCGCCCCATCTGTGTCATTACATCCCTGAGTGTGTTTGTCTTGATGTTTGGTGGTAAATAAGTCAACGTCACTGTCATTAGCCTCCCCTCTGTCTTCCTTTTTATTCTTGCTTCCTTACCTTTTCTGTTTTCCTTCATCTCTACAACTTCTAAAGACCAGCCTTATCTCTTTAAAAGCATCACGCCCCTTCTTTTCTTTTGTCCACAAGTAGATCTGGCCACCAGACCATAATTATTACAGTTATCTTACTATGCTCCTCAAAAGTCAAATGCATTTCTTGAATTCCATTTAAATGCTTCTTCAAGCCCTTTATATAATTCAACATCCTCTCCCTTCTGTTCCTTTCCTGGAGCCTGTTCACATTCCATAGGTTCATAGGTTTTTAGGAGATTGTAGGCAAATGGCCCAAGAGTCCTTACAAGCCTAGCCGTCATTACTTGGATTTACCAAGATTTTTGAAACGTAGGGGCTACAAGATGGATTAGAGTTGTGCCTATGCCTTTTGGGATTTTGCAGATTGCCCCTGTCCATAAGGGACATAGGCATCACTCCAGGAGTGAATTTATGATTCTCCACCCATGGATTCAAATTGTGTTTGAAGAGGCTCGGGGAAGGGCTCTGCTTCCCATGAATAGGTAGCCTGTTCCAGAGAAGGGGTAAACTCTGAAGCACGTATCTGTCCCACCAGCATGTTTTGTTTACATCACAGGCCAGGTTTAAATCCCTGGATGAGGTAATCCTTGTGCTGTTTGTTTTGCAAATATGTAACAGTTCTGTCAGGCCTGGATTTGAGAATGCCTTATAGGTTAGGCATAGATCACCCCTTCTACTAGTAGACGGTAGGGGGCAGAGTAAAGGGATAGGGCTTTTAGGTGATCCACATAGGACATGTTGTTTATACCCTGTAGTTTTTTAGGAACCTCTGAAGCCACTCCAGTTGTTGCAAGTGCCTGGTCAGGTACCTGACGAAAGGTGTCCTTGCTTGTAAACTGTACCACATAGAAGGATTTCCTCACCACTCTGGACTCATGGTGGTCAAAGTTCAGGATACTCTCTATTCATGTACCTAGATCTCTCACTACTGAGTCCACTCTTATAGGTGTGCAATTAATGTTGCAATTTCCAGGAATATTTGACTTCCTAAAAGGTATAATTATGCATTTTGTTGCATATAGTTTTAGGACATGGGTTTGGCACCAATTCTCTGAGTCAGACCTTTCTGAAAGATAACTGCATTACTGAGGAAGTCAGTGATTGCTCCCAACTCACAATCATCAGCAAATTTGTTCGGCCAAAGGCCATCTACATTATGGTGAAAACCACGTACAAACTACAAAAAATAAAATAAAAAAACGGTGGACCACGGCACACAGTAGAAAAGTTTTATTAAGCGCTTTTCACCTGTTCTTAATAGCAAACTTCTTCAGATACATACAAAAGAAATTTCAATCCATTTAAAACAAATAGCAATGTACATTAATTAAAAGAGCCAATCAAGCAGCGTAAAATTACTTTGGTTACCATGCAACCTCCAGTCACTTCTTAAAGCTGTATGAGCCCTAATAAACTATAAAAAGTTAACGTATTCAAATAAATAACACACATAAAAGATACCAATTTAAATCTACAGCAGCAAAATTCATATTTTTATATACACTAAAAGAAACTACTTGTAAAATTAATAATGCTACCTTCTCAAACTTTTAAGTTTGAGAAGGCATGTAATAGTGCACATGTCATTAATAGCAGGGTAGCTATGGGCATTTAGAAGCAATTGCCAGTATAACTCTAGTTCTTCCAATTTTAATGATGTTGGCCCTCCTCTGCTATCTATTTGTACCTGGTCATTTGCTTTAAATTTAAAAGTATGCCCAACAAATGATGCAGAATTGAATGACAACAAGAGATCCAAAGTGGAAAAAACAAGCGTAATATAATATAACAGCCAAGCATAATTGACATAAACAATGTACGTATTTGTGTTAATATGGTAATTAATGTAACTGTGATTTAACACCAGAACAGTTTGCAGTTTTGAACTTAGGTTTAAAGTTTATTCCTACAGTGATTCCGAGACTGCATATAGTAAAACAAGAATTTTTAAAATTGGTTCGCAAGCTACATCTTAAATGTTTTTTTTAACAAAGTGCATGTTGATACTTCCAGTGTAGTTTATGATGAATCTTTTGATAATTTTCATTCTTGTTTTGAAGAATTAGTAAGAGTCTGATAATGAGGATTATGTATTTTTATTTATTATTTTATTTAACATTTGTTAACGGGGAAAGTCTGACTTGGTACAAAGCCAATTTTCAGCGGAGGCCCAGGGAGAAATGCTCCAGATGCATGTCTTTGTATCATGGGAGGAAACCCACATGAATGCAGGGACGACATGCAGATTCCACACAGAAGGCACCCCAGCTGAGAATCGAACCAGAGAACCTCTTGCTGTGAGGCGACAATGCTACTGCTGCACCACTGAGCCGTCCATGTACGTGCTTATTGTACACTGGACACTTTTGAAATACCTGTGTCTAGTAAATTCATTCCTCCTTTTGTTAATGAACATGAGATTTACTTTAGCTCAATGATTAATTTTGGTGGGGAAAATATATGTGAAAATGTTTTGAAAAATAAAAATAGTGTGAAATATAATTTATCATATAAAGAATGGTGTTATTTAAAAGAATTACAGAATAGAAAAGATCTTGCAACAAAACCCGCTGACAAGGGCAACCAAAATTGTGATTATGAATGAAGTTCAGTATCACAAAATGTGTATGGATCACCTAAATAATCAGGATGTCTATGAGGTATGTGAAAAAAAGGTAGTTGATAGAGCTTTGATAGAATATGGAAGACTATTGGATAAAGGGAAAGGTTGGGCTACTTTTCAAAAGAGGATGTGAAGAACAAATTGGTTAAGAAAAATAATGAATTGGCCACCTTTTTCTGTCTTCCAAAAGTACATAAAAGTTTGTTAAATGCCCCGGGGAGGCCAATTATTTGGCATGTAAATACTTTCTTCATAGCGTAGGATTAGTATTACACAAGATTCTGTTGCCTTATGTTCAGAAAACTGCTGCATACATAAAGGATAGTTTTGATTTTTTTTAACAAAGTTATCAATGATTACATGGGGCCACACAGGTAAAAAAACGCACTCTCCAAAGCTAAGAATACAGCATCCATGGGACCAGATGACACCCTGGGCTGTGTACTACATGAACTACAAAATGAACTGGCACCTCACCTAAGTGTCATGTTTAAT
Organism: Protopterus annectens; assembly: GCF_019279795.1. NCBI lineage: Eukaryota > Metazoa > Chordata > Ceratodontiformes > Protopteridae > Protopterus > Protopterus annectens. The sequence goes on from NC_056748.1 coordinate 163,725,587, forward strand.
CATACCCTCACCTCAGGCTTCATGCCCAGTGAGTGGCGCACAGCTACAGTTATCCCACTCCACAAGGGGGGGATCCACCTTGGATCCTGGGAACTACTGCCCCATCAGTCTGATGAGCCTGATCTGCAAGGCCATGGAACGTATTGTCATGGAACTTATAAACAAAGACATTGGCAACCTTCAAACACTGGACCCCACCCAGTTTGGTTTTGTAAAGGGCTAATCTTGTCTCCTCAACCTGATTGACTTCTTTGAATCAGTCTCCAGAGCTGTGGACGAGGGTAAGGTGGTCCACACAGCCTATCTGGATGTTGCCAAGGCCTTTGACACCATCCCCCACTCTGGAATCATAGATAAACTTACTAAGCTGAGCATTAATCCCTACATCACTCAATGGGTTGCCAACTGGCTTACTGACAGAACCCACACTGTAAAAGTAGCCGACTCAAAATCCACCTCCAGACAAGTGACAAGCAGAGTACCTCGGGGTTCAGTCCTGGGACCGCTCTTGTTTGGCATCTACTACTCTGAAGTACAGGCTAGCACTAAGGGACTCTGGCTAACAAAGTTTGCAGATGACTGCAAACTGTGAGACATTATTGAATCCCCAAATGATGTGGATACTCTACAAAAGGGCCTTACAGAAACAGATGTTTGGTGCTAGAGCCATGAGCTCAAGCTCAATGCCAAGAAATGTATAGTTATCCCCTTTGGGAAAAAACATTTACCCATGAATTACCACATAAGTGGCAGTACACTAAATACCGAAAGTGTGATAAGGGACTTAGGGACACAGGTGGACAGTGGTCTCACCTTCGATAATCACATAGCCACAACAGTCAGGAAATACTTCTATGTGGCACACCTCATCACTAAGGGCTTCTCATCCAGAAAAAAGGAGGTCATTGTCCCACTGTACTCATCCCTCATTAGATCCATTATAGAGTACAATGCTTCGTTTGGTATGTACCTCACAAGACATCTGCAACAACTGAAAAGCCCACAGAAATACCCCACTAAAAGAATCACAGGCCTAAAGCAGATGCACTATGCTGACCGTCTAAAAAAACTCCAGCTATACTTTGTCACATATCACCAACTCAGAGGCGATCTCTGCTTAACAAACAAGGCCATATCAAACCCAGTGTTGTTGGACATGCTACACTTAAAGAAATCACAATCCCTCAGAGCCAAATGCTCCAGGGATCTAAACCTGGTCATCACAATGAACAAAACATGCTGGAGGGATAGGTTCCTGACTCAGAGACTCCCCATACTCTGGAATAGACTGCCTATACATGTTAAGCTGAGTGACTCTTTGGCCCTCTTCAAAAGGAACCTTGACGATTGGATGTGAGATAGGAAATTCACCTCGGAGATCACGTCAATCATCCTGCTAGATAGAGGACCAGGGAAGTAAATATTCTGGGAAGAAATAGCCAGGGAATTGTTATGGCTAGGCTTGTATAGGCCCTAGGGCTGATAGCCTAGTACCAACCTATGAACCTATGAAAGAATTTTACTGGGTAGTTTTAGATGTTAAAAGTCTATATACTTCGATTAGACATAGTGATGGCTTAAAGCTATTGTTTATTTTTTGGGTGACAGTCCATTCACTAATTTTGTGATTGAACTAGTGGATTTTTGTTTAAAGAATAATTATTTTTGCCACAATAATCAATTATATAGGCAAAAACAGGGTACGGCCATGGGGCCTCTATTTGCCCCGTGTATGCAAATTTATTTATGGCTTTTTTTGAAAATGTGTTTTTATTTAAACAAGTAATGAAGTAACAATATCACAGCGGAGTGACCAGGCAGGAAAAAACAGAATCTCTGAATCCTTCACATATGTAAAATATATATAAGCGCTTTCGTAATCAAGCTTCATCAGACCTTACTAAAACCAAAAAAGACACTCCATTTATAAACATTCAAATTTCCAACATCCAATTGGAAAAATACATCAATTAAGGGAGTATTTAAATATTTAAAAAGAAAACTCTTCATGAAACATCACAAAAAATCACAAATAATAATAATAAAAACATAAATTGCACTTCCTGCTCTATTTAAAAATAAATACGATAATAAAATAATAAAATAAAATAATATAATATGATATAATATAATATAAAATGTTCATTTCTGAAGTCTTCTCTTCTTAAGCAGGGGCTTAATAGAAGCCCTCTCGTTTAAACCACTCCGCCTATCTGCCCTAAGCATGATGGTCCACTGTGTTTCCCTACGTTCTGTATGAGTAATAATGTCACCCTCACTAACACTAGGTAGAATAATCTCTACAACCCTAAAATTAAATGTATGTTTTTCACCAACCTGTTTAATGTGCTTAAAGAGTGCATTATGTTCTGATTTCTTCTTGATATGATACATATGTTCTCTGATCCTGTCACGTAGGACCCTATTGGTCTTGCCTACGTAAAATGAATTACAGACAGCTCACTCTGCTAAATAGACCACGTTAGATGTCATACAGTTAGCATGGGCATGAACAATAAACTCTCTACATAAATCAGGATGATAGAAAATGCTGGAAGTATTAATTAGAGACCAAAAATTGCAACTTCCACATGGTAATGTAACACCCAAACCAGTGTTCATCACACTGGGACCTCTTTCATAACAGAGTAACCTTTTCAAGTTCTTTCTGTTCTTATATAGGAACCTAGGTCTCTAACCTACAATCTCACTAATACTCACATCAACTTGTAAGATAGACCAATGCTATGCAAACAAATCAGTAAGCTCTCTATGGTCGCTAGTATAAAAAAGAGGAATCCTAACACCTCCATTGTTCCTATTAGATTCACTGCCAGCTTCCACAATCACCCCATTAGTAGGTCCAAAATAGGGGCTGCCGTAGTAGCTCTTAGCCTATCCAAACCCAACCAATTCTGACAAATTTCCTCATGACCATATCCCTTCTCCAGTAACCTCTCTTCTAGGTTACTAATCTCTTCCTGAAAGCCCTCCAATGTGGGATTCGGTCTAGAGGTCCTCATCCCTTGGCCCTTTATTAAGTTCTGGAAAATGTAACCCGGATGCATACTAGATCTAAACAAAAAGGCATTCCTATGACACATTTTACGATAGATACCAGTATTAATGGAACAATTATGTAATTTCTCCACATAAAGATCTAAAAACTCAATCCGTGTATATGACCAATTAAAGGTGAATTTCAGGCAACTAGTAAAGCCATTAATCACTTGATGGAACTCATAAAGTTCTTCCTGACTTCCTTTCCACAAAAGGAACAAGTCATTGACAAAACGTCGATAAAATAGAACATTCGTTCTATATTCCTCTCTTCTAAATAATATAGTATTCTCCCAGTGTGCAAGGAACATATTGGCGTAGCTATGGGCACACAAAGTGCCCATAGCTACGCCATGTCTCTGGATGTACATTTCACCATTGAAGGTGAAGATATTATTCTCAAGAATTATCTCCAAAAAATAGCAAATCAGATCTACTAGTGCTATAGTTAGGTCACTATTGGCCAAGAGATATTCATGAACATACTGTATCCCTAGATCATTGGGAATCATTGTGAACAGAGATTGTACATCAAAAGTTACAAAAATAACACCTTCAAGATCAGAAATCTCTCTGGTACAGTCATACAAATCTATCAAAAATTGTTTGGAATCCCTCAGGACCACTTTATTCAAGTTAATTATTTGTCTCAAGTGCTTCTCAGCATAAATTGATAGCGCCTCTGTGACCCACCCCCCACCTGCTACGATGGGTCTCATTGGTGGATCAGATGGATGTTTATGCACTTTCGTCAAACCTTGAATTATTGGTATCAGGGGAATGGTCACCTTAAGAAAAGTATATGTTTCTTCCGTGATAAGATTCCCAGAAAAAAACATCAAACAGACTATCAGACACAAAAGAAATAGTTCTATGCACATCTTCAACTGTGATTTTACTGTAATAAATATCTTCACTCAGCAATGTTTCCATAGATTGTAAATAATGGGATTTGTCCATTACAACAATAAGACCACCTTTATCTGCTGGTCTAATAATAATTGAATTGTTGTTCTGTAGGTCCCTAAGTGCTGCTCTTTCTTTATAAGTTAAGTTTTGTTTTGAATTCCTTCTGAAAGTACTATCTTTATTATCATAAAACTTAAATATGTTCTCTTCTGTAAGTTTCAGATATGCTTCAACTAACGGATGATTATTAGGGATGAAATTACTCAATTTCCTGAAATTAGGGTGACTTATATTACTTCCAGGTTGCCCATCTTTCATGTTAACATCCCCATATAGTAGACGTAACATCACATTCCTGCAGAAAACTTTAAGATTTAAAATAGTGTCAGACATTCTGCTCTTACATGTAGGTATAAAATTCAAACCCTTACAAAACACATGTCTCTCCTTAAGGGAGAGTTCGTATGAAGAGATATTCAAAATCAATGACTCACCACCTTCCCCCACATCTTTTTCAGGGTCTGATTTGAGTTGTGTTCCCCTGAGAGCTTGCGCTTTTGGCGCCCCCTGCTCATGGATCTCGTACGTCTCCTTCCTCTGTCTGTCTGGACTGGTAGGGGAAAAGGGAGGTCCCCTATAGTCCCATTCCTCATCATATTTAAAACCTCATTGTTCACCCGGGTGTTTGAACAAAGTTCTTATTCTTAGGTCTGACAACGCTCTCATCCACTGTAACATTACTACTACTCTTCTTATTGTTAATAACAACATTCGGATACAGATTCCCTTCTAGGGAACGAGAGGGACAAAACGTACTACTTGCATTTATCCCTGTCAATGCACCTGACGTATTAGATGTCACAACATCACTGTGATCTCCCATAGGAGATTCCGCGGTGTTACCAGTATGCTCAATTGATTCAGAAATACATTCAATACATTCACCATCCATATTACCATTAGCAGGGTTAGGACCATTACTACCTCTTACAGTATTGTCAACAGATAAGACAGTTTTCCTAGCCAAAGAAATATTCTCGCTGGGATTCACCTCAGCATTAAAATTAAAACCTTTCTCCAACTCATGGCCACATGAAGACATGGCCGGTTCTAAAGTCATTAATGTCTCTCAAAACCTTTGTCTTTTTTGATGCATGAGCTTCCGCTCAAAAACGGCTACACTGTCCAACAAACTTTCAAACAAAGGATTCAGAGTTCTAGATGTATAGTTATTGGCAATGGTTTCCTGTCTCTCTTTTAAAATCTTTCTCAATCTGTCCTCTTCAGGACCGAAAAAGTCTATAAGCAAACGCATATATTTTGCGCTTACCTCTAGGTTCAACTGTTGCCAACGAGTGAGAAGTTCTGGATACTGTACGTTGCACCAGTGACATCGTCATCCATTGCACATACATCAAGTTGCCAAAGGGAACTCCTGACTTTGAGTCATTACAACAGAGTATGGAGGAGATTGAACGTGACTTTTTGAGACTCAAGAGGCTGCAGGCGCAGCAACTTCATTTTGAGTTTTGCCTGGAGAAGAAGATTGTACCACGTGGATTACGTGTCTTTAATATGCCCACTCAGGGCTCACAGTATTCAGAACTTCAGAACAGGTTATGAAAGAGGTCCCAGTGTGATGAACACTGGTTTGGGTGTTACATTACCATGTGGAAGTTGCAATTTTTGGTCTATAATTAATACTTCCAGCATTTTCTATCATCCTGATTTATGTAGAGAGTTTATTTTTCATTCCCATGCTAACTGTATGACATCTAACGTGGTCGATTTAGCCGAGTGTGCTGTCTGTAATTCATTTTACGTAGGCAAGACCAATAGGGTCCTACGTGACAGGATCAGAGAACATATGTATCATATCAAGAAGAAATCAGAACATAATGCACTCTCTAAGCACATTAAACAGGTTGGTGAAACACATACATTTAATTTTAGGGTTGTAGAGATTATTCTACCTAGTGTTAGGGAGGGTGACATTATTACTCATACAGAACATAGGGAAACACAGTGGATCATCATGCTTAGGGCAGATAGGCGGAGTGGTTTAAACGAGAGGGCTTCTATTAATCCCCTGCTTAAGAAGAGAAGACTTCAGAAATGAACAGTTTATATTATATTATATCATATTATATTACATTATTTTATTTTATTATTTTATTATCGTATTTATTTTTAAATAGAGCAGGAAGTGCAATTTATGTTTTTATTATTATTATTTGTGATTTTTTGTGATGTTTCATGAAGAGTTTTCTTTTTAAATATTTAAATACTTCCTTAATTGATGTATTTTTCCAATTGGATGTTGGAAATTTGAATGTTTATAAATGGAGTGTCTTTTTTGGTTTTAGTAAGGTCTGATGAAGCTTGATTGCGAAAGTGCTTACCATTTGTTTGTTATAATAAATATATATATATTTTTCATACGTGAAGGATTAAGAGATTATGTTTTTTTCCTGCCTGGTCACTCCGCTGTGATATTGTTACTTCATTACTTATTTTATTTTTATTCTCTCACAACGGAGTGTTTACCCCTTGGATTATACGTTATTTTTGTTATTTTTATTTAAACAAGATTTTGTGAAGAAATACGTACATTTTTATTATAGGTAGATTGATGATTTCATTTTTGTTTGTAAAGGTGGTCAAACCTTTATACACAGTTTTGTTGCTGATTTAATTGTAATCCATTTGAGCTATCTTTTGATGGTTTACAACAGGGTAATAAAGTAGTTTATCTGGAACTTGTTTTAGAACGGAAGGAAGATGGTTTCATTAACGCTGGGGTGCACAGAAAATTTTCAGACGGGAGTCAATTCTTGCATGCATCTAGTTGTCATCCCCCACATTTATTGGCAGCTCTCCCTTATAGTGAATGTTTACGTTTATCAAGAATAAGTAACAACAAGGAAAATTTGGAACAAGAGTTAAAAAAATCAGCAGAGATGTTTTTAAGAAGAAGTTATGATGTTAAAGTGTAGGAAGCTGAGAATAGAGTCAGGAATAGGTTGAGAGGGCACAGAGAGACTAAAGGGAAAGATAGTGCTGCACAATATTCAGATATAGTTCCTAGGGCAGGTGAGAAACAACAGATTTACTTTGTGTCAGTTAAGAGTAATAAAATTACTGGTTTAATTAAACATTATTGGAAATATTTATTACAAGACAAGCATTTGGCAGCGATATTACCAAAGTATCCCTCTCTATCCTACATGAAAGGTAGCAGCATAAAAGATATGCTGGTACATGGGATATTTGTTATGCCTTCAAAGAGTCTACAAAGGCCAATATGGACCGTGGGAACTCTACAATGTGGCAAGTGCCCAATTTGTATGCATGTCACTGACCCTGTTAGAGTTATTGATAATGTGAAATTTGAGCCCAAAGGGCTATTTACATGTGAGAGTACAGGTGTAGTTTTTGTTTTGCGTTGCTCATGTAATTTGTTTTATATTGGGGAAATGAAGAGTATGTTCCGTACTAGACTTATGGAACATTTGAGAGATATAGGTTCATAGGTTGGTACTAGGCTATCGGCCCTAGGACCTATACAAGCCTAGCCATAACAATTCCCTGGCTATTTCTTCCCACAATGTTTACTTCCCTTATTTAGCTAAAAGACAAGATTGCTCAACTTTTTATATAGGAAAAACGGAGTGCAGACTCAGTGACCACATCTAAGAGCATTTATATGCCATTGATAGACAGAGGGCTGACAATGCATTGGCTAAACATTCTACATCATTTGCTGGGCATGCTTTTAAATTTAAATCAATTGACCAGGTACAAATAGATAGCAGAGGAGGGCTGACATCATTAAAATTGGAAGAACTAGAGATATACTGGCAATTGCTTCTAAATGCCCATAGCTACCCTGGCATTAATGACGTGTGCTATTACATGCCTTCTCAAATTTAAAAGTTTGGGAACGTAGCATTATTAATTTTACAAGTAGTTTCTTTTGTTGTATATAGTAATGTCTTTCGGCTTTTCCCGTTTAGGAGTCGCCACAGTAAAACTCTGGTCCGCTAATGATTGGCAGTGGATTTTTACGGTGCCGAGTTACCAGCCCGACGCCCAACCTTCAAAGAAGGCACACCCATTCACGCACCTACCTGCATGTCTTTAACATCACTCAACTACGGGGCGAACATGCAGACTCTACACAGAAGGCGCTACAGCCGAGAATCGAACGGGAGAACCTCTTGCTGTGAGGCGACAACACTAACCGCTGCACCACCACGGCCATGTATAAAAATATGAATTTTGCTGCTGTAGATTTAAATTAGTATATTTTATGCATGTTATTTATTTGAATAGGTTAACTTTTAATAGTTTATTAGGGCTGATACAGCTTTAAGAAGTGTCTGGATGTTATATAGTAACCAACGTCATTTTATGCTGCTTGATTGGCTCTTTTAATCACATGTACATTGCTATTTGGTTTAAATGGATTGAAACTTCTTTTGTATGTATCTGAAGAAGTTTGTTATTAAGAACAAATGAAAAGCACTTAATAAAACTTTTCTACTGTGTGCCGTGGTCCACCGTTTTCTTATTTTAGCCATCTACATTATCCTTGACTTCAGAGAAGGATAGTCTGAACAGAAGAGGTCCCAGCCCTTATCCCCATTGTACACCACTAGTAACTGGGCTCTTGCTGGATCTGGATTCCCACACTCTAACAGTATATGTCCTGTCTGTAAGCCAGTTGTCTATCCATCTGGTGACATAGGGATTTATACCCAGTCCCAGTTTTGTGAGTTTATCTACGTTACTTGAGTGGAGAATTGTATCATATGCCTTAGCAAGGTCAAGGTAGGTAGTAGGCACTACTTTACCCTCATCTATGGCCTTGGTGACTTTCTCAAAGACATCCACCAGATTAAGCAGACATGGCCTGCCTTTGATGAAGCAGAACAGGGTTGCATCCAGTGTTTGAAGATATCATTGTTTATCAGGTTCATGATTACTCCTTCCATGGTTTTGTATATAAGACTAGTCAGACTTATGGGTCTGTAATTTCCTGGGTGTGTTGATGGTTCCCTTTATGCAGAGGGATGATGTTGCTGTCCTCCATTCCTCAGGGACAAAGCCTTTCTGGAGGCTGTTGTTAAATAGAGATTGTATTGGGCCTCACAGGTCATGTTTCAAGCTATTTAAGAGGCATTCTGGGATATTGGTTGGTACCCGTTGAGGTCATGCTTTTAGCTTTAGTGAGTGCAGTGATGACCCATCCTTTTGTGATAACTGGTAGATGAATAGTGTAGGGTATTTCCTGGGGGGTAACTGGAAGTGATAGAGGGTGTAATTTCAGCTGAATTTATCAGTCTGCAGATTTGCCTGGCAGAGTATAGGTGGTGCCATCTATAACTAACTCCACACATTGTTGGATGTTGCCCTTAACATTGCGGACACAACTGAAAATAACTTATGGTTATCATATGCTTGGGAGGCTATTTTTGCCTCAAAGGTGGCTTTTGAAGACTTGACTAGTTGCCTAATTTGCTTACCTAAACTAATGAGAGAATTTTTGTCCTGTTGTGCATGCCCTCTCTTACAGGATTTTCTTTCTTTTGTTGTACAACCTATTTATACCAAGGATCCACCAGGGGGACTTGTTTTTGTAGTTTAACCTAGATGTATTTTGGTCTGGTAATGCTGATTCTATGCAGCAGTTTATATGGTCGTACAGTGCTTTTGTGTATACCTCTACATAGGCCTCCATATTTTCTGGGTTTGGGTGAACTTGGAAATTAGCTATGCCATTGCCTAATGCAGGTAGTGAGCCTTAGAAAATGTCTAGCTTTATATTTATTTCAAAGGAGACTGCTTTGTGATCCAGTCTACCTATTAACCTCTTAGAGCAAGAAATCTAGACAAAGTCATAAATAAAAGAGGGACAAAATAGTGACAATCTGTAAATGTTGCTCTTACAAACTTAGAAAGTTGATAGAATAACAGGTTTTGCATTAGCATGAATTTTCTGATGGGTGTGAAGTCTGAAACTCATGTCTGTCATTATTTTCTAACTTCAATATTTAATGATTTGCTACTAAGTTTCCAGAAAAATCTAAATTTATGAAAAATAGACTAAAATGTATAAAATCTGGACATTCTTTAAAAATCTGTATCTCTTTCCCTTGTACTTTAAACTATTTTCCTTTAAGTGGTTAATCCCTATCATGAAACTGTCTGTTGCAGGATACTCTTCTTCACAGTCTGCCTTTCCCATGGATTTTCTATTTATTCCTATTTCCTCAGAGGGTGCATTAATGACCTCTATGCCCTCTTTCTTCCTTTTATATATATTCTTTCTGCCTTACCCCCATTACCTTTCCCTTGCTCGTTAATAATTCTTATTTGTAGTGGTCGTGAAACTGCGGGTCTGTTCCTATCTCATGTCCTTCCCTTCATGCCTTCCCTGTCGATGTTTTCTTTGATCATATTCCCTCAAATGGCGCAAAACAACAATATCTGGACAAAGAAATATTGGAATAAAAGCCTCAGAAAAACTGAGAACGTGGAAAGAACAAAAAACAGAGCTTTTTGAAATGTGGACATGGGAAAGAAACAGCTCTAACCCTGTTTTGACTTGCAAGCCACACTGATGGAAAAAGAGTCTGTTGACATGCATCGTCCCCATTTTCTCTTGTGTACAGTTCACTTTGAAAGATAATTGCTATTATAAACATTATTGTTTGCAATTACTATTATAAACATTGTTTAGTCATTCTTATAAAATATATTGTGAACTAAAAACTTGTCCTTCATCCCACTCTCACCTTAGATTAGAAAATAGAATATCGTAACTAATACAAACATCAAATAATCTGTTTAACTTTAACATGTCATAGCAGTCTTACCATAACACTGTAAACAGTCTTCGGTTAAACTGTCCATATGCACAGAGGTATAGCTGGCTAAACCAGTTCCCTATGATGGTCCCACAAGCTACTCCCCCCCCCACCAAATGAAGAGCCAAAAAAAGACTTCTGCAAAATTGAAAAATGCTGTTAGGTTTGCTGCATACAGTTTCATATCCATGTGCCATTCCCCCTCACTCTTCAATGGAAGAGCAAACATGAAATCTTCTTCTGCTACTGGCACACCTACCAGGTGGCCAGATACATGCCCCCTCCCTCCTGCCCAGCTTTTCTATAGCAGTAAAATTTGATAGGAATGGAGAAGACAGAAACTATGAAGTAATATCCATTGTGAAAAAAAAATATTTACTTACTGGGGGTGGGGGGATTCCTCTTCTGAAGTTGGACTAGAGCAGTTTGCAGGGGTCTCCCACTGGGTTTGCTGGTCTTGCTGAAATCCTTTAGCAGTCACGGTTGTTTTCCTAATGTGGAGAATATCCAATTGTGCAGAATCTCTACTGACATTTTTCTTCTAAGAAGTGTTACATGAAATTCCCCTGGTGCTTTACATCACACTAGCATGATAGATTAGCATGGCAGCTATGTTAATGAACTGAGTTAGTGCCATTGCTGGTAAGTCACTGCTGAAGCGCATTGCATCATCCGGACATAGAAACAGTCATGCATATCAGAGTGACCATGAAGCATGTGACCAGTATGGTCTTGCATATAACATGCCATCAGCACCAACGTGCAGCATTATATCCCTTCTTATTGCCACAGTGCATTGCTATGTCCACAGCACTACACTACAACATTATATCCCTTCTTACTGCCACAGTGCAATGCTATGTCCACAGCTCTACATTACAACATTATATCCCTTCTTAGTTCCACAGTGCAGTGCTATCTCCACAGTACTGCACTGTGGTGTTATATCCCTTCTTAGTGCCACAGTGCAGTGCTGTGAACATAATGTCACTGTACAGTGCTGTGTTGTACAACATACAATCCAGATATGTGCTACTGTGTGCTGTGGGATATCATTTTGCATCTTGGACAGATGTGAGTGAATGAGTGAGGGGGAGTGAATGGTTTTGGCAACTTCAGGCACTGTAAAATGCAGGGTTCCAATGTGGTACACCAAGGAGATCTGAATTCTCCTGTTCTTCTGCACACGAACTTTAGGAAGCACCTGTTGGGCTCTTATGATGGCCCTCTATGAAAGGTGAATGTTTGGCATGAGCTTGATGGGATTTTGAGTGGTACTGTTGGTATCACCCAGTTTGGTGAGCATTTCCGGAACTAGTAAGGTGATGTGAGGTGGCACCACCTGGTGTCTTCCATCAGCAGGAGACAAAGGTTCAGCATAGATGGAGAGAGCGTGAAATGTTCTGTGCTATTGAATTCTGTTACCTTAACTGTTTTCTACCTATAGGTAGTAGTGCATATTTTGTCTTCCAGCAGTGAAGGGGCAACAGTTGACTATGGTTGTGTGTCGTGGGAGATGGTGACATCTTTCCTAACAGTGCATTGCATATGACGTCTGCATCACTGCCCTGTACAATTGCAACTGTTTGTAGCATATGCATGCAGTAATTCTTTTCCATTGTGCCATCCTTCTGCAGCTCCAATTATGGAAGATGAAGAGGTGAAGTTGCAGTCAGCTCATGCACAAAGTCTGCCTCTCAGCTGGTGGGGGAATGATAGTTCCTCTCCTGGTTGTTAGCTCAAGGGGTAACTGATATCCTACATGACTGCTTCAAAGTGGAATGCCTTGATCTCTTAGTGTCAGTTGCAAAGGCTATTGCCTGCCAAGATGTGCTGGCAACTGAATGCATGCCTGACAATGTGGAGTGCCTTCTGGCATGGCTTGTTTATTAGTGTAAACAGCAAGCCCTACCTACTAGGCCACTGGAGGAGCAACCATTCCATAATATCATTCAGTCAGGTAAGCCATGCCTGGATTTGTTGCCCTGTGGGCCAGCCTGGCATCCAGTCATGCCATGACCCTACCTTATCTCACCTCCATCCCTTTGTCCGTCTTTTTTGTGTCATTCTGCATTCCATGTTCATTGTCCAACTCTTTCCTTCATGTTTTGTCTACCCTCTCTGTCTCTGTATCTGTCTACTGTTATCCACAACTTTTTGTGTGCATATTACCATGCCTGTCTGAGAGTATGTTTGTCTGTCTGCCTCTGCTACCTGCAATTATTTCTCTATATCATCCACTGTCATTCATATCTACATTCCTCACCATCTTTTCTTTTGTAAAACTTAAAAAAGTACTATTTCCCTGACAAAAATACCCTTCATTCCCTCTTCCAGTGTTTCATGCCTTTTGGTTACTTTTGGGTATTTTTCTGTGCTTGCTTTTCTCATCTTTCCTACTTTACCATCTACCCCTTTTCTTCCCTATTTACCTGATGAAGAGGGTTGGTGCTTTGCTGTGCACACCTGCAGTGGTCTATGTAGTGACCACTATGCTGCCCTTCTTCTGGATGTGCATAAGATGCTGCTCAGCTATGCCACATGGCACACTTGGGCATGTAGTGCCCTGGCTATGGTAGCTCTCCTTCATTTGGAGTTGCGTTATGTGGCCTGCTGCTCCAGCATTGCTCCAACCACAGAGCAGCCAGGAGCTATTTCTCCTGTTAATGCTACATTCTTTTTAATTATGTAGTCCTTTGCTTGAGCTTCTGGTGCTATTCATTGCCTTATAATTGCCTGATTAGCTCTATGGCTCTTCACACATTGATCTCCTCGGAAATTTGAGCTGTGAAGGACAGCAGTGCTTGTCTATGAATCCCAGCCTGTATCTAGGAACAGCTGCACCTGCCCACAAACTTTTCATGCTTTGTTAGGCTCATTTGATCAACCACTGCTATTATACCTGCCATTTGGTATGCTTTTTCATTAGTCTAAGACTTTTACTTCTTTTTGTACCTTGTTCAACCTTCGAATTCAGTCTTGCTAACAGTATTGCTTTGTTGTGTGTTATACCCAGTTTTATAAATATGGCTCTCTGTATAATTACTTACTTAACAGTTATCAAGGGCACCTGTTCTTTTTGTTTTATAGATTTATATTAGCACATTGTGTAGTTCTTCTCTTTATAAGCACTTACACGAGTGCATGGATCATGCTATCCCTAATAGAACCAAGACACTATCCTCCAAAAAAAGGAAGCCAATCTGGTGGTCCTCTGCCATAAACAAACTCTACAACAGAAGAAAGAAACTGTTGCAAAAAAGAGTAAAATCCCATGACTGGAGGAACTCCCTGGTCAACCTCAGTAAGAAGTTGACATCCCTCATAAAATCCTCCAAAGCTAGTTACGAAAACAAAATTGCCACTGACTCTAAAGACAACCACAAAGCATTCTATAACTATGTCAAGAATCTCAATGGCAACACTCAGATCTGCTCTGAGTTACAGCACAATGGCACTAAATATACAGAACCAACTGATATTGCCAACATCCTGGCAGATAGGTTCAGTGCTAACTTTACCCCCCTCTCACCCCCTAGAGGGCCCATCTCTATACCAGAAGAATGCAAAGTTCCTGTAATCATGGCTGCAAAGGTAAAAAACACTCTCTCCAAAGCCAAGAACACAGCATACATGGGACCTGACAATATCCCAGGCTGCGTTCTACATGAACTACAGAATGAACTGGCACCCTCCCTAAGTACCATGTTCAATCATAGCCTCACCTCAGGCTTTGTGCCCACTGAATGGCGCATCGTGACGGTTATCCCACTCCACAAAGGGGGAGCCACGACGGACCCCAGGAACTACCGCCCCATTAGCCTGACGAGTCTGGTCTGCAAGGCCATGGAATGTATCATCATGGAACTCATAAACAAAGACATTGGTAATCTCGAAACTCTGGACCCTACCCAGTTCGGATTTGTAAAAGGCAGATCATGTCTCCTAAACCTGATTGACTTCTTTGAAGCAGTTACCAAAGCCATAGATGAGGGTAAAGTGGTTCACACAGCTTATCTAGATCTCGCCAAGGCTTTCAACACCATCCCCCACTCTGGAATTATAGATAAGCTCACTAAACTAGGTATAAATCCTTATGTGACAAGATGGGTTGCCAACTAGCTCATGGACAGAACCCACACTGTGAAAGTAGCGGACTCCAAATCCAACTTCAGACCAGTGACAAGTGGAGTACCACAGGGTTCAGTCCTGGGTCCTCTCCTGTTTGGTATCTACTTCTCTGAAGTACAGGCTAACACAGAATGTCTTTATTAACAAAGTTTGCAGATGACTGCAAACTAGGAGCCATAATCGAAACTCCTAATGATGTGGACATACTACAAAAGGGCCTCACTGAGACAGACACCTGGTGTCAAAGCCTTGGGTCAATGCCAAAAAGTGCATTGTCATCCTCTTTGGTAAAAACTCTGTATCCATGAACTATTAGATAGCTGGTAGTCTACTTAACACTGAAAATGTGATAAGAGACCTTGGGACACAGGTGGACAGTAGTCTCTCCTTTGATAATCACATCGCCACAGTGGTCAGGAAATCCTTCTCATCAGAAAAGGTTTATCATCCAGAAAAAAAGAAGTCATTGTTCCCCTCTACTCATCACTCATTAGACCCATTATAGAGTACAACACCCCTTTTGGTATGTACCTCACAAGACATCTACAACAACTGGAAAGGCCACAGAAATACCTCACAAAGAGGATTACTGGCCTCAAACAGATGCCCTACGCAGACTGTCTCAAAAAACTCCAACTTTACTCCGTCGCATATCACCTACTCAGAGGCGATCTCTGCCTAACATACAAAGCTATGTCAAACCCAGAGCTGTTGGACATGCTTCACTTAAAGAAATCCAAATCCCTCCGAGCTACATGCTCTAGGGACCTAAACCTTGTCACCACAATAAACAGAACGTGCTGGAGGGACAGATTCCTGTCCCAGAGACTTCCCATACTCTGGAACAGACTACCTGTCTATGTCAAACAAAGCTCCTCATTAGCACTCTTCAAGAAAAATCTTGATGTTTGGATGGGAAATAGGAAATTCACCCCAGGGATGACTTCTGTGGCTCTGCTCGACAGGGGCACAGGAAAATAATTTTCTTTGGTGCTGAAAGCCAGGGTACATTTTTTGGCTAGGCTTATATAGGCCCTAGGGACAATAGCCTAGTACTTACCTATGAACCTATTATACTAGGAGTGACTAGATCCCACTTTATCTAATGGGAAATTTTATTTTTATTTATTTTTTTTAATTTTATTAACTGGGGTAGAGCACTGATCTCCATAGGTGTTTTTCAGACTTAGCCTGGTAGTCCTGTCCAGTTAAGTGATGCGCTCAGAGACACATAGTTATGGAAGCTGAGGGAACCAAACCTTGGACCACTAGACAACTTTTTAACAGCTCCTTAATCCTCTGAGTCAGCTGCCAGATGAGCTATACTCTGGGTTTCTTGTACAGCACGGTGCCTTTCCTAGCTGTTTTGTCTTATAGAGTTCTGTAGTTTTTAACTTTTATTTCCTAAGGAATCATCCCCTCTGACTCTGCCTTATTTACATTGTCATGCACTCTGGCATGTAAATAACACAGAAACTGTCCTCTGTCAACTACCTGGGCCACAGCACTAGTATGTTTGTATCTGATGTCAAGGCCTTTAGGTTTAAGTTTTGTATTTATTCACCTACAAATGTGTGATAACATGGTTCTCAATAGCCTTATGTTCCATTTTCCCTTCTTCTAATGGCTGCTGTGCTTTTCTGAAGTTGAGGATATCTGTCAGTACATCATTAGTTTGTATCTGTTGATATTCAATAGTGTACTCTTATGGTCAATTTCAGTATTTCATGTTTATATTCATTTACTTTGTTGGGAAATGTGGTTAAGCTGCCATGAATTATTTCTACTATATTTTTGGTGCTTTGTCTCCAGCCATCCCATCCTATCTTGAATCTTGCAGGTGTGTAATCTACTGGTCTTATTTGTCATCTACAGGAACTACTTACAGGAAATCCGCTGTAAGTAAAGAGTTTAGATGACATGAAGAACAGGAAAGACAGATTATGATCATAATCACAGCTCTGTCTACAGCAGGAATGACACTGTGTCATGCACAGCTGATGCTAAGGTGTCAGCTTCATCCACAGGAGGAATGACACTGTATCATGCACAGCCAGATGCCGAGGTGTCAGCTCTGTCTATAGCAGGAATGATACTATATCATGCACAGCCGATGCTGAGGTGCCAGCTCTATCTACAGGAAGAATGACACTGTATCAGGCACAGCCAGATGCCAAGGTGTCAGCTCTATCTACAGGAGGAATGACACTATATCATGGACAGCCAATGTCTAGGTGTCAGCTCTATCTACAGGAGGAATGACACTATGTCATACAAAGCCAGATGCCGAGGTGTCAGTTCTATCTACAGGTGGAATGACACTATATCATGCACAGACAATGCCGAGGTGTCAGCTCTATCTACAGGAGGAATGACACTATATCATGGACAGCCGATGTCTAGGTGTCAGCTCTATCTACAGGAGGAATGACACTATGTCATACAAAGCCAGATGCCGAGGTGTCAGCTCTATCTACAGGTGGAATGACACTATATCATGCACAGCCAATGCCGAGGTGTCAGCTCTGTCTACAGGAGGAATGACACTATGTTATACACAGCCAGATGCCAAGGTGTCAACTCTATCTACAGAAGGAATGACATTATATCTTGGACAGCTGATGCCAAGGTGTCAGCTCTGTCTACAGGAAGAATGACACTATATCTTGGACAGCTAATGCCGAGGTTTCAACTCTATCTACAGGAGGAATGACACTATATCATGGACAGCCAGTTGCTGAGGTGTCAACTCTATCTACAGGAGGAATGACATTATATCATGGACAGCCAGATGCCAAGGTGTCAGCTCTATCTACAGGAGAAATGACACTATATCTTGGACAGCCGATTCCGAGGTATCAGCTCTATCTACAGGAGGAATGACACTATATCATGGACAGCCAATGCCGAAGTGTCAGCTGTAGCTACAGGAGGAATAACATTATATTTTGGACAGCTGATGCCAAGGTGTCAGCTCTGTCTACAGGAGGAATGACACCATATCTTGGACAGCCAATGCCGAGGTGTCAGCTCTATCTACAGGAGGAATGACACTGTATCAGACACAGCCAATGCCGAGGTATCAGCTCTATCTACAGGAGGAATGACACTGTATTATGCACAGCCAGATGCTGAGGTGTGTACCTGCAGGAGTGGAATCAAGAGACTATGAGGTCACCCTCCTGTCATACAGGAATAAGACTACATCTGCAATTCTGCAGCCAGTCCTGCCAACTATATAGAGAAATGGAGACTAGGCATACAATGCAGGGTATTCTGAGATATTTGCTGGATGGGGCACCTCTTGGAGAACTTAACATATGTACACAGTGTAAGAGAAATACGAAAGTAGAGTTATGATATGAACCTACCATAAGGTCAGTGGAAGTGGAAGGCAGAATTAGTGGAAGGGAGAGAACACCAATGCCAGGTGTATGAGAGAGAAATAAAGACTCAATTGAGATTGTACTATTTCAGAGACATGGTGGAAGGAGTCCAGAACTGATTGTTATAATTAGTTGTAGAGTACTGGTCACTAGAAAGCTCTAGAATACTACAGACATATTGAAGAAGAGACCACTATTGAAATCTTGGCATTCATAACAGTGAGTATTGACATACCAAAAAAAAAAAAAGAGAGAGAGAGAGAGAGAGAGAGAGACTGTAAATGTAGGAGAAGAGCAAATCTCAAAGATTACTCTTCTCTGTTAAATTTGTTTTTTCAGGGAGCAAGCCCACCACAGCCCAAACAAATATTTACCAACTCCAAGGTCATCATACCTTGGAGAAAAGGGAATATTCTGAGAAAAGTCCATCTTGTACTTAATATATGTCAGTCCATTTGTTTCGTCCATTCAGTTTCTGTATTATGGGACTCACTTAATCTGGTCCTGACATTTCAAATGGTTACCTGGAAGAAGGGAAAGGTAGGATAATTGCATGGGGATTGTTGCAGCACTCAGGTGTACTTGATAATATAGGCTGTTTGCCACTATCTTTATACATTTACAGGTAACTTCCCAAAACTCTCACATTAGCAATAGCTTTATACCAACTTCAGTATATATTTTTTATTTAACTTAGCAATGTCTTTATTGATTTAAATTGAAGAGGAAGAAAATACAAATGAAAAAACTACAGCAGACAGTAAAAGGATGATTTTTACAAACCCTAGTATCCATACGCCCATGACAGGAGAAACAGGTGCTCTTAACCACAACTTGTTGTGTCTTTCGGCTTTTCCCGGTTAGGGGTCACCACAGTTATGTTTAGAGGTAGGTAGGTAGCATTACACAGTTATGTTTAGAGGTAGGTAGGTAGCATTACAAAGCATAGAATATATTTAAGTGAAACAAGTGAACAAGAGAGAATAATATAGCAGTGAAAATAACCAGATAACTGAATTAAAAAGTATGAGGCAAACAGCATCGAAAGCAAACTCATTGCATAACAATATAGTCCTAAGTATAAACTTGTCCTATAACCATGATGTTAAAAAAAGGACACATTTGCCTGGGTTGGTGATACCTCAGGTGAATGTAAAAGATCCCACAGCACCTATCAAACAGACTAGGGGGTACGTGATTAACATTTATATTTATTTTTATACCATACAAAAAACTTTGAATAAATTATTTATGCATTCATTTGTTTACAATCATACTTAAAATTGTTTACAAGTTATCAAAACAATACAACTTAACAAAACAGTTCTAGTTCTTTCATTCTTTTTCCTTTTATATTTACACTCTGTCCCTCACCCTTTCTTCTACAGCCATCTAATTATTTCAACTAATATATATATATCCTGTTCCATGTTCTTGTTAAATTCACACATCTTTTTTCATATCATCCATATTAACACAAACAGTACTTTATCCCATTTATCAGTATCACATCTCTTATTTATCAATATCACATCTCTTATTTATCAATATCACATCACTTATTTATCAATATCACATCACTTATTTATCAGTGTCACATCTCTTATTTATCAATATCACATCACTTATTTATCAGTATCACATCCCTTATTTATCAGTGTCACATCCCTTGTTTATCCGTATCACATCCCTTACTTATCAGTGTCACATCTCTTATTTATCAATATCACATCCCTTATTTATCAGTATCACATCTCTTATTTATCAATATCACATCACTTATTTATCAGTATCACATCTCTTATTTAGCAGTGTCACATATCTTATTTATCAATATCACATCTCTTATTTATCAATATCACATCCCTTATTTATCAGTGTCACATCTCTGGTTTATCAGTGTCACATCTCTTATTTATCAATATCACATCTCTTATTTATCAGTGTCACATCTCTTATTTATCAATATCACATCTCTTATTTATCAGTGTCACATCTCTTATTTATCAGTATCACATCCCTTATTTATCAGTATCACATCTCTTGTTTATCAATATCACATCTCTTATTTATCAATATCACATATCTTATTTATCAGTGTCACATCTCTTATTTATCAATATCACATCCCTTATTTATCAGTGTCACATCTCTTATTTATCAATATCACATCTCTTATTTATCAGTGTCACATCACTTATTTATCAATATCACATCCCTTATTTATCAGTATCACATCTCTTGTTTATCAGTATCACATCCCTTATTTATCAGTGTCACATCCCTTATTTATCAGTCTCACATCTCTTATTTATGAATATCACATCTCTTATGTATCAGTGTCACATCTCTTATTTATCAATACCACATCTCTTATTTATCAATATCACATCCCTTATTTATAAGTCTCACATATCTTATTTATCAGTGTCACATCCCTTATTTATCAGTATCACATCCCTTATTTATCAGTCACATCTCTTATTTATCAATATCACATCTCTTACTTAACAGTGTCACATCTCTTATTTATCAATATCACATCTCTTATGCATCAGTGTCACATCTCTTATTTATCAATATCACATCTCTTATTTATCAATACCACATCTCTTATTTATCAATATCACATCCCTTATTTATCAGTGTCACATCCCTTATTTATCAGTATCACAACCCTTATTTATCAGTGCCACATCCCTTATTTATCAGTATCACATCACTTATTTATCAGTGTCACATCTCTTATTTATCAATATCACATATGTTATTTATCAATATCACATTTCTTATTTATCAGTGTCACATCTCTTATTTATCAATATCACATCCTTTATTTATCAGTATCACATCTCTTATTTATCAATATCACATCCCTTATTTATCAGTATCACATCTCTTATTTATCAGTGTCACATCTCTTATTTATCAGTGTCACATATCTTATTTATCAATATCACATCTCTTATTTATCAGTGTCACAACTCTTATTTATCAATATCACATCCCTTATTTATCAGTGTCACATCTCTTATTTATCACAGTCACATCTCTTGTTTATCAGTGTCACATCCCTTATTTATCAGTGTCACATCTCTTATTTATCAGTATCACATCTCTTATTTAAAAGTATCACATCCCTTATTTATCAGTATCACATCTCTTATTTATCAGTGTCACATCTCTTATCAGTATCACATCTCTTATTTATCAGTGTCACATCTCTTATTTATCAGTGTCACATCTCTTATTTATCAGTATCACGTCTCTTATTTATCAGTGTCACATCCCTTATTTATCAGTATCACATCTCTTATTTATCAGCGTCACATCTCTTATTTATCAATATCACATCTCTTATTTATCAATATCACATATCTTATTTACCAGTATCACATCCCTTATTTATCAGTGTCACATCTCTTATTTATCAGTATCACATCTCTTATTTATCAATATCACATCCCTTATTTATCAGTATCACATCTCTTATTTATTTATTTTACATTTGTTGACTGGGCTAGTCTAGCTGGATACATGTCCATTTTCAGTAGAGGCCAGAGGAGAAAAGCTCCACAAAAGGACAACAGATATTATGCTTGTTATACAAAAGAATAAAAAGTACAAGTAATTACATTGTTATGAAAAAAGAAATATATATGTAAAAAAATATATATATAATTTTTATCAATATCACATCTCTTATTTATCAGTGTCACATCTCTTATTTATCAATATCACATCCCTAATTTATCAGTATCACATCTCTTGTTTATCAGTGTCACAGCTCTTATTTATCAATATCACATCTCTTATATATCAGTGTCACATCTCTTATTTATCAATATCACATCCCTTATTTATCAGTATCACATCTCTTGTTTATCAGTGTCACATCCCTTATTTATCAGTGTCACATCTCTTATTTATCAGTATCACATCTCTTATTTATCAATATCACATCCCTTATTTATCAGTATCACAACTATTAATTATCAGTGTCACATCTCTTATCAGTATCACATCTCTTATTTATCAGTGTCACATCTCTTATTTATCAGTGTCACATCTCTTATTTATCAGTATCACGTCTCTTATTTATCAGTGTCACATCCCTTATTTATCAGTATCACATCCCTTATTTATCAGTATCACATCTCTTATTTATCAATATCACATCTCTTATTTATCAGTGTCACATCTCTTATTTATCAATATCACATCTCTTATTTATGTGTCACAACTCTTATTTATCAATATCACATCCCTTATTTATCAGTATCACATCTCTTGTTTATCAGTGTCACATCTCTTATTTATCAATATCACATCCCTTATTTATCAGTATCACATCCCTTATTTATCAGTGTCACATCTCTTATTTATCACAATCACATCTCTTGTTTATCAGTGTCACATCCCTTATTTATCAGTGTCACATCTCTTATTTATCAGTATCACATCTCTTATTTATCAGTATCACATCCCTTATTTATCAGTATCACATCTCTTATTTATCAGTGTCACATCTCTTATCAGTATCACATCTCTTATTTATCAGTGTCACATCTCTTATTTATCAGTGTCACATCTCTTATTTATCAGTATCACGTCTCTTATTTATCAGTGTCACATCCCTTATTTATCAGTATCACATCTCTTATTTATCAGCGTCACATCTCTTATTTATCAATATCACATCTCTTATTTATCAATATCACATCTCTTATTTACCAGTATCACATCCCTTATTTATCAGTGTCACATCTCTTATTTATCAGTATCACATCTCTTATTTATCAATATCACATCCCTTATTTATCAGTATCACATCTCTTATTTATTTATTTTACATTTGTTGACCGGGCTAGTCTAGCTGGATACATGTCCATTTTCAGTAGAGGCCCGAGGAGAAAAGCTCCACAAAAGGACAACAGATATTATGCTTGTTATACAAAAGAATAAAAAGTACAAGTAATTACATTGTTATGAAAAAAGAAATATATATGTAAAAAAAAATATATATAATTTTTATCAATATCACATCTCTTATTTATCAGTGTCACATCTCTTATTTATCAATATCACATCCCTAATTTATCAGTATCACATCTCTTGTTTATCAGTGTCACAGCTGTTATTTATCAATATCACATCTCTTATATATCAGTGTCACATCTCTTATTTATCAATATCACATCCCTTATTTATCAGTATCACATCTCTTGTTTATCAGTGTCACATCCCTTATTTATCAGTGTCACATCTCTTATTTATCAGTATCACATCTCTTATTTATCAATATCACATCCCTTATTTATCAGTATCACATCTCTTATTTATCAGTGTCACATCTCTTATCAGTATCACATCTCTTATTTATCAGTGTCACATCTCTTATTTATCAGTGTCACATCTCTTATTTATCAGTATCACGTCTCTTATTTATCAGTGTCACATCCCTTATTTATCAGTATCACATCTCTTATTTATCAGTGCCACATCTCTTATTTATCAATATCACATCTCTTATTTATCAGTGTCACATCCCTTATTTATCAATATCACATCTCTTATGTATCAGTGTCACATCCCTTATTTATCCGTATCACATCTCTTATTTATCAATATCACATCTCTTATTTATTAATATCACATCTATTATTTATCAGTGTCACATCTCTTATTTATCAGTATCACATCCCTTATTTATCAGTATCACATCTCTTATTTATCAATATCACATCTCTTATTTATCAGTATCACATCCCTTATTTATCAGTGTCACATCCCTTATTTATCAGTATTACATCCCTTATTTATCAGTGTCACATCTCTTATTTATCAATATCACATCTCTTATTTATCAGTGTCACATCTCTTATTTATCAGTGTCACATCACTTATTTATCAATATCACATCCCTTATTTATCAGTATCACATCTCTTGTTTATCAGTATCACATCCCTTATTTATCAGTGTAATATCCCTTATTTATCAGTCTCACATCTCTTATTTATCAATATCACATCTCTTATGTATCAGTGTCACATCTCTTATTTATCAATACCACATCTCTTATTTATCAATATCACATCCCTTATTTATCAGTCTCACATATCTTATTTATCAGTGTCACATCCCTTATTTATCAGTATCACATCCCTTATTTATCAGTCACATCTCTTATTTATCAATATCACATCTCTTATTTATCAATATCACATATCTTATTTATCAATATCACATCTCTTATGTATCAATACCACATCTCTTATTTATCACTATCACATCCCTTATTTATCAGTATCACATCTCTTATTTATCAATATCACATCTCTTATTTATCAGTGTCACATCTCTTATTTATCAATATCACATCTCTTATGCATCAGTGTCACATCTCTTATTTATCAATATCACACCTCTTATTTATCAATACCACATCTCTTATTTATCAGTATCACATCCCTTATTTATCAGTGTCACATCCCTTATTTATCAGTATCACATCCCTTATTTATCAGTGTCACATCCCTTATTTATCAGTATCACATCCCTTATTTATCAGTGTCACATCTCTTTTTTATCAATATTACATATCTTATTTATCAATATCACATCTCTTATGTATCAATACCACATCTCTTATTTATCACTATCACATCCCTTATTTATCAATATCACATCTCTTATTTATCAGTGTCACATCTCTTATTTATCAATATCACATCCCTTATTTATCAGTATCACATCTCTTATTTATCAGTGTCACATCTCTTATTTATCAGTATCACATCTCTTATTTATCAGTGTCACATCTCTTATTTATCAATATCACATCTCTTATTTATCAGTGTCACATCACTTATTTATCAATATCACATCCCTTATTTATCAGTATCACATCTTTATCAGTGTCACATCTCTTATTTATCAGTGTCACATCTCTTATTTATCAGTATCACGTCTCTTATTTATCAGTATCACATCTCTTATTTATCAGTATCACGTCTCTTATTTATCATTGTCACATCCCTTATTTATCAGTATCACATCTCTTATTTATCAGCATCACATCTCTTATTTATCAATATCACATCTCTTATTTATCAGTATCACATCTCTTATTTATCAGTGTCACAACCCTTATTTATCAATATGACATCTCTTATGTATCAGTGTCACATCCCTTATTTATCCATATCACATCTCTTATTTATCAATATCACATCTCTTATTTATCAGTGTCACATCCTTATTTATCAGTATCACATCTCTTATTTATCAGTATCACATCTCTTATTTATCAATATGACATATCTTATTTATCAGTGTCACATCTCTTATTTATCAGTATCACATCTCTTATTTATCAGTGTCACATCTCTTATTTATCAATATCACATCTCTTATTTATCAATATCACATCTCTTATTTATCAGGGTCACATCTCTTGTTTATCAGTGTCACATCTCTTATTTATCAGTATCACGTCTCTTATTTATCAGTATCACATCCCTTATTTATCAGTGTCACATCCCTTATTTATCAATATCATCTCTTATTTATCAGTATCACATCTCTTATTTATCAGTGTCACATCTCTTATTTATCAATATCACATCTCTTATTTATCAGTGTCACATCTCTTATTTATCAGTATCACATCTCTTATTTATCAGGGTCACATCTCTTATTTATCAGTATCACGTCTCTTATTTATCAGTATCACATCCCTTATTTATCAGTGTCACATCTCTTATTTATCAATATCACATCTCTTATTTATCAGTATCACGTCACTTATTTATCAGTATCACATCTCTTATTTATCAGTGTCACATCTCTTATTTATCAGTATCACATCTCTTGTTTATCAGTGTCACATCTCTTATTTATCAGTATCACATCCCTTATTTATCAATATCACATCCCTTATTTATCAGTATCACATCTCTTATTTATCAGTGTCACATCCCTTATTTATCAGTATCACATCTCTTATTTATCAGTATCACATCTCTTTATCAGTGTCACATCTCTTATTTATCAGTATCACATCCTTATTTATCAGTGTCACATCTTATTTATCAGTATCACATCTCTTATTTATCAGTATCACATCTCTTATTTATCAGTGTCACATCTCTTATTTATCAGTATCACATCTCTTGTTTATCAGTGTCACATCCTTATTTATCAGTATCACATCTTATTTATCAGTATCACATCTCTTATTTATCAGTGTCACATCTCTTATTTATCAGTATCACATCTCTTATTTATCAGTATCACATCCCTTATTTATCAGTGTCACATCTCTTATTTATCAGTGTCACATCCCTTATTTATCAGTATTACATCCCTTATTTATCAGTGTCACATCTCTTATTTATCAGTATCACATCTCTTATTTATCAGTATCACATCTCTTATTTATCAGTGTCACATCTCTTATTTATCAGTATCACATCTCTTATTTATCAGTGTCACATCTCTTATTTATCAGTATCACATCTCTTATTTATCAGTGTCACATCTCTTATTTATCAGTATCACGTCTCTTATTTATCAGTATCATATCCCTTATTTATCAGTGTCACATCTCTTATTTATCAGTATCACATCTCTTCTTTATCAGTGTCACATCTCTTATTTATCAGTATCACATCCCTTAATTATCAATATCACATCTCTTGTTTATCAGTGTCACATCTCTTATTTATCAGTATCACATCTCTTATTTATCAGTATCACATCCCTTATTTATCAATATCACATCTCTTATTTATCAATATCACATCCCTTATTTATCAGTGTCACATCTCTTATTTATCAGTATCACATCTCTTATTTATCAATATCACATCCCTTATTTATCAGTATCACATCTCTTATTTATCAGTGTCACATCTCTTATTTATCAGTATCACATCTCTTATTTATCAGTGTCACATCCTTTATTTATCAGTATCACATCTCTTATTTATCAATATCACATCCCTTATTTATCAGTATCACATCCCTTATTAATCAGTGTCACATCTCTTATTTATCAGTATCACATCTCTTATTTTTCAGTATCACATCCCTTATTTATCAGTATCACATGCCTTATTTATCAGTATCACGTCCCTTATTTATCAATATCACATCCCTTATTTATCAATATCACATCTCTTATTTATCAGTATCACATCTCTTATTTATCAGTATCACATCCCTTATTTATCAGTATCACATCTCTTATTTATCAATATCACATCCCTTATTTATCAGTATCACATCTCTTATTTATCACTATCACATCCCTTATTTATCAGTATCACATCTCTTATTTATCAATATCACATCCCTTATTTATCAGTATCACATCTCTTATTTATCAGTGTCACATCTCTTATTTATCAATATCACATCTCTTATTTATCAGTATCACATCTCTTATTTATCAATATCACATCTTTTATTTATCAGTATCACATCTCTTGTTTATCAGTGTCACATCTCTTATTTATCAATATCACATCTCTTATTTATCAGTGTCACATCTCTTATTTATCAATATCACATCTCTTATTTATCATTGTCACATCCCTTTTTTATCAATATCACATCTCTTATTTATCAGTGTCACATCTCTTATTTATCAATATCACATCCCTTATTTATCAGTATCACATCTCTTATTTATCAGTGTCACATCTCTTATTTATCAGTATCACATCTCTTATTTATCAGTGTCACATCCCTTATTTATCAGTATCACATCTCTTATTTATCAGTGTCACATCCCTTATTTATCAGTATCACATCTCTTATTTATTAGTGTCACATCTCTTATTTATCAATATCACATCTCTTATTTATCAGTATCACATCCATTATTTATCAGTGTCACATCTCTTATTTATCAGTATCACATCCCTTATTTATCAATATCAAATCCTTTATTTATCAGTGTCACATCCCTTATTTATCATTATCACATCTCTTATTTATCAGTATCACGTCCCTTATTTATCAATATCACATCTCTTATTTATCAGTATAACGTCCCTTATTTATCAGTGTCACATCTCTTATTTATCAGTATCACATCTCTTATTTATCAGTGTCACATCCCTTATTTATCAGTATCACATCCCTTATTTCTCAGTGTCACATCCCTTATTTATCAGTATCACATCTCTTATTTATCAGTGTCACATCTCTTATTTATCAATATCACATCTCTTATTTATCAGTATCACATCCATTATTTATCAGTGTCACATCTCTTATTTATCAGTATCACATCTCTTATTTATCAATATCACATCTCTTATTTATTAGTATCACGTCCCTTATTAATCAGTATCACATCTCTTATTTATCAATGTCACATCTCTTATTTATCAGTGTCACATCTCTTATTTATCAGTATCACATCCCTTATTTATCAGTATCACATCCGTTTTTTATCAGTCTCACATCTCTTATTTATCAGTATCACATCTCTTATTTATCAGTGTCACATCTCTTATTTATCAGTCACATCTCTTATTTATCAGTATCACATCTCTTATTTATCAGTATCACATCTCTTATTTATCAGTGTCCCATCTCTTATTTATCAGTATCACATCTTATTTATTCGTATCACATCTCTTATTTATCAATATCACATCTCTTATTTATTAATTTCACATCTATTATTTATCAGTGTCACATCTCTTATTTATCAATATCACATCTCTTATTTATCAGTATCACATCCCTTATTTATCAGTGTCACATCCCTTATTTATCAGTATTACATCCCTTATTTATCAGTGTCACATCTCTTATTTATCAGTATCACATCTCTTATTTATCAGTGTCACATCTCTTATTTATCAGTATCACGTCTCTTATTTATCAGTATCATATCCCTTATTTATCAGTGTCACATCTCTTATTTATCAGTATCACATCTCTTCTTTATCAGTGTCACAACTCTTATTTATCAGTATCACATCCCTTATTTATCAATATCACATCTCTTGTTTATCAGTGTCACATCTCTTATTTATCAGTATCACATCTCTTATTTATCAGTATCACATCTCTTATTTATCAGTATCACATCTCTTATTTATCAATATCACATCTCTTATTTATCAGTGTCACATCTCTTATTTATCAGTATCACATCTCTTATTTATCAGTATCACATCCCTTATTTATCAATATCACATCTATTATTTATCAGTGTCACATCCCTTATTTATCAGTATCACATCTCTTAATTATCAGTGTCACATCTCTTATTTATCAATATCACATCCCTTATTTATCAGTATCACATCTCTTATTTATCAGTGTCACATCTCTTATTTATCAGTATCACATCTCTTATTTATCAGTGTCACATCCCTTATTTATCAGTATCACATCCCTTATTTCTCAGTGTCACATCCCTTATTTATCAGTATCACATCTCTTATTTATCAGTGTCACATCTCTTATTTATCAATATCACATCTCTTATTTATCAGTATCACATCCATTATTTATCAGTGTCACATCTCTTATTTATCAGTATCACATCCCTTATTTATCAATATCACATCCTTTATTTATCAGTGTCACATCCCTCATTTATCAGTATCACATCTCTTATTTATCAGTATCACGTCCCTTATTTATCAATATCACATCTCTTATTTATCAGTATCACATCCCTTATTTATCAGTGTCACATCTCTTATTTATCAGTATCACATCTCTTATTTATCAGTGTCACATCTCTTATTTATCAGTATCACATCCCTTATTTATCAGTGTCACATCCCTTATTTATCAGTATCACATCTCTTATTTATCAGTGTCACATCTCTTATTTATCAATATCACATCTCTAATTTATCAGTATCACATCTCTTGTTTATCAGTGTCACATCTCTCATTTATCAATATCACATCTCTTATTTATCTTATTTATCAGTGTCACATCCCTTATTTATCAGTATCACATCTCTTATTGATCAGTGTCACATCTCTTATTTATCAGTATCACATCGCTTATTTATCAGTATCACATCTCTTATTTATCAATATCACATCTCTTATCAGTGTCACATCTCTTATTTATCAGTATCACGTCTCTTATTTATCAGTATCACATCTCTTATTTATCAGTATCACATCTCTTATTTATCAGTATCACATCTCTTATTTATCAGTGTCACATCTCTTATTTATCAGTATCACATCTCTTATTTATCAGTATCACATCCCTTATTTATCAGTATCACATCTCTTATTTATCAGTGTCACATCCCTTATTTATCAGTATCTTATATCTTACTTATCAGTATCACATCTCTTATTTATCAATGTCACATCTCTTATTTATCAGTATCACATCCCTTATTTATCAGTATCACATCTCTTATTTATCAGTGTCACATCTCTTATTTATCAATATCACATCTCTTATTTATCAGTGTCACATATCTTATTTATCAATATCACATCTCTTATTTATCAGTATCACATCCCTTATTTATCAGTATCACATCTCTTATTTATCAGTATCACATCTCTTATTTATCAGTATCACATTTCTTACTTATCAGTATCACATCTTTTATTTATCAGTATCACATCCCTTATTTATCAGTGTCACATCTCTTATTTATCAGTATCACGTCTCTTATTTATCAGTATCACATCCCTTATTTATCAGTGTCACATCCCTTATTTATCAATATCACATCACTTATTTATCAGTGTCACATCTCTTATTTATCAGTATCACATCTCTTATTTATCAGTGTCACATCCCTTATTTATCAATATCACATCTCTTATTTATCAGTGTCACATCTCTTATTTATCAATATCACATCTCTTATTTATCAGTATCACATCCCTTATTTATCAGTGTCACATCTCTTATTTATCAGTATCACATCTCTTATTTATCAGTGTCACATCTCTTATTTATCAGTATCACGTCTCTTATTTATCAGTATCATATCCCTTATTTATCAGTGTCACATCTCTTATTTATCAGTATCACATCTCTTCTTTATCAGTGTCACATCTCTTATTTATCCGTATCACATATCTTATTTATCAGTATCACATCTCTTATTTATCAATATCACATCTCTTATTTATCAGTGTCACATCTCTTATTTATCAGTATCACGTCTCTTATTTATCAGTATCACATCCCTTATTTATCAGTATCACATGCCTTATTTATCAGTATCACGTCCCTTATTTATCAGTGTCACATCCCTTATTTATCAGTATCACATCTCTTATGTATCAGTGTCACATCCCTTATTTATCACTATCACATCCCTTATTTATCAGTATCACCTTCCTTAATTACCAGTATCACATCTCTTATTTATCAATATCACATCTCTTATTTAACAGTATCACATCCCGTATTTATCAGTGTCACATCTCTTATTTATCAGTATCACATCTCTTATTTATCAGTGTCACATCTCTTATTTATCAGTATCACTTCTCTTATTTATCAATATCACATCTCTTATTTATCAGTGTCACATCTCTTATTTATCAATATCACATCCCTTATTTATCAGTATCACATCCCTTATTTATCAGTGTCACATCTCTTATTTATCAGTATCACATCTCTTATTTATCAATATCACATCTCTTATTTATCAGTGTCACATCTCTTATTTATCAATATCACATCTCTTATTTATCAGTGTCACATCTCTTATTTATCAATATCACATCTCTTATTTATCAGTGTCACATCTCTTATTTATCAATATCACATCCCTTATTTAACAGTATCACATCCCGTATTTATCAGTATCACATCTCTTATTTATCATTATCACATCTCTTATTTATCAGTATCACATCTCTTATTTATCAGTATCACATCTCTTATTTATCAGTGTCACATCTCTTATTTATCAGTATCACGTCTCTTATTTATCAGTGTCACATCCCTTATTTATCAGTATCACATCTCTTATTTATCAGTATCACATCTCTTATTTATCAGTATCACATCTTATTTATCAGTATCACATCTCTTATTTATCAGTGTCACATCTCTTATTTATCAGTATCACATCTCTTATTTATCAGTATCACATCTCTTATTTATCAGTATCACATCCCTTATTTATTTATCAGTATCACATCTTATTTATCAGTGTCACATCTCTTATTTATCAGTATCACATCTCTTATTTATCAGTATCACATCTCTTATTTATCAGTATCACATCTCTTATTTATCAGTGTCACATCTCTTATTTATCAGTATCACATCTTATTTATCAGTATCACATCTCTTATTTATCAGTATCACATCTCTTATTTATCAGTATCACATCTCTTATTTATCAGTGTCACATCTCTTATCCGTATCACATCACTTATTTATCAGTGTCACATCTCTTATTTATCAGTATCACATCTCTTATTTATCAGGGTCACATCCCTTATTTATCAGTATCACAGCTCTTATTTTTCAGTGTCACATCTCTTATTTATCAGTATCACATCTCTTATTTTTCAGTATCACATCCCTTATTTATCAGTATCACATCTCTTATTTATCAGTATCACATCTCTTATTTATCAGTATCACATCTCTTATTTATCAGTGTCACATTTCTTATTTATCAGTATCACATCTCTTATTTATCAGTATCACATCTCTTATTTATCAGTGTCACATTTCTTATTTATCAGTATCACATCCCTTCTTTATCAGTATCACATCTCTTATTTATCAGTGTCACATCTCTTATTTATCAATATCACATCTCTTATTTATCAGTGTCACATCTCTTATTTATCAATATCACATCTTTTATTTATCAGTATCACATCCCTTATTTATCAGTGTCACATCTCTTATTTATCAATATCACATCTCTTATTTATCAGTATCACGTCACTTATTTATCAATATCACATCTCTTATTTATCAATATCACATCCTTTATTTATCAGTATCACATCTCTTGTTTATCAGTGTCACATCTCTTATTTATCAGTATCACGTCTCTTATTTATCAGTATCACATCCCTTATTTATCAGTGTCACATCCCTTATTTATCAATATCACATCACTTATTTATCATTGTCACATCTCTTATTTATCAGGGCCACATCCCTTATTTATCAATATCACATATCTTATTTATCAGTGTCACATCTCTTATTTATCAGTATCACATCTCTTATTTATCAGTGTCACATCCCTTATTTATCAGTATCACATCTCTTATTTATCAGTGTCACATCTCTTATTTATCAGTATCACATCCCTTATTTATCAGTATCACATCCCTTAATTATCAGTATCATATCTTACTTATCAGTATCACATCTCTTATTTATCAGTATCACATCTTTTATTTATCAGTATCACATCCCTTATTTATCAGTATCACATCTCTTGTTTATCTTTGTCACATCTCTTATTTATCAGTAGCACATCTTATTTTTCAGTATCACATCCCTTATTTATCAGTATCACATCTCTTATTTATCAGTATCACATCTCTTATTTATCAGTGTCACATTTCTTATTTATCAATATCACATCTTTTATTTATCAGTATCACATCTCTTATTTATCAGTATCACATCTCTTATTTATCAGTGTCACATCTCTTATTTATCAGTATCACATCTCTTATTTATCAGTATCATATCTCTTATTTATCAGTACCACATCTTATTTATCACTATCACATCTCTTATTTATCAGTGTCACATCTCTTATTTATCAATATCACATCTTTTATTTATCAGTATCACATCTCTTATTTATCAGTATCACATCTCTTATTTATCAGTGTCACATCTCTTATTTATCAGTATCACATTCCTTATTTATCAATATGACATATCTTATTTATCAGTGTCACATCTCTTATTTATCAGTATCACATCTCTTATTTATCAGTGTCACATCTCTTATTTATCAATATCACATCTCTTATTTATCAGTGTCACATCTCTTATTTATCAATATCACATCTCTTATTTATCAGTTTCACATCCCTTATTTATCAATATCACATCTTTTATTTATCAGTATCACATCCCTTATTTATCAGTGTCACATCTCTTATTTATCAATATCACATCTCTTATTTATCAGTATCACGTCACTTATTTATCAGTGTCACATCTCTTATTTATCAGTATCACATCTCTTGTTTATCAGTGTCACATCTCTTATTTATCAGTATCACGTCTCTTATTTATCAGTATCACATCCCTTATTTATCAGTGTCACATCTCTTATTTATCAATATCACATCCCTTATTTATCAATATGACATCTCTTATTTATCAGTGTCACATCTCTTATTTATCAATATCACATCTCTTATTTATCAGTATCACGTCACTTATTTATCAATATCACATCTCTTATTTATCAATATCACATCCCTTATTTATCAGTGTCACATCTCTTATTTATCAGTATCACATCTCTTATTTATCAGTATCACATCTCTTATTTATCAGTGTCACATCTCTTATTTATCAGTATCACATCTCTTATTTATCAGTATCACATCCCTTATTTATCAGTATCACATCTCTTATTTATCAGTGTCACATCTCTTATTTATCAGTATCACATCTCTTATTTATCAGTGTCACATCTCTTATTTATCAGTATCACATCTCTTATTTATCAGTATCACATCTCTTATTTATCAGTGTCACATCTGTTATTTATCAATATCACATCTCTTTTTTATCAGTATCACATCCCTTATTTATCAGTATCACATCTCTTATTTATCAGTGTCACATCTCTTATTTATCAGTATCACATCTCTTATTTATCAGAGTCACATCTCTTATTTATCAGTACCACATCTCTTATTTATCAGTGTCACATCTCTTATTTATCAGTACCACATCTCTTATTTATCAATATCACATATTTTATTTATCAGTATCACATCTCTTATTTATCAATATCACATCCCTTATTTATCAGAATCACATCTCTTATTTATCAATATCACATCTTTTATTTATCAGTATCACATCTCTTATTTATCACTATCACATCTCTTATTTATCAGTATCACATCTCTTATTTATCACTATCACATCTCTTATTTATCAGTGTCACATCTCTTATTTATCAATATCACATCTCTTATTTATCAGTATCACATCTCTTATTTATCACTATCACATCTCTTATTTATCAGTGTCACATCTCTTATTTATCAGTGTCATCTCTTATTTATCAGTATCACATCTTATTTATCAGTGTCACATCTCTTATTTATCAGTATCACATCTCTTATTTATCAATATCACATCTTTTATTTATCAGTATTACATCCCTTATTTATCAGTGTCACATCTCTTATTTATCAGTATCACATCTCTTATTTATCAGTATCACATCTCTTATTTATCAGTATCACATCTCTTATTTATCAGTGTCACATCTCTTATTTATCAGTATCACGTCTCTTATTTATCAGTATCACATCCCTTATTTATCAGTGTCACATCTCTTATTTATCAGTATCACATCGCTTATTTATCAGTATCACATCTCTTATTTATCAGTGTCACATCTCTTATTTATCAGTATCACGTCTCTTATTTATCAGTATCATATCCCTTATTTATCAGTGTCACATCTCTTATTTATCAGTATCACATCTCTTATTTATCAGTATCACATCTCTTATTTATCAGTGTCACATCTCTTATTTATCAGTATCACATCCCTTATTTATCAATATCACATCTCTTGTTTATCAGTGTCACATCTCTTATTTATCAGTATCACATCTCTTATTTATCAGTATCACATCCCTTATTTATCAATATCACATCTATTATTTATCAGTGTCACATCCCTTATTTATCAGTATCACATCTCTTATTTATCAGTGTCACATCTCTTATTTATCAATATCACATCTCTTATTTATCAGTATCACATCTCTTATTTATCAGTGTCACATCTCTTATTTATCAGTATCACATCTCTTATTTATCAGTGTCACATCCCTTATTTATCAGTATCACATCCCTTATTTCTCAGTGTCACATCCCTTATTTATCAGTATCACATCTCTTATTTATCAGTGTCACATCTCTTATTTATCAATATCACATCTCTTATTTATCAGTATCACATCCATTATTTATCAGTGTCACATCTCTTATTTATCAGTATCACATCCCTTATTTATCAATATCACATCCTTTATTTATCAGTGTCACATCCCTCATTTATCAGTATCACATCTCTTATTTATCAGTGTCACATCTCTTATTTATCAGTGTCACATCTCTTATTTATCAGTATCACATCCCTTATTTATCAGTATCACATCCCTTATTTATCAGTGTCACATCCCTTATTTATCAATATCACATCACTTATTTATCAGTGTCACATCTCTTATTTATCAGTATCACATCTCTTATTTATCAGGGTCACATCTCTTATTTATCAGTATCACGTCTCTTATTTATCAGTATCACATCCCTTATTTATCAGTATCACGTCTCTTATTTATCAGTATCACATCCCTTATTTATCAGTGTCACATCTCTTATTTATCAGTATCACATCGCTTATTTATCAGTATCACATCTCTTATTTATCAATATCACATCTCTTATTTATCAGTGTCACATCTCTTATTTATCAGTATCACGTCTCTTATTTATCAGTATCACGTCACTTATTTATCAATATCACATCTCTTATTTATCAATATCACATCCTTTATTTATCAGTATCACATCTCTTATTTATCAGTATCACATCCCTTATTTATCAGTGTCACATCTCTTATTTATCAGTATCACATCGCTTATTTATCAGTATCACATCTCTTATTTATCAATATCACATCTCTTATTTATCAGTGACACATCTCTTATTTATCAGTGTCACATCTCTTATTTATCAGTATCACATCCCTTATTTATCAGTATCACATCTCTTATTTATCAGTGTCACATCTCTTATTTATCAGTATCACATCTCTTATTTATCAGTATCACATCTCTTATTTATCAGTATCACATCTTATTTATCAGTGTCACATCTTATTTATCAGTATCACATCTCTTATTTATTAGTGTCACATCTCTTATTTATCAATATCACATCTCTTATTTATCAGTATCACATCCCTTATTTATCAATATCAAATCCTTTATTTATCAGTGTCACATCCCTCATTTATCAGTATCACATCTCTTATTTATCAGTATCACGTCCCTTATTTATCAATATCACATCTCTTATTTATCAGTATAACGTCCCTTATTTATCAGTGTCACATCTCTTATTTATCAGTGTCACATCTCTTATTTATCAGTATCACATCTCTTATTTATCAGTATCACATCCCTTATTTATCAGTATCACATCTCTTATTTATCAATATCACATCTCTTATTTATCAATATCACATCTCTTATTTATTAATATCACATCTGTTATTTATCAGTGTCACATCTCTTATTTATCAGTATCACATCCCTTATTTATCAGTATCACATCTTATTTATCAGTATCACATCCTTCATTTATCAGTGTCACATCTCTTATTTATCAGTATCACATCTCTTATTTATCAGTGTCACATCTCTTATTTATCAATATCACATCTCTAATTTATCAGTATCACATCTCTTGTTTATCAGTGTCACATCTCTCATTTATCAATATCACATCTCTTATTTATCAATATCACATCTCTTATTTATCAGTATCACATCTCTTGTTTATCAGTGTCACATCTCTTATTTATCAGTATCACATCTCTTATTTATCAGTATCACATCCCTTATTTATCAATATCACATCTATTATTTATCAGTGTCACATCCCTTATTTATCAGTATCACATCTCTTATTTATCAGTATCACATCTCTTATTTATCAATATCACATCTCTTATTTATCAGTGTCACATCTCTTATTTATCAATATCACATCCCTTATTTATCAGTATCACATCCCTTATTTATCAGTGTCACATCTCTTATTTATCAGTATCACATCTCTTATTTATCAGTGTCACATCTCTTATCAGTATCACATCTCTTATTTATCAGTGTCACATCCCTTATTTATCAGTATCACATCTCTTATTTATCAGTATCACATCTCTTATTTATCAGTATCACATCTCTTATTTATCAGTGTCACATCCCTTATTTATCAGTATCACATCTCTTATTTATCAGTGTCACATCTCTTATTTATCAGTATCACATCTCTTATTTATCAGTATCACGTCTCTTATTTATCAGTATCATATCCCTTATTTATCAGTGTCACATCTCTTATTTATCAGTATCACATCTCTTCTTTATCAGTGTCACATCTCTTATTTATCAGTATCACATCTCTTATTTATCAGTGTCACATCTCTTATTTATCAGTATCACATCTCTTATTTATCAGTATCACATCTCTTATTTATCAGTATCACGTCCCTTATTTATCAGTATCACATCTTTTATCTATCAGTATCACGTCTTTTATTTAGCAGTATCATATCTCTTATTTATAAGTGTCACATCTCTTATTTATCAGTATCACATCTCTTATTTATCAGTATCACATCTTATTTATCAGTGTCACATCTCTTATTTATCAGTATCACGTCACTTATTTATCAATATCACATCCTTTATTTATCAGTGTCACATCCCTCATTTATCAGTATCACATCTCTTATTTATCAGTGTCACATCTCTTATTTATCAGTGTCACATCTCTTATTTATCAGTATCACATCCCTTATTTATCAGTATCACATGTCTTGTTTATCAGAGTCACATCCCTTATTTATCAGAGTCACATCTCTTATTTATCAGTATCACATCTCTTATTTATCAGTATCACATCCCTTATTTATCAGTATCACATCTCTTGTTTATCTTTGTCACATCTCTTATTTATCAGTATCACATCTCTTATTTATCAATATCACATCTCTTATTTATCAGTGTCACATCCCTTATTTATCAGTATCACATCTCTTATTTATCAGTGCCACATCT
Organism: Protopterus annectens; assembly: GCF_019279795.1. Lineage (NCBI taxonomy): Eukaryota > Metazoa > Chordata > Ceratodontiformes > Protopteridae > Protopterus > Protopterus annectens. The sequence continues at coordinate 163,765,025 of NC_056748.1, forward strand.
CTTATTTATCAGTATCACATCTGTTATTTATCAGTGTCACATCTCTTATTTATCAGTATCACATCCCTTATTTATCAGTATCACATCTCTTATTTATCAATACCAAATCTCTTATTTATCAGTATCACATCCCTTATTTATCAGTGTCACATCTCTTATTTATCAGTGTCACATCTCTTATTTATCAGTATCACATCTCTTATTTATCAGTGTCACATCCCTTATTTATCAGTGTCACATCTCTTATTTATCAGTATCACATCCCTTATTTATCAGTGTCACATCTCTTATTTATCAGTATCACATCTCTTATTTATCAGTGTCACATCTCTTATTTATCAGTATCACATCTCTTATTTATCAGTGTCACATCTCTTATTTATCAGTATCACATCTCTTATTTTTCAGTGTCACATCTCTTATTTATCAGTGTCACATCTCTTATTTATCAATATCACATCCTTTATTTATCAGTGTCACATCCCTCATTTATCAGTATCACATCTCTTATTTATCAGTGTCACATCTCTTATTTATCAGTGTCACATCTCTTATTTATCAGTATCACATCCCTTATTTATCAGTATCACATCCGTTTTTTATCAGTCTCACATCTCTTATTTATCAGAGTCACATCTCTTATTTATCAGTACCACATCTCTTATTTATCAATATCACATCTTTTATTTATCAGTATCACATCTCTTATTTATCAGTATCACATCTTTTATTTATCAGTATCACATCCCTTATTTATCAGTATCACATCTCTTATTTATCAGAGTCACATCTCTTATTTATCAGTACCACATCTCTTATTTATCAATATCACATATTTTATTTATCAGTATCACATCTCTTATTTATCAATATCACATCCCTTATTTATCAGAATCACATCTCTTATTTATCAATATCACATCTTTTATTTATCAGTATCACATCTCTTATTTATCACTATCACATCTCTTATTTATCAGTGTCACATCTCTTATTTATCAATATCACATCCCTTATTTATCAGTATCACATCTCTTATTTATCAGTATCACATCTCTTATTTATCAGTATCACATCTCTTATTTATCAGTGTCATATCTCTTATTTATCAGTATCACGTCTCTTATTTATCAGTGTCACATCTTATTTATCAGTATCACATCTCTTATTTATCAGTATCACATCCCTTATTTATCAGTGTCACATCTCTTATTTATCAGTATCACATCTCTTATTTATCAGTATCACATCTCTTATTTATCAGTATCACATCTCTTATTTATCAGTATCACATCTCTTATTTATCAGTATCATATCTCTTATTTATCAGTGTCACATCTCTTATTTATCATTTATCAGTGTCACATCTCTTATTTATCAGTATCACATCTTTTATTTATCAGTATCACATCCCTTATTTATCAGTGTCACATCTCTTATTTATCATTATCACATCTCTTATTTATCAGTATCACGTCACTTATTTATCAATATCACATCCCTTATTTATCAATATCACATCTTTTATTTATCAGTATCACATCCCTTATTTATCAGTGTCACATGTCTTATTTATCATTATCACATCTCTTATTTTTCAGTATCACATCCCTTATTTATCAGTGTCACATCTCTTATTTATCAATATCACATCTCTTATTTATGAGTATCACATCTCTTATCAGTATCACATCTCTTATTTATCAATATCACATCTCTTATTTATCAGTGTCACATCTCTTATTTATCAGTATCACATCTCTTATGTATCAATATCACATCCCTTATTAATCAGTGTCACATGTCTTATTTATCATTATCACATCTCTTATTTTTCAGTATCACATCTCTTGTTTATCATGTCACATCTCTTATTTATCAGTATCACGTCTCTTATTTATCAGTGTCACATCTCTTATTTATCAGTATCACATCTCTTATTTATCAGTATCACATCTCTTATTTATCAGTGTCACATCTCTTATTTATCAGTATCACATCTTATTTATCAATATCACATCCCTTATTTATCAGTATCACATCCCTTATTTATCAGTGTCACATCCCTTATTTATCAGTATCACATATCTTATTTATCAGTGTCACATCCCTTATTTATCAATATCACATCACTTATTTATCAGTGTCACATCTCTTATTTATCAGTATCACATCCCTTATTTATCAATATGACATATCTTATTTATCAGTGTCACATCTCTTATTTATCAGTATCACATCTCTTATTTATCAGTGTCACATCTCTTATTTATCAATATCACATCCTTTATTTATCAGTATCACATCTCTTATTTATCAGGGTCACATCTCTTATTTATCAGTATCACGTCTCTTATTTATCAGTATCACATCCCTTATTTATCAGTGTCACATCTCTTATTTATCAGTATCACATCTCTTATTTATCAGTATCACATCGCTTATTTATCAGTATCACATCTCTTATTTATCAATATCACATCTCTTATTTATCAGTGTCACATCTCTTATTTATCAGTATCACGTCTCTTATTTATCAGTATCACATCCCTTATTTATCAATATCACATCCCTTATTTATCAGTGTCACATCCCTTATTTATCAGTGTCACATCTCTTATTTATCAGTATCACATCTCTTATTTATCAGTATCACATCTCTTATTTATCAATATCACATCCCTTATTTATCAGTATCACATCTCTTATTTATCAGTGTCACATCTCTTATTTATCAGTATCACATCTCTTATTTATCAGTGTCACATCTCTTATTTATCAGTATCACATCCCTTATTTATCAGTATCACATCTCTTATTTATCAGTGTCACATCCCTTATTTATCAGTATCACATCTCTTATTTATCAGTGTCAAATCTCTTTTTTATCAATATCACATCCCTTTTTTATCAGTGTCACATCTCTTATTTATCAGTATCACATCTCTTATTTATCAGTATCACATCTTTTATTTATCAGTATCACATCCCTTATTTATCAGTATCACATCTCTTGTTTATCAGTATCACATCTCTTATTTATCAGTATCACATCTCTTATTTATCAGTATTTATCACTATCACATCTCTTATTTATCAATATCACATCTTTTATTTATCAGTATCACATCTCTTATTTATCAGTATCACATCTCTTATTTATCAGTGTCACATCTCTTATTTATCAGTATCACATCTCTTATTTATCAGTGTCACATCTCTTATTTATGAATATCACATCTCTTATTTATCAGTCTCACATCTCTTATTTATCAGTGTCACATCTCTTATTTATCAGTATCACTTCTCTTATTTATCAATATCACATCCCTTATTTATCAGTATCACATCTCTTATTTATCAGTGTCACATCTCTTATTTATCAGTATCACATCTCTTATTTATCAGTGTCACATCTCTTATTTATCAGTACCACATCTTATTTATCAGTATCACATCTTATTTATCAGTGTCACATCTCTTATTTATCAGTATCACATGACTTATTTATCAGTACCACATCTCTTATTTATCAGTATCACATCCCTTATTTATCAGTATCACATCTCTTATTTATCAGTATCACATCCCTTATTTATCACATCACTTATTTATCAGTGTCACATCTCTTATTTATCAGTATCACATCTCTTATTTATCAGGGTCACATCTCTTATTTATCAGTATCACGTCTCTTATTTATCAGTATCACATCTCTTATTTATCAGTATCACATCTCTTATTTATCAGTGTCACATCTCTTATTTATCAGTATCACGTCTCTTATTTATCAGTATCACATCCCTTATTTATCAGTGTCACATCTCTTATTTATCAGTATCACATCTCTTATTTATCAGTATCACATCTTTTATTTATCAGTATCACATCCCTTATTTATCAGTATCACATCTCTTGTTTATCTTTGTCACATCTCTTATTTATCAGTATCACATCTCTTATTTATCAGTATCACATCTCTTATTTATCTGTATCACATCTCTTATTTATCAGTGTCACATCTCTTATTTATCAATATCACATCTCTTATTTATCATTATCACATCTCTTATTTATCAGTATCACATCTCTTATTTATCAATATCACATCCCTTATTTATCAGTATCACATCTCTTGTTTATCTTTGTCACATCTCTTATTTATCAGTATCACATCTCTTATTTATCAATATCACATCTCTTATGTATCAGCATCACATCTCTTATTTATCAGTATCACATCCCTTATTTATCAGTATCACATCTCTTATTTATCAATATCACATCTCTTATTTATCAGTATCACATCCCTTATTTATCAGTATCACATCTCTTATTTATCAGTATCACATCTCTTATTTATCAATATCACATCTCTTATTTATCAGTGTCACATCTCTTATTTATCAGTATCACGTCTCTTATTTATCAGTATCACATCCCTTATTTATCAGTGTCACATCTCTTATTTATCAGTATCACATCTCTTATTTATCAGTGTCACATCTCTTATTTATCAGTATCACATCCCTTATTTATCAGTGTCACATCTCTTATTTATCAGTATCACATCTCTTATTTATCAATATCACATCTCTTATTTATCAGTGTCACATCTCTTATTTATCAGTATCACATCTCTTATTTATCAGTATCACATCCCTTATTTATCAGTATCACATCTCTTATTTATCAGTATCACATCTCTTATTTATCAGTGTCACATCTCTTATTTATCAGTATCACGTCTCTTATTTATCAGTATCATATCCCTTATTTATCACACATCTATTATTTATCAGTGTCACATCCCTTATTTATCAGTATCACATCTCTTATTTATCAGTGTCACATCTCTTATTTATCAATATCACATCCCTTATTTATCAGTATCACATCTCTTATTTATCAGTGTCACATCTCTTATTTATCAGTATCACATCTCTTATTTATCAGTGTCACATCCCTTATTTATCAGTATCACATCCCTTATTTCTCAGTGTCACATCCCTTATTTATCAGTATCACATCTCTTATTTATTAGTGTCACATCTCTTATTTATCAATATCACATCTCTTATTTATCAGTATCACATCCATTATTTATCAGTGTCACATCTCTTATTTATCAGTATCACATCCCTTATTTATCAATATCAAATCCTTTATTTATCAGTGTCACATCCCTTATTTATCATTATCACATCTCTTATTTATCAGTATCACGTCCCTTATTTATCAATATCACATCTCTTATTTATCAGTATAACGTCCCTTATTTATCAGTGTCACATCTCTTATTTATCAGTATCACATCTCTTATTTATCAGTGTCACATCCCTTATTTATCAGTATCACATCCCTTATTTATCAGTATCACATCTCTTATTTATCAGTGTCACATCTCTTATTTATCAATATCACATCTCTTATTTATCAGTATCACATCCATTATTTATCAGTGTCACATCTCTTATTTATCAGTATCACATCCCTTATTTATCAATATCACATCCTTTATTTATCAGTGTCACATCCCTCATTTATCAGTATCACATCTCTTATTTATCAGTGTCACATCTCTTATTTATCAGTATCACATCCCTTATTTATCAGTATCACATCCGTTTTTTATCAGTGCCACACCTCTTATTTATCAGAGTCACATCTCTTATTTATCAGTATCACATCTCTTATTTATCAGTATCACATCTTTTATTTATCAGTATCACATCCCTTATTTATCAGTATCACATCCCTTATTTATCAGTATCACATCTCTTGTTTATCTTTGTCACATCTCTTATTTATCAGTATCACATCTCTTATTTATCAATATCACATCTTCTATTTATCAGTATCACATCTCTTATTTATCTGTATCACATCTCTTATTTATCAGTGTCACATCTCTTATTTATCAATATCACATCTCTTATTTATCATTATCACATCTCTTATTTATCAGTATCACATCTCTTATTTATCAATATCACATCCCTTATTTATCAGTATCACATCTCTTGTTTATCAGTGTCTCATCTCTTATTTATCATTATCACGTCTCTTATTTATCAGTATCACATCCCTTATTTATCAGTGTCACACCCCTTATTTATCAATATCACATCTCTTATTTATCAGTATCACATCTCTTATTTATCAGTATCACATCCCTTATTTATCAGTGTCACATCTCTTATGTATCAGTATCACATCCCTTATATATGAATATCACATCTCTTATTTATCAGTGTCACATCCCTTATTTATCAATATCACATCTCTTATTTATCAGTGTCACATCTCTTATTTATCAGTATCACATCTCTTATTTATCAGTATTACATCTCTTATTTATCAATATCACATCTCTTGTTTATCAGTATCGCATCTCTTATTTATCAGTGTCACATCTCTTATTTATCAGTATCACATCTCTTATTTATTAATATCACATCTCTTATTTATCAGTGTCACATCTCTTATTTATCAGTATCACATCCCTTATTAATCAGTATCACATCTCTTATTTATCAGTATCACATCTCTTATTTATCAGTGTCTCATCCCTTATTTATCAGTGTCACATCCCTTATTTATCAGTATCACATCCCATATTTATCAGTGTCACATCTCTTATTTATCAGTATCACATCTCTTATTTATCAATATCACATCCCTTATTTATCAGTATCACATCTCTTATTTATCAATATCACATCTTTTATTTATCAGTATTACATCACTTATTTATCAGTATCACATCTCTTATTTATCAGTATCACATCGCTTATTTATCAGTATCACATCTCTTATTTATCAATATCACATCTCTTATTTATCAGTGTCACATCTCTTATTTATCAGTATCACATCTCTTATTTATCAGTATCACATCCCCTATTTATCAGTGTCACATCCCTTATTTATCAGTATTACATCCCTTATTTATCAGTGTCACATCTCTTATTTATCAGTATCACATCTCTTATTTATCAGTATCACATCTCTTATTTATCAGTGTCACATCTCTTATTTATCAGTATCACATCTCTTATTTATCAGTATCACATCCCTTATTTATCAATATCACATCTATTATTTATCAGTGTCACATCCCTTATTTATCAGTATCACATCTCTTAATTATCAGTGTCACATCTCTTATTTATCAGTATCACATCTCTTATTTATCAGTATCATATCCCTTATTTATCAGTGTCACATCTCTTATTTATTAGTATCACATCTCTTCTTTATCAGTGTCACATCTCTTATTTATCAGTATCACATCCCTTAATTATCAATATCACATCTCTTGTTTATCAGTATCACATCTCTTATTTATCAGTGTCACATCTCTTATTTATCAATCACATCTTATTTATCAATATCACATCGCTTATTTATCAGTATCACATCTCTTATTTATCAGTATCACATCCCTTATTTATCAATATCACATCTATTATTTATCAGTGCCACATCCCTTATTTATCAGTATCACATCTCTTATTTATCAATGTCACATCTCTTATTTATCAGTATCACATCGCTTATTTATCAGTATCACATCTCTTATTTATCAGTGTCACATCTCTTATTTATCAGTATCACATCTCTTATTTATCAGTGTCACATCCCTTATTTATCAGTATCACATCTCTTATTTATCAGTGTCACATCTCTTATTTATCAGTATCACATCTCTTATTTATCAGTATCACGTCTCTTATTTATCAGTATCACATCCCTTATTTATCAGTATCACATCACTTATTTATCAGTGTCACATCTCTTATTTATCAGTATCAAATCTCTTATTTATCAGGGTCACATCTCTTATTTATCAGTATCACGTCTCTTATTTATCAGTATCACATCTCTTATTTATCAGTGTCACATCTCTTATTTATCAGTATCACATCTCTTATTTATCAGTGTCACATCCCTTATTTATCAGTATCACATCCCTTATTTCTCAGTGTCACATCCCTTATTTATCAGTATCACATCTCTTATTTATTAGTGTCACATCTCTTATTTATCAATATCACATCTCTTATTTATCAGTATCACATCCCTTATTTATCAATATCAAATCCTTTATTTATCAGTGTCACATCCCTTATTTATCATTATCACATCTCTTATTTATCAGTGTCACATCTATCACATCTCTTATTTATCAGTATCACATCCCTTATTTATCAATATCATATCCCTTTTTTATCAGTATCACATCCCTTATTTATCAGTGTCACATCTCTTATTTATCAGTATCACATCTCTTATTTATCAGTGTCACATCCCTTATTTATCAATATCACATCTCTTATGTATCAGTGTCACATCCCTTATTTATCAGTATCACATCTATTATTTATCAGTGTCACATCTCTTATTTATCAATATCACATCTCTTATTTATCAGTATCACATCCATTATTTATCAGTGTCACATCTCTTATTTATCAGTATCACATCCCTTATTTATCAATATCACATCCTTTATTTATCAGTGTCACATCATCACATCTCTTATTTATCAGTATCACATCTCTTATTTATCAGTGTCACATCTCTTATTTATCAGTGTCACATCTCTTATTTATCAGTATCACATCCCTTATTTATCAGTATCACATCCGTTTTTTATCAGTCTCACATCTCTTATTTATCAGAGTCACATCTCTTATTTATCAGTACCACATCTCTTATTTATCAATATCACATATTTTATTTATCAGTATCACATCTCTTATTTATCACTATCACATCTCTTATTTATCAGTGTCACATCTCTTATTTATCAATATCACATCTTTTATTTATCAGTATCACATCTCTTATTTATCAATATCACATCTTTTATTTATCAGTATCACATCTCTTATTTATCACTATCACATCTCTTATTTATCAGTGTCACATCTCTTATTTATCAATATCACATCCCTTATTTATCAGTATCACATCTCTTGTCTATCAGTGTCACATCTCTTATTTATCAGTATCATCACATCCCTTATCTATCAGTATCACATCTCTTGTTTATCAGTGTGACATCTCTTATCTACCAGTGTCACATCCCTTATTTATCAGTGTCACATCTCTTATTTATCAGTGTCACATCCCTTATTTATCAATATCACAGCTCTTATTTATCAGTCACATCTCTTATTTATCAGTATCACATCTCTTATTTATCAGTATCACATCTCTTATTTATCAGTGTCCCATCTCTTATTTATCAGTATCACATCCCTTATTTATCAGTATCACATCCCTTATTTATCAGTGTCACATCTCTTATTTATCAATATCACAGCTCTTATTTATCAGTATCACATCTCTTATTTATCAGTATCACATCTCTTATTTATCAGTGTCACATCCCTTATTTATCAATATCACATCTCTTATTTATCAGTGTCACATCTCTTATTTATCAATATCACATCTCTTATTTATCAGTATCACATCCCTTATATATCAGTGTCACATCCTTTAATTATCAGTATCACTTTTATTTATCAGTATCACATCCTTTATTTATCAGTGTCACATCCCTTATTTATCAGTATCACGTCTCTTATTTATCAGTATCACTTCCCTTATTTATCAGTATCACATCTCTTATTTATCAGTATCACATCCCTTTTTTATCAGTGTCACATCTCTTATTTATCAGTATCACATCTCTTATTTATCAGTATCACATCTCTTATTTATCAGTGTCACATCTCTTATCAGTATCACATCTCTTATTTATCAGTGTCACATCCCTTATTTATCAGTATCACATCTCTTATTTATCAGTATCACATCTCTTATTTATCAGTATCACATCCATTATTTATCAGTATCACATCTCTATCACATCCCTTATTTATCAGTATCACATCCCTTATTAATCAGTGTCACATCTCTTATTTATCAGTATCACATCTCTTATTTTTCAGTATCACATCCCTTATTTATCAATATCACATCCCTTATTTATCAGTATCACATCCCTTATTTATCAGTGTCACATCCCTTATTTATCAGTATCACATCTCTTATTTATCAATATCACATCTTTTATTTATCAGTATCACATCTCCTATTTATCAATATCACATCCCTTATTTATCAGTGTCACATCTCTTATTTATCAGTATCACGTCCCTTATTTATCAGTGTCACATCCCTTATTTATCAGTATCACATCTCTTATGTATCAGTGTCACATCCCTTATTTATCAGTATCACATATCTTATTTATCAGTGTCACATCCCTTATTTATCAATATCACATCTCTTATGTATCAGTTTCACATCCCTTATTTATCAGTATCACATCTCTTGTTTATCAGTGTCACATCCCTTATTTATCATTCATATCCCTTATTTATCAGTGTCACATCTCTTATTTATCAGTATCACATTCCTTATTTATCAATATGACATCTCTTATTTATCAGTGTCACATCTCTTATTTATCAGTATCACATCTCTTATTTATCAGTGTCACATCTCTTATTTATCAATATCACATCTCTTATTTATCAGTGTCACATCTCTTATTTATCAATATCACATCTCTTATTTATCAGAATCACATCCCTTATTTATCAGTTTCACATCCCTTATTTATCAATATCACATCTTTTATTTATCAGTATCACATCCCTTATTTATCAGTGTCACATCTCTTATTTATCAATATCACATCCTTTATTTATCAGTATCACATCTCTTGTTTATCAGTGTCACATCTCTTATTTATCAGTATCACGTCTCTTATTTATCAGTATCACATCCCTTGTTTATCAGTGTCACATCCCTTATTTATCAATATCACATCACTTATTTATCATTGTCACATCTCTTATTTATCAGGGCCACATCCCTTATTTATCAATATCACATCACTTATTTATCAGTGTCACATCTCTTATTTATCAGTATCACATCTCTTATTTATCAGGGTCACATCTCTTATTTATCAGTATCACATCTCTTATTTATCAGGGTCACATCTCTTATTTATCAGTATCACGTCTCTTATTTATCAGTATCACATCCCTTATTTATCAGTGTCACATCTCTTATTTATCAGTATCACATCTCTTATTTATCAGTGTCACATCTCTTATTTATCAGTATCACATCCCTTATTTATCAATATCACATCTCTTATTTATCAGTGTCACATCTCTTATTTATCAGTATCACATCTCTTATTTATCAGTATCACATCCCTTATTTATCAATATCACATCTATTATTTATCAGTGTCACATCCCTTATTTATCAGTATCACATCTCTTATTTATCAGTGTCACATCTCTTATTTATCAATATCACATCCCTTATTTATCAGTATCACATCTCTTATTTATCAGTGTCACATCTCTTATTTATCAGTATCACATCCCTTATTTATCAGTGTCACATCCTTTATTTATCAGTATCACATCCCTTATTTATCAGTGTCACATCCCTTATTTATCAGTATCACATCTCTTATTTATCAGTGTCACATCTCTTATTTATCAATATCACATCTCTTATTTATCAGTATCACATCCATTATTTATCAGTGTCACATCTCTTATTTATCAGTATCACATCCCTTATTTATCAATATCAAATCCTTTATTTATCAGTGTCACATCCCTTATTTATCAGTATCACATCTATTATTTATCAGTATCACGTCCATTATTTATCAGTATCACATCTCTTATTTATCAGTATAACGTCCCTTATTTATCAGTAACACATCTCTTATTTTTCAATGTCACATCTCTTATTTATCAGTATCACATCCCTTATTTGTCAGTGTCACATCCCTTATTTATCAGTATCACATCTCTTATTTATCAGTGTCACATCTGTTATTTATCAATATCACATCTCTTTTTTATCAATATCACATCCCTTTTTTATCAGTGTCACATCTCTTATTTATCAGTATCACATCCCTTATTTATCAATATCACTTCCTTTATTTATCAGTATCACGTCCCTTATTAATCAGTATCACATCTCTTATTTATCAATGTCACATCTCTTATTTATCAGTGTCACATCTCTTATTTATCAGTATCACATCCCTTATTTATCAGTATCACATCCCTTATTTATCAATATCACATCTATTATTTATCAGTGTCACATCCCTTATTTATCAGTATCACATCTCTTATTTATCAATGTCACATCTCTTATTTATCAATATCACATCCCTTATTTATCAGTATCACATCTCTTATTTATCAGTGTCACATCTCTTATTTATCAGTATCACATCTCTTATTTATCAGTGTCACATCCCTTATTTATCAGTATCACATCCCTTATTTCTCAGTGTCACATCCCTTATTTATCAGTATCACATCTCTTATTTATTAGTGTCACATCTCTTATTTATCAATATCACATCTCTTATTTATCAGTATCACATCCATTATTTATCAGTGTCACATCTCTTATTTATCAGTATCACATCCCTTATTTATCAATATCAAATCCTTTATTTATCAGTGTCACATCCCTTATTTATCATTATCACATCTCTTATTTATCAGTGTCACATCCCTCATTTATCAGTATCACATCTCTTATTTATCAGTGTCACATCTCTTATTTATCAGTGTCACATCTCTTATTTATCAGTATCACATCCCTTATTTATCAGTATCACATCCCGTATTTATCAGTGTCACATCTCTTATTTATCAGTATCACATCTCTTATTTATCAGTGTCACATCTCTTATTTATCAATATCACATCCCTTATTTATCAGTATCACATCTCTTGTTTATCAGTGTCACATCCCTTATTTATCAGTGTCACATCTCTTATTTATCAGTATCACTTCTCTTATTTATCAGTATCACATCTCTTATTTATCAGTATCACATCTCTTATTTATCAGTATCACATCTCTTATTTATCAGTATCACATCTCTTATTTATCAGTATCACGTCCCTTATTTATCAGTATCACATCTTTTATTTATCAGTATCACGTCTTTTATTTATCAGTATCATATCTCTTATTTATCAGTATCACATCCCTTATTTATCAGTGTCACATCTCTTATTTATCAATATCACATCTCTTATTTATCAGTATCACGTCACTTATTTATCAATATCACATCTCTTATTTATCAATATCACATCCTTTATTTATCAGTATCACATCTCTTGTTTATCAGTGTCACATCCTTTATTTATCAGTATCACATCTCTTGTTTATCAGTGTCACATCTCTTATTTATCAGTATCACGTCTCTTATTTATCAATATCACATCACTTATTTATCATTGTCACATCTCTTATTTATCAGGGCCACATCCCTTATTTATCAATATCACATCACTTATTTATCAGTGTCACATCTCTTATTTATCAGTATCACATCTCTTATTTATCAGGGTCACATCTCTTATTTATCAGTATCACGTCTCTTATTTATCAGTCACATCTCTTATTTATCAGTATCACATCGCTTATTTATCAGTATCACATCTCTTATTTATCAGTGTCACATCTCTTATTTATCAGTATCACATCTCTTGTTTATCAGTATCACATCCCTTATTTATCAGTATCACATCTCTTATTTATCAGTATCACATCTCTTATTTATCAGTGTCACATCTTATTTATCAGTATCACATCTCTTATTTATCAGTGTCACATCTCTTATTTATCAGTATCACATCTCTTATTTATTAATATCACATCTCTTATTTATCAGTGTCACATCTCTTATTTATCAGTATCACATCCCTTATTAATCAGTATCACATCTCTTATTTATCAGTATCACATCTCTTATTTATCAGTGTCTCATCCCTTATTTATCAGTGTCACATCCCTTATTTATCAGTATCACATCCCATATTTATCAGTGTCACATCTCTTATTTATCAGTATCACATCTCTTATTTATCAATATCACATCCCTTATTTATCAGTATCACATCTCTTATTTATCAATATTACATCTCTTATTTATCAATATTACATCACTTATTTATCAGTATCACATCTCTTATTTATCAGTATCACATCGCTTATTTATCAGTATCACATCTCTTATTTATCAATATCACATCTCTTATTTATCAGTGTCACATCTCTTATTTATCAGTATCACGTCTCTTATTTATCAGTATCACATCCCTTATTTATCAGTGTCACATCTCTTATTTATCAGTATCACATCTCTTGTTTATCAGTGTCACATCTCTTATTTATCAGTATCACATCCCTTATTTATCAATATCACATCTCTTGTTTATCAGTGTCACATCTCTTATTTATCAGTATCACATCTCTTATTTATCAGTATCACATCCCTTATTTATCAATATCACATCTATTATTTATCAGTGTCACATCCCTTATTTATCAGTATCACATCTCTTATTTATCAGTGTCACATCTCTTATTTATCAATATCACATCCCTTATTTATCAGTATCACATCTCTTATTTATCAGTGTCACATCTCTTATTTATCAGTATCACATCCCTTTTTTATCAGTGTCACATCCTTTATTTATCAGTATCACATCCCTTATTTCTCAGTGTCACATCCCTTATTTATCAGTATCACATCTCTTATTTATCAGTGTCACATCTCTTATTTATCAATATCACATCTCTTTTTTATCAGTATCACATCCATTATTTATCAGTGTCACATCTCTTATTTATCAGTATCACATCCCTTATTTATCAATATCAAATCCTTTATTTATCAGTGTCACATCCCTTATTTATCAGTATCACATCTATTATTTATCAGTATCACGTCCATTATTTATCAGTATCACATCTCTTATTTATCAGTATAACGTCCCTTATTTATCAGTAACACATCTCTTATTTTTCAATGTCACATCTCTTATTTATCAGTATCACATCCCTTATTTGTCAGTGTCACATCCCTTATTTATCAGTATCACATCTCTTATTTATCAGTGTCACATCTGTTATTTATCAATATCACATCTCTTTTTTATCAATATCACATCCCTTTTTTATCAGTGTCACATCTCTTATTTATCAGTATCACATCCCTTATTTATCAATATCACTTCCCTTATTTATCAGTGTCACATCCCTTATTTATCAGTATCACATCTCTTATTTATCAGTATCACGTCCCTTATTAATCAGTATCACATCTCTTATTTATCAATGTCACATCTCTTATTTATCAGTGTCACATCTCTTATTTATCAGTATCACATCCCTTATTTATCAGTATCACACCCCTTATTTATCAATATCACATCTATTATTTATCAGTGTCACATCCCTTATTTATCAGTATCACATCTCTTATTTATCAATATCACATCCCTTATTTATCAGAATCACATCTCTTATTTATCAATATCACATCTTTTATTTATCAGTATCACATCTCTTATTTATCACTATCACATCTCTTATTTATCAGTGTCACATCTCTTATTTATCAATATCACATCTCTTATTTATCAGTATCACATCTCTTATTTATCAATATCACATCCCTTATTTATCAGTATCACATCTCTTGTTTATCAGTGTCACATCTCTTATTTATCAGTATCACGTCTCTTATTTATTAGTATCACATCACTTATTTATCAGTGTCACATCCCTTATGTATCAATATCACATCTCTTATTTATCAGTGTCACATCTCTTATTTATCAGTGTCACATCCCTTATTTATCAGTGTCACATCTCTTATTTATCAGTATCACATCCCTTATTTATGAATATCAAATCTCTTATTTATCAGTGTCACATCCCTTATTTATCAATATCACATCTCTTATTTATCAGTATCACATCTCTTATTTATCAGTGTCCCATCTCTTATTTATCAGTATCACATCCCTTATTTATCAGTATCACATCCCTTATTTATCAGTGTCACATCTCTTATTTATCAATATCACAGCTCTTATTTATCAGTATCACATCTCTTATTTATCAGTATCACATCTCATATTTATCAGTGTCACATCCCTTATTTATCAATATCACATCTCTTATTTATCAGTGTCACATCTCTTATTTATCAGTGTCACATCCCTTATTTATCAGTGTCACATCTCTTATTTATCAGTATCACATCCCTTATTTATGAATATCAAATCTCTTATTTATCAGTGTCACATCCCTTATTTATCAATATCACATCTCTTATTTATCAGTCACATCTCTTATTTATCAGTATCACATCTCTTATTTATCAGTATCACATCTCTTATTTATCAGTGTCCCATCTCTTATTTATCAGTATCACATCCCTTATTTATCAGTATCACATCCCTTATTTATCAGTGTCACATCTCTTATTTATCAATATCACAGCTCTTATTTATCAGTATCACATCTCTTATTTATCAGTATCACATCTCTTATTTATCAGTGTCACATCCCTTATTTATCAATATCACATCTCTTATTTATCAGTGTCACATCTCTTATTTATCAATATCACATCTCTTATTTATCAGTATCACGTCCCTTATTTATCAGTATCACATCTTTTATTTATCAGTATCACGTCTTTTATTTATCAGTATCATATCTCTTATTTATCAGTGTCACATCCCTTATTTATCAATATCACATCTCTTATTTATCAGTATCACATCTCTTATTTATCAGTATCACGTCTCTTATTTATCAGTATCACATCCCTTATTTATCAGTGTCACATCCCTTATTTATCAATATCACATCTTTTATTTATCCGTGTCACATCTCTTATTTATCAGTGTCGCATCTCTTATCCGTATCACATATCTTATTTATCAGTGTCACATCTCTTATTTATCAGTATCACATCTCTTATTTATCAATATCACATCTCTTATTTATCAGTGTCACATCCTTTATTTATCAGTATCACATCTCTTATTTATCAGTGTCACATCTGTTATTTATCAATATCACATCTCTTATGTATCATTGTCACATCCCTTATTTATCAGTATCACATCTCTTATTTATCAGTGTCACATCTCTTATTTATCAGTATCACATCCCTTATTTATCAGTATCACATTCCTTAATTATCAGTATCACATCCCTTATTTATCAGTATCTTATATCTTACTTATCAGTATCACATCTCTTATTTATCAATATCACATCTCTTATTTATCAGTATCACATCCCTTATTTATCAATATCATATCCCTTTTTTATCAGTATCACATCCCTTATTTATCAGTGTCACAGCTCTTATTTATCAGTCACATCTCTTATTTATCAATATCACATCTCTTATGTATCAGTGTCAAATCCCTTATTTATCAATATCACATCTCTTATTTATCAGTGTCTCATCTCTTATTTATCAATATCACATCCCTTATTTATCAGTATCACATCCCTTATTTATCAGTGTCACATCTCTTATTTATCAGTATCACATCTCTTATTTTTCAGTATCACATCCCTTATTTATCAGTATCACATCCCTTATTTATCAGTATCACATCCCTTATTTATCAGTGTCACATCCCTTATTTATCAGTATCACATCTCTTATTTATCAGTGTCACATCCCTTATTTATCAGTATCACATCTCTTATTTATCAGTGTCACATCTCTTATTTATCAGTATCACATCTCTTATTTATCAGTATCACATCTCTTATTTATCAGTGTCACATTTCTTATTTATCAGTATCACATCCCTTCTTTATCAGTATCACATCTCTTATTTATCAGTGTCACATTTCTTATTTATCAGTATCACATCCCTTATTTATCAGTATCACATCCCTTATTTATCAGTGTCACATCTCTTATTTATCAATATCACATCTCTTATTTATCAGTGTCACATCTCTTATTTATCAGTGTCACATCTCTTATTTATCAGTGTCACATTTCTTATTTATCAGTATCACATCCCTTATTTATCAGTATCACATCTCTTATCAGTATCACATCTCTTATTTATCAGTATCACATCTCTTATTTATCAGTATCACATCTCTTATTTATCAGTGTCACATTTCTTATTTATCAGTATCACATCCCTTATTTATCAGTATCACATCCCTTATTTATCAGTGTCACATCTCTTATTTATCAATATCACATCTCTTATTTATCAGGATGACATCTCTTATTTATCAGTATCACATCTTTTATTTATCAGTATCACATCTCTTATTTATCAGTGTCACATCCCTTATTTATCAATATCACATCTCTTATTTATGAGTATCACATCTCTTATTTATCAGTATCACGTCTCTTATTTATCAGTATCACATCCCTTATTTATCAGTGTCAGATCCCTTATTTATCAATATCACATCTCCTATTTATCCGTGTCAAATCTCTTATTTATCAGTGTCGCATCTCTTATCAGTATCACATCTCTTATTTATCAGTGTCACATCTCTTATTTATCAATATCACATCTCTTATGTATCAATGTCACATCCTTTATTTATCAGTATCACGTCTCTTATTTATCAGTATCACATCCCTTATTTATCAGTGTCAGATCCCTTATTTATCAATATCACATCTCCTATTTATCCGTGTCAAATCTCTTATTTATCAGTGTCGCATCTCTTATCAGTATCACATCTCTTATTTATCAGTGTCACATCTCTTATTTATCAATATCACATCTCTTATGTATCAGTGTCACATCCCTTATTTATCAGTATCACATCTCTTATTTATCAGCGTCACATCTCTTATTTATCAGTGGCACATCCCTTATTTATCAGTATCACGTCTCTTATTTATCAGTATCACATCCCTTATTTATCAGTGTCACATCCTTTATTTATCAGTATCACATCCCTTATTTATCAGTGTCACATCCCTTATTTATCAGTATCACATCTCTTATGTATCAGTGTCACATCCCTTATTTATCAGTATCACATATCTTATTTATCAGTATCACATCCCTTATTTATCATTATCACATCTCTTATGTATCAGTTTCACATCCCTTATTTATCAATATCACATCTCTTGTTTATCAGTGTCACATCCCTTATTTATCAGTGTCAAATCTCTTAGTTATTAGTATCACATCCCTTATTTATCAATATCACATCTCTTATTTATCAGTGTCACATCTCTTATTTATCAGTATCACATCTCTTATTTATCAGTGTCACATCTCTCATTTATCAATATCACATCTCTTATTTATCAGTGTCACATCTCTTATTTATCAATATCACATCTCTTATTTATCAGAATCACATCCCTTATTTATCAATATCACATCCCTTATTTATCAATATCACATCTCTTATTTATCAGTATCACATCCCTTATTTATCAGTGTCACATCTCTTATTTATGAGTATCACATCTCTTATCAGTATCACATCTCTTATTTATCAATATCACATCTCTTATTTATCAGTGTCACATCTCTTATTTATCAATATTAGATCTCTTATTTATCAATATCACATCTCTTATTTATCAGTATCTTGTCCCTTATTTATCAATATCACATCTCCTATTTATCAATATCACATCCCTTATTTATCAGTGTCACATCTCTTATTTATCAGTATCACATCTCTTATGTATCAATATCGCATCTCTTTTGTATCAGTGTCACATCCCTTATTTATCAGTATCTCATCTGTTATTTATCAGTGTCACATCTCTTATTTATCAATATCACATCTCTTATGTATCAGTGTCACATCCCTTATTTATTAATATCACATCTCTAATTTATCAGTGTCACATCTCTTATTCATCAGTATCACATCCCTTATTTATCAATATCACATCCCTTATTTTCACTATCACATCCCTTATTTATCAGTATCACATCACTTATTTATCAGTGTCACATCTCTTATTTATCGGTATTACATCTCTTATTTTTCAGTATCACATCTCTTGTTTATCAATATCACATCTCTTATTTATCAATATCACATCTCTTATGTATCAGTGTCACATCCCTTATTTATCAGTATCACATCTCTTATTTATCAGTGTCACATCTCTTATTTATCATTATCACATCCCTTATTTATCAATATCACATCCCTTATTTATCAGTATCACATCCCTTATTTATCAGTGTCACATCTCTTATTTATCAGTATCACATCCCTTATTTATTAATATCACATCTCTTATTTATCAGTGTCACATCTCTTATTTATCAATATCACATCCCTTATTTATCAGTATGACATACCTTATTTATCAGTGTCACATCCCTTATTTATCAGTATCACACCTCTTATTTATCAGTATCACATCTCTTATTTATCAATATCACATCTCTTATTTATCAGTATCACATCCCTTATTTATCAGTGTCACATATATTATTTATCAGTATCACATCCCTTATTTATCAATATCACATGTCTTATTTATCAATATCACATCTATTTATCAATATCACATCCCTTATTTATCAGTATCACGTCCCTTATTTATCAGTGTCACATCCCTTATTTATCAGTATCACATCTCTTATCTATCAGTGTCACATCTCTTATTTATCAGTATCACATCTCTTATTTATCAGTGTCACATCTCTTATTTATCAATATCACATCTCTTATTTATCAGTGTCACATCTCTTATTTATCAATATCACATCTCTTATTTATCAGTGTCACATCTCTTAATTATCGGTATCGGGTTCAGGCACCTAGGCAGCGAGACATTTCCCTGTGATACATTTGACTGGGGACATATGGCTGAAGTGACATCCAGCTGCAGAGAAATATGGCTGTTTGCAAATTCCCTGTAGGCAAAGAGAAGCACACACTGCCATGCTCACAGCTTTATTAACCAAATGCATGGCAGCAGATGAAGTAATGCGTGTTTTGCTTGGTATACAGTAAATACTTATGTAACTACAACATGTAGAAGTGTGCTACAGTTCTGCAGGATATTGTAGTCACATTTATGCTACAGTATGTGTTTAGGTAATGTTTCCTAGACACTGTGAATGGGGTAGTGGTCCACACACTCCAGCTGTAAAGGCACTGCCCATTGTCCACTGCATTTTACTGCCACTGACATGCCCTCTGGCCAGCCTGCTGCTGATGCCTGGCATACTGCCTGCTGTTTCATGTTCCCTTGGGGACCATGGACATTGTTTTTCCCCTGTGCATTTGGTTACTGAAGTTGTGGGCATGGCAACATATTTTTTTCTTTGCCCACAGAGAATTTGCAAACAGCCATATTTCTCTGCAGCTGAAGGTCACTTTAGCCATGTGTCCCCAATCAAATGTACCACAGGGAAATGTCTCACTGCCTAGGTGCCTGAACCCATCAGTATCACATCTCTTATTTATCAATATCACATCTCTTATTTATCAGTGTCACATCTCTTATTTATCAATATCACATCTGTAATTTATCAGTGTCACATCTCTTATTTATCAATATCACATCTCTTATTTATCAGTGTCACATCTCTTATTTATCAATATCACATCTGTAATTTATCAGTGTCACATCTCTTATTTATCAATATCACATCTCTTATTTATCAGTATCAAATCCCTTATTTATCAGTATCACATCTCTTATTTATTAATATCACATCCCTTATTTATCAGTAGCCCATCCCTTATTTATCAGTATCACATCTCTTATTTATCACTATCACATCCCTTATTTATCAGTGTCACATCTCTTATATATCAGTATCACATCTCTTATTTATCAATATCGCATCCCTTATTTATCAGTGTCACATCTCTTATTTATCAATATCACAGCCCTTATTTATCAGTATCACATCTCTTGTTTATCAGTGTCACATTTCTTATTTATCAGTGTCACATCCCTTATTTATCAGTGTCACATCTCTTATTTATCAATATCACATCTTATTTATCAGTGTCACATCTCTTATTTATCAATATCACATCCCTTATTTATTAATGTCACATCTCTTATTATCAATATCACATCTCTTATTTATCATTGTCGCATCTATTATTTATCAATATCACATCTCTTATTTATCAGTTTCACATCTCTTATTTATCAATATCAGATCTCTTATTTATCAGTGTCACATCTCTTATTTATCAATATCACATCTCTTATTTATCAGTGTCACATCTCTTATTTATCAGTGCCATATCCCTTATTTATCAATATCACATCTCTTATTTATCAGTGTTACATCTCTTATTTATCAGTGTCACATCTCTTATGTATCAGTATCACATCTCTTATTTATCAATATCACATCTCTTATTTATCAGTGTCACATCTCTTATTTATCAATATCACATCTCTTATTTATCAGTATCACATCCCTTATTTATCAATATCACATCTCTTACTTATCAGTATCACATCTTTTATTTATCAGTATCACATCCCTTATTTATCAGTATCACCTCTCTTATTTATCAATATCACATCACTTATTTATCAGTATCACATCTCTTATGTATCAGTATCACATCCCTTATTTATCAGTATCACGTCTCTTATTTATCAATATCACATCACTTATTTATCAGTATCACATCCCTTATTTATCAGTATCACGTCTCTTATTTATCAATATCACATCACTTATTTATGAGTATCACATCTCTTATTTATCAGTATCACGTCTCTTATTTATCAATATCACATCACTTATTTATCAGTATCACATCTCTTATTTATCAGTATCACATCACTTATTTATCAGTATCACGTCTCTTATTTATCAGTATCACATCACTTATTTATCAGTATCACATCTCTTATTTATCAGTATCACATCTCTTATCTATCAGTATCACGTTCCTTATTTATCAGTATCATATCCCTTATTTATCAATATCCCATCTCTTATTTATCAGTATCATGTCTCTTATTTTTCGTTCTTCCCGTAGAATATCAAGTTCATCTTTATACATTTAAATTCTTTCCATCTGTCTTAATTTTTAATCTTTTCCCAAAATTCTTTATTATTTTTGCAATCCAAAAAACAACTTGTTTCTTCTTCATTATATTCAGCACCTTTTATTTCTTCCATCAACTTATATTTCATATTCCCTTTCATTGGTAACACGTCTATTAAAATTCTACACAAAATTCATCTGCTTCATAATTTTTTTTCAAATCTTTTTCTTCTGTCTGTTATTGCATTTTCATCTTCTTCTAATTCCTTCCATGGGTACACCAAAAACATTTTTTCTGAAATTATATTATATTATACCATTCTTTTATTTTCCTATCAATCTCAGTTAATTTTACTTCCCATTATTTCATTTTTGTCATATTCTTTTTCTTCCATCCTGTCAATGTTTTGTTTTCTTTTCGCTGTTTTATTGTCCCATACCTTTTCATATAGGATCTTATTTAATTTTATCTTTCTTTTACCTTTTTCAATACCCAAAAATAAATGCATAGATGCCAAATGTACCACTGGATTATTTTAAAATTCAAACCATCTTGTTCTTTTTATTATATCACTCTGTTCACAGGGTTCAGACCTGAGCCCCAAATGAAGCTAAAAAAAACTCTAATGACAATTTCCATTGAGTGGGAAACTATTTCCCCTAAATATACAAATTTTCCTAATACGTATTCAGTACATATGTCTTTTATGAAATGATAAGTACAACATTTCTACCATGCTTCCAATTTGTTTATTTGTTCCAGCATCTCTCCATTGACTTATAACACTTAAAACTCACCAATTGCCTCTCCCAAAATATTTATTTCCTTTCTTGTAAAATATATTCCTTTTATTTTTAACTCACCAAATCCCTTACACTTCATTTTGTTTATCTGCAGACCAGCTTTTTTAACACCTTTTTGATTCTTATTACAACCTCACCTGTCCATCTCTAGTTTTTTGTTATTAGAGTTAAATCATCTGTATGTCATACATATGAGTAATATAACCTTTCCTTCAATCTGACATATTGTCTCCCTCATTTCATACATGCATGTCTGTAATACTGCATTCATTTTTATAGCTAATAAGTACATATTAATCATGCATCCCTGTTTTACTCATCTCTTAATACTTATTTTTTCACATCCATACATTTATCATAACTTGTACCCATGATTTTTCATTACATTTCTTTATTACATTCATATTTTTGTTTTTATTTTATGCTATATGCTTTTAAAATCTGCAGCATTGCTTCAGGGTTCACTTTCACCTTTCTTCCTTTTATACCATAAGTCCATGCTCTTACTACCTCAACCAATATATTCTCCATCATTTTTTGCAACTAGCATTCCCAAGTTCAAACTTCTCATCAAGGAACGCCTAACCAAAAATTGGCTTTGTTCTTGTGCTCCCCAAGGGTGATTCTTATATATCATTATAGAACTTCTTTCCCAACTTGCAACTATTTTTTTCTTTTTCATCAAGCCCTATTTCTCCTCTCCTAAAAAAATATTTTTAGACTTTCTTCTTTTCTCTCTTATACATTGTATGCTAACCCTGCCCTGCATACACCACTCTACACACTGCTAATATATGATTGTGTGCTTTTTTGTGAGTACAACAGGATAATATGTTGGAGTTCAACAACTCAGTGTTCTTGCTTATGTCAATTATGGCACTTCTGTTAATCTGTTACTTTACAATGTGCACATACAGTGTTGTTTAATATTCGTTTTATACTTTTTGCAGGTCTTTCAGGGTTATAATTATTTTTTATATTGTACTACATAACTATATTGTGATATAAAAAAATTGCTTTAAATTTTCTTTTTGTAATGTACTGGAGATTTTCTCTCTGGCCCTTTACTGAAAACAGACTCCTGGCGCAGTCAGACATTACTGGTAAACAAATGTAAAATAAATACATTTTCATAAATATTTTATAGTCAGTATTTCCTAGTATTATAGGCTTCCATTTGTTTTATATTTTTTCCTTCATCCTTTTTCCATGTAGATTTTATCACACCAACACATATCTTCTTCCATTATACCTTCCTTCATCCATTCATTTATTTTTTTTGAATTATCTTTTGTTTTTATTCATTTCCTTATAATATTGAAATCATATATCATCTAATCCTGTTACTGATCCATTTCTACCTTCTTTTATCACATTCTCTATTTCTTCTATTGTATAATTTTCTAAAAATTCCTTACTTGTTCAGATATTTTTTCACTTACATTTTCTTGTCCATCCATTTCCTATTTTTCATGCATTTTCTCTGCAAGATTTTCTACCACCTCCTTGTCTTCTTGTTAATAATTTATGTTTTGTTTGCCTCCAAAGATGGCATCCATCCATTTTTCCTTCTCTCATTTTTACTTCTTTTCCTAAATAAGAGGAAACCTCCTCTTTTATTCATTTCAGAAAAAAAAAATGTTTGCCTACATAACATAATTTTTACTTGTTCTCTATTCTTTTCACACATGTATTTAAATAGGTTCATAGGTAGGTACTAGGCTATCGGCCCTGGGGCCTATACAAGCCCAGCCAAAAAGGTACCCTGGCTTTTGCCACCCAAGAAAATTATTTTCCTGTGCCACTGTCAAGCAGAGCCACAGAGGTGATCCCCGGGGTGAATTTCCTATTTCCCATCGAATCATCAAGATTTTTCTTGAAGACTGCTAATGAGAAGGTTTGTTTGACATAGATAGGTAGTTTATTCCAGAGTAGAGGAAGTTTCTGGGACAGGAATCTATCCCTCCAGCATGTTCTGTTTATTGTGGTGACAAGGTTAAGGTCCCTAGAGCGTGTAGCTCGAAGGGAGTGGGACTTCTTTAAGTGGAGAATGTCCAACAGCTCTGGGATTGACATAGCTTTGTATGTTAGGCAGAGATCACCTCTGAGAAGGCGATATGCGACGGAGTAAAGCTGGAGTTTTTTGAGATGGTCTGCGTTGGGCATCTGTTTGAGGCTGGTAATAAAATTTAATAAATATATTTCTGATAAATTTCTCTTATTTTGTTACTTTCCTTTTCTCTTTGTCAGAATTCTGAAAATGTATTTATATTCATCTTATTTCTTGTTTATTCTTTTTTTCCACTTCTAATATATATTTTATACCTCTGCTTCTGCACTGCCAACTACTGTGTCATTTTTTATAAAATGGTCTCATTGTTATATGATCTTTCCATAATATTTCTTTCTCCCTTATAATTTTTGCCTCCCTTTTAAACTTTGCAGTTAATCTCTTTTATCCCTTTCCCTCCATTATTATCTTGCTTTCTTCTCCTATTTCTAACCCATACTCTTTATGATCTGAAAACTCTGCCATATGTTTCCCATCTATTACTTCCTTCATGCCTTTAAACTATATAATCAATTCTAGTCTTAACAATTCCAGTTTTATATGCCTATTCTGGATTCTTTCCTACTTTAAATCTCCACATTTTATTATTTCACTTTACATCTTAATATCGTGGTTATTTTGCCTTTTCTTTCCTTTGGGCATAATTTTCTTACTTTAAATCTTCACATTTTATTATTTCACTTTACATCTTAATATCGTGGTTATTTTGCATTTTCTTTCCTTGGGGCATAATTTTCCTACTTTAAATCTTTACATTTTATTATTTCACTTTACATCTTAACATCCTGGTTATTTTCCCTTTTCTTTCCTTGGGTAATAATTAAATTACAATCTCCTGCTCTCACTCTTGACATATTTACTAACACATTTTTTTTTATTTCCTCAAGCAACTGTTTTCTCTCTCTTTCATATTGGGGTATGCATACATTTCTATTCTTAATCTTACACTTTTTTGTCTCATTTTGTTCTCATACCACATATAAATAACCTTCCTGGTACTATTACTGTTACATCTAAAATTCTTATTTCTTTATTTTTATAAAAAATTCCTATTACAGAACATGTCTCATTTCCTTCCAACCAAACAATTTACCGCTGTACTTCCTGTATTGTTTTCCTGTTTTGCCTTTTGTTACACCTGGTATCTAGCAAGCAAAAGCATCCATTTTTATTTTTTACAGCAGTCCGCCACCACCAAATCTTTTATATCATTTCTAATGCTATTCACATTTAGTGGTACAATTCCCCTGTCATTCTTTACCTTTTTTTTGTAAATGTTTTACTTCCAGATTTTCTTTTCCTTCTCTTAAGTCTCCCACCAGTTATTTTCTCAGTATCCGTTCTTGTTTTCGTCCCTTTTTAAAATTGTAAATCTGTTTTCTTCTGGTATATTAATAAATTCACTTTGAATAGTCATTCATTCTCTACCTCTACGTTGTTTTACCTTTTATCAGTATCCCCTCCCCCCACACCACCTTCTCTTTCAGCATCTCCTGTAGTAATATTTTTTACTGGTTGTTTTTCTTCTGAACTTTCCTCTTCAGTCTCTATCTTTCCTTTTATAATAATGGGACAGCCATACCAGAAGTGTCCAAATTATTTACATATTCTACAAAAAGGCTTGCAGTTTTTTTTTCTGTATGGTCTCTCTCCCCACATTGGCCATACTTTCACATAGTCTTGTACTAAATGATTTTCAACCCCACAGAAATAATATGCTTTGAGCTGGCAATAGTTCCTAACAAATCACCCCTTACCATTCATAATTATTGTATTTGAAATATGTTGTGTTTTCCTATCCTTTGTGCCCATTGATATCCCCACTTCCCATCCCTTAGTTCATATATTTCTTCCATCATATTTTTTTTTAACTTCATGTACTTTATTACATAGTGAAAGAAAGCACAGTTTTAACTCATGCGCAACCATATCTGAAGTCAGTATGAATGCCACCTTGAATTTTCCTTGAGAAGAGGGAAATTGGATAAAACTTTATCCATTCTTGTACAACCTTTCATAGGCAATCTCAAAATGGCAGAACTATCAACATAGGTAAAAATAGCAAACTTAAGCTGTTACTGCTTAGTGCTAGGAGCCTAAACAAGAAACTCCACACCGTATAAGCTCTTCTTATTTTACAGAATATAGGCATATGTGCTGTTACCAAGACATGGTTGAAAGCCACAGAAAGTACTCTGATAGTGGAATGCTACAGTGCCGTCCATACATTTGGACCAAGAGCAGCACAGCCAGGGGCTAAAGCTGGACTTGTCTCAATCTAAAGTACCAGCAAACTGAATTCTGGATTGGTTAAACAGGATGATGCCCTGGAATTCATCCATGTCCAAGTTTCCATAGATAAGGTTCCCTACCATGTACTGGCCAGCTACAGGTCACACTGTATGACCCACAAAGCTCACAACTCTTACTTAAACCTAATGGGGGTGCTCGCCATCCAACCAAATACCCTATTTATGGGAGACTGGTAAATGTATACTACCTGTAACTCACAGGCACAATGTTTACCAGACTTTACCAACACATATACCCTGGACCAGAGAGTGCACTCTTTGAACAGAGGATCAAACATATTTGACATAGTACTCACAAACATGGGGGAGCATTGCAGCTCCCCAATGTCATGTCCTCATTGGTGAAGTTGGGCCACAAAGCTGTCTCCCTTGAAATAAAAATCAACCCTGAAAACTCAACTAAACCTGTAACAGTTAGGAACTGTACTAATGCAAATTACATCCTATTAAGTGATGATTTGTCAAAATTCTTGGCTCCCCCAAACCCCGAGATCACAACGATTATGCAGAATTATTTATAGAAACCCTGTATAAACCAATAAAAGACTGCGCTGAAGCTGCCATATCTACCACAAGTAAGCCCAGATCTACCTCCAAAAACAAACCACACTGGTGGCATCCTTACCTTAACAGGCCCACACTGGTGGCATCCTTACACTAACAGGCTATATAACAAAAAAAAAAAAAGCCATGGCCATAATCAGAAGGAACTACTCTTATAGAGACAAGAGCTCCATGATTCAACTAAACAAGAAACTAACAGGTAATAAAGTCTAACAAGGCCAATTACAAGCTCATGATAGCCTCACAGGCTAAGGATAATTACAAGGCCTTCTTCAGCGATGTCAGGAATCTTATAAATAATACCGACCAGTGTATAGAACTGATGTGACATAAATCTACTGACTGATAAATTTAGCTCTAACTTCATTCCCCACACCCCCCAACTACCCTTTGTGAAATTCCTTTTAGCATATCCCCAACTATCAACAGTGAGGATGTCCTGTAGGTGCTGGCTAAGGCCAAAACCACTTCTTCAATGGGCCCTGACAATAGCCCTGGATACCTCCTAAATAGCCTAAAGCATGACCTACCAGAACCACTCGAGACATTCTTGATCTACAGCCTCAAAACAGGATACACGCCAGGTGAATGGGGGACTGCAACAGTCACACCTCTTCATAAAGGTGGACCAACAACTGATCCTGGGAACTACAGACCCATCAATTTGACAAGTCTAATATGCAAAGTCATTGAATGAATTATTATGGAAATGGTCTACAGGGCATTGGCAACCTACAGGCACTGGACACATCCCAGTTTAACTTTCTTA
This sequence comes from Protopterus annectens, assembly GCF_019279795.1. Taxonomy (NCBI): domain Eukaryota; kingdom Metazoa; phylum Chordata; order Ceratodontiformes; family Protopteridae; genus Protopterus; species Protopterus annectens. The sequence continues at coordinate 163,794,465 of NC_056748.1, forward strand.
AGTGAAAGTCTTGCCTACTTAACCTGTTATACTTCTTTGATAGGGTCAAGATTGCTATGATTGAGGGGGAAATGGCAAATACCACCTACCTTGACTTGGCTAAGGCTTTTGATAACATTCCCATGTGGTATTGTTGACAACCTCTCAAAACTAGGGATAAATCCCTGCATAAATTGCTGAATTGCCAGCTGTCTCACAGACAGGATCCAAGAAGTAAGGACTGGTGAGACCACCTCCACTAATAGACCGGTCACCAGTGGAGTATCTCAGGGCTTTCTGTTGGGCCTGCTCCTTTTTGGCATCTACTTTTTGGAAGTCAAGGCTATTTTCAAAGGTCTCTGGCACAACAGGTTCACAGATGACTGTAAATTGGGAGCTATCATAGATTCCCCCATGACACCAACATCCTGCAAGAGCATCTAACACAGACTAATGATTGGTTTGAAAACCACGGATTAAAACTCAGTGCAGAGAAATGCATTATAGTGTCCTTTGGGAAAGTGTCCATTCAAGCTAATTACTTCTTTGATAAAACATCATTTAAAGTTTACTTGATAGTTAGGGATCTGGGAACATATACAGGACTTTAGAAGGTGTCCAACCAACATATAGCCAAGATAGTAAGAAAAGCATTCTATGTCACCCAACTAATAAGTAGGGGATATGTCATCCAGGTCCAAAGAAGTAACAGTACCACTCTACTCAGCCCTTATCAGACCCATCACTGAGCACAATACTCCTTTGGCATGTACCTAGCTATGATCTTGCAACAGCTGGATCTCCCTCAAGGGTTGCACACCAGAAGAATCCAGGGTATGAATACTCTGCCCTAGACAGTTCACCTTAAGGGCTTAGCTTTGTACTTTCAAGTTACTGAGAGGTGATCTATGCCTGCATTTAAGATATCCTTGGATCCAGTTCTGATGGATTTCCTGCACATCCATGAGACAAACACCAAAAATACTAGATCCAAGGACCTGAACTTTGTCTACAATATAAATAGAACCTGTTGGAGGGACCAATATGTGTCTCAAAGTATCCTCATGCTATGAAATAAGCTCACCATCTACGTGAAGCAGAGTTCAATCCTGACCCTGTTCAAAAGAAACCTTGATCATGGGATAGAATGTTTAGTATATAACCTGAGATGTTATCTGTTCCCACAGAGGCCATATTTTTAGCCTTGGAGAGCACTTGAATTGCCTTTCTTTGTAGATAAATAGCAGAAGACAGTTGTCAGGAAAGCTATAGGGTATAGCTGGTGGAGACAGGTGGGTGAAATTGCTGCCAAGTCTATTAGCCAGCAGGTTGGCAATTTCTTCAGGTTCCATGTGAGTGGTGCTATCCACTACAAGCTTGAAACACAGATGGGTATTCCCTTTGAGGTTTTGAATGTAAGTATGGCATACCTTATGGTTGTCTTTAGCTTGGCATGCCATTTCTAGTCTCGTAACTTGCTTTAGAGAACTTTACAAGGTTTCTGATTTGCTTGTTTAGGCTGTGTAGTTTAGTCTTCCTTTGCCGAGTATGTTCCTTATTGGAACAACTGCCCTAGCAGCCTTAGTACTTCAATGCAGTTAATAGAACAGTGTACAATTTTGTTTTATTTAAAGATAGTCACTGCACTTTTTCTTTGCACTAAAAATATGTTTTCTGAAAGCATGCAAACTTTTTTTCTTATCTGGGAGGGAAGAGAGGTAAGAAAAGAACAGCCAACAATCAGTGTAAGTGGGGGCACAGGCTGTGACATGCATTTAGCATGGGTAACCTTAATTTTAGGTTAGATAATGCTTGTAGGTGTAGCCATCAGTTTAGGACTACTTTTTCCTTCTAGGGTTAAACTTCATGTTTTGAAGATGTACATAGTTTAGTGCATTTGTTCCATGTTAATAGGGGATGGGAGTGTTTTGAATTTAGTTTATTCTTTGAGGGTTTTCATTAAATCAAAAAGTCTTGAAAATATAACATAGGTTCAAATGGAGATAAGAATAAACTGGCATCCCTAGCTAAAGACTGTCATAAGGCATTCTTTAATTACATCTGAAACCTCAAAGGGAACATCCAGCTATGTGCTGAACTTATAGCGGATTGCACCACTAACATGGAACCTATTATGATGCTTAAGAAAATTTTAGGATAAATAATCAACTTTCAGCATAGGATATTATTTGTAGGTGGGGACTGGAATTTGATTTGCAATAGTGAGGATGTATCAGGGGATGGAAGGGACAATATAACAAATGATGGTAGATTTCTGAAGAAATTTATGAAATATTTGGCATAGAAGATGTAAATTCAGCAGTAGGGACTCTGACAGAATTCACATGTTATTCCCAAAGGTACAATAACTTGGGTAGACTAGATAGAAATTCTATTTCACAGGAATATGTGCATTTAATTGAATGCTTCTTCTCACATCCAATAACTCTTTCTGATCAAGCAACTAATATAAAAATGCAGGATAATAAAGTAAAAATAAGACACTAGCACTTTCCAATCTACCTGATAAAAAGAGAGGAATTTAAGGAATGAGTGGTGTAAATTCTTCAGGAGTTATTAAGGAAGATAGAAATATCTTCAGAAGTTATAGTTAGTTACTGGGATAAAATGAAAATGGAGTTTAAAAGTAGAGTCAAAATAAGAGAAAGAGATATGGTTAAGATGTAATAGAAATTACTTAGAGGGGCTGATAAAGGTTAAAATATTGCAGAATAAGAGGAATCTCACAGAATAAGAGGAGGAGCAAATTCAGACTGCTAAAGAGAAAACAAGAGAGTATCTGGATAATATGTTTAAGTTTAGAAAGATCACATTTAAGCAACTATTTTAATAACAACTCCAAAGCACAAAAACTTTTAGCACAAAGACTTAGGCAATAGAATATTGAAAGGGTTGTCACCAAATGTAGGGAATCTATAACAAGAAAATTAGCCAGAGGTCCTGTAGAGGATTTAGAGATATTATAGAAAGTTTATGAAACTTCATATAAAGCAGGGAAATGTGAAAATCAAGAAAGAGTACAAAGGGAAATACTTATGGAAGACTTAATTATGCCAAGATTACACGTAAACGAGGCTCAACAACTAACAGTTAAGATAGGAGGTGATGAAATAAAAACAGTGATATATAGTCAATTTTCAGGAAAGTCTCCAGGAACAGATGACATTTTTGTGGAAGTTTGGAAATTAGGAGGGAAGAAAGTGATAAAGGTCTGCAAGATTTTAACAGTATTTTAAAAGGAGGGGAAGCACCAACATCTTGGAAGAAAGCTGTGCTTTCTGTGTTACCTAAAGATGGCAAAAACCCTTCAGATCCAGCTTCATATAGACCTATTTCAATTTTAAACCATGATTATAAAGTGTTTATATCTAACTGCAGTGGTGGTGCTGTGGTGGTGGGGCTGCGGTAGCGTTGTTGCCTCACAGACAGACGTCCTGTTCGATTCTCAGCTAGAGCATCTTCTGTGTGAAGACATGCATGAATGGGCGTACCTTCATTGATGGTTGTGCTTCAGAGCTGGCAACTCGGCACTTAAAAATCTACTGCCAATCATTAGCGGACTGGAGTTCTGCTGTGGCAACCCCTAACCAGGAAAAGCTGAAAGACACAACATTATAAAGTGTTTATATCTATATTAGTTAAAGGAATGGCAAAAGTATTTAAAACATTGATAGGTCTGGATCAATGTGATTTTGAAGAGGATTGGCAAATATCTGATAACATTAATAGAACAATGATGATCCAGATGAAAGTAGAATGTAAGAAAATACCTGTTATGTGGTGAGTCTTGATGCAGAGAAAGCATTTGACTGAATAAGCTGGGATTTTTGAGTAGGACATTGGAACATTTTGCATTCTCTGATACAACAATAAGGTTAGTTAGAAGGATATATGAAAAATTGGAAGCAAGAATTAAAGCAGGAGGATTCCTCTCAATTAAGTTGTCTTTGAACAGAGGAACCAGACAGGGGTGTCCTCTTTCCCCTTTGTTATGTGCTTTTTGTTTAGAGCCATTGACAAAGAAAATAAAAGACTCAGAAACACAAGGATGTAATTTGTGTGGTAATCAAGAAAAGCTGGCATTTGTTGATGATATTATTTCCCACCTAATGAATCCAGAAAATGACATTTCAGTGTCATGGAACATTTTGAGATAGTTTAAAGTGTTTTTGGGATAAGTTAATGATGATAAAACAATGCTTTAGCAGTAAATTATGTACCCATATACAAATTGGTTTAGCACTACAAATATTTACGGGGACATGATGTTTGTTTGTCTTTTCGGCTTTTCCTGATTAGGGGTTGCCACAACGGAACTCCAGTCCACTAATGATTGGCAGTCGATTTTTATGGTACCGAGTTGCCAGGCGACGCCCACCCTTCAGAGAAGGCACGCCCATTCACACATGTCTTTTGGAGAAGACCACTTGACCATGGGGAGGACATGCAGACTCCACACAGAAGGCACTCCAGCTGAGAATCGAACAGGAGAACCTCTTGCTGTGAGGCAACAACGCTACCGCTGCACCATCGCGTCTTATTTATGGGGACATGATATGATGAAGTATTTAAGAATATGGATTAAAAAAGGCTTCTGTTATGGCAGCTAAGGATATGTGGGATGAGAGTAAACAAAAGATAATACAAATATTGAGAAATTAGACACTAATTCATAGATATGGATAGCAAAATACAAGCAGTGAAAAAGTTTGAAGTCCCTTTAGTCTTGCACACAGGTTAGACATACTTTTATCAACCTGAGGAGAAATTGTGGGTAATAATTAATTAAGAATTGAAGGAATTTAAAAAAATAAAAAGAGAAAATACTGAAACCGGCAAACCAGCTGATTATTACTCCAAAAACACAGAACACCTAAGCGCTTTTGCCAAAAATTATACAGGCTTCGTCAGAGTTGTTCAGATTGGTACAAACACTTAATTAAATACTATTACATAGTAAGTCATCAACAAATCAAATACTTGACCCTTGCATATAATTAAAATATACTTGTTTAAAGACATGTTTCATTATTGTATGCATATGTTCGCCCCTTAAAATTAAAAGTTCAACACATACTGAAACATTGAAAATAAAAACACTTTCACTTGTTTAAAAAACAAACCTTTTTAATTAAGAAACCATGAAGACATTTGGATTGCAGGCTAGAGATTGACTTCCCTACCAGGACTTAATTCCAGAGTACAGGCAAAGGAAAATGGATAGGGAAATATGAAGTGAAAGCCCTGCTCTTGTCGAGTTTTTAGTTGACTCTAGAACAGACACATCTGTTAAAAAGTGATAACAGTGCATAAAAAAAATGTTGAGTGATAACTGTAAGAATCAATCAGAAGTTGGAAAAGATTGGGAAGAGAGAGACTGGAAAAGCAAAATAAAACAGTTGGAAGACATGTCTAAGGCTTCCAGTTGTGCAGTTGTGCAACCAGGTTCAGACCATTTAGGATCTTTGCTTGAAAGTGTTTGCATAGGTAATTTTATACCCCAATCGGACCTCAAAGAATTTGTTCTCAAATAGTGAATGCTGGAGGTGTGATGGAGAAGAAAGAGGTAACTAGGACCATATGTTTTGGGAGTAGGCAGATCTTAAAAATTCCTCACAGAGTACTCTATCAGAATAATTGGGTGAACAAATGGCTGTGAGTAAGGAAATTATTCTCTTGAGCTGGGGATACAGAATTTGAATTGCCAAGACATAGCAAGGCCTTATTAAGTTTAATTCTGTTAACTGCCAAAAAAGTAATTACTAGAAAATGTAAATCAAAGTCTACACCAACTGTATTTGAGGTATAGAATATTATAGAAGAGATAAAAGGGAAGGAACAAAGTACATAGAATCATTGTCATCATCCCCCCCCTTTTTCCATTTTCTACATGGGGTCAGGGTGCCGTGCCAATTGCCACCATCTCTCCTTATTCAGTGCCATTTTCCTGCCTTTTGTAACACTCATGCCTGACTGTGACAGGTCTTCTCTCACACAATCCATCAACCTCTTTGCTGAATTCCCTTGTTTCCTTTTGCCTTCTTCCTTTCTGTCCCAAATATTCTTCAACAGATTTTCTTCTGCTTTTCTTCATATGCGCCCAAACCACCATAATCTGTTCCCTTTTCTGCAATTGGAGCTACTTTGGCTTTTGCTATGTCCTTATTTCTTTGTCTGTCCTACAGGGTGTATCCTACCACCCTTCTCAGGCACTTCATTTCCATCACTTCTAGCTTCCTCAACTGCTGTGCTTTTACTGCCCAGGTTTCTGTACCATACAGTAGTATTGGTCGCACCACTGTTTTGTACAACTTAATCTTCAGCTTCTTTGGAATTCTTCTGTCATACACGACCCCTGACACTCTATGCCTAATCGCTGCAGCCCATTTGATTCTGGCTTTGACCTCCTCATTCAGACTTCCCTTTTTTTCAACTACCCCTGCCAGATACTTGCAGCTGTTAACATGTTCTTTCTCATTTCTCAGCTTCTTCTGAACTCCACCACTTGCTGCCATGACAACTGTCTCATCAATTCTCATTTTCATCCCATGCGACTTCAGTTTTGCATTTCATTTCCTTATCCTTTGCTGACGTTCCTGCTCAGAATCTGCCTGTAATGCCATATTGTCTGCTTATAAAAAATGGTGAACTGTCTCTTCTCATCTGTTTGGTAATGTAGTCCATCACCAATATAAACAGCAGTGGACATTGAACTGAACCCTGGTGCACACCCTCTCCCACTGGGAACTCCTCTGTGAGACTGAACACTGTTTGTACTTGAGTCATTAGGTCTTTGTACATAGCAATGCATAACATTCTACAAATGTTTTTGAGACTTTGAACCAACCTAGGACTGCCAAAATCAGCTTTCTTGGGACCTAGACATGTTTTTTCCAACTCTGTGAATGCCTATTTGGACTCTTTTTTCATGTCTAACTTCACAGGATCATAGGATAATAGGAAGTTACTAGGCTATTGGCCCTGAGGCCTTTATAAGCCTAGCCAAGAGTTTAGCCTCTGTATAGACAAATCAGCACCCAGTGCCTCTGTCCAGCTGGGACATGGGTGGAATCCCAGGGATGTATTTTCTATTTCCCATCCAGTTATCCAGGTGGCAGTTAAAAAGGGGTAAAGAGGTACTCTGCTTGAAGTGGAGAGGGAGTCTATTCCACAGATGGGGGGAGTCTCTGGGGACACAAATCTGTCCAGCCAACAAGTCCTACTGATGTCACAGACCAGGTTAAGGCTGTTTGTGTGGGTTATTCGAGTGGAGCTTGATTTGTGGATATGCAGCAGTCCCATCAAGGCGGGGTATGAGATCACCTTGTATGCCAGACAGAGGTCACCTGTGTGCAGACTGCATGAAACAGAGTAGAGGGTAAGAGCTTTTAGCCTAACTGTGTATGGTAGATTTTGAGGCCCTGGATTCTCCTGGTGAGGAACTTCTGTGGTCTCTCCAGCTGCTGCATGTGCTTTGTGAGGTACATGCTGAATGGAGCATTATACTCAATAATGGGCCTTATAAGGGAAGAATACAGGGATGTTATGACCTCCTTGTCCCTGAATGAGATACCCTTACTTATGAGGTGGGCTATGTAGAAAGCTTTCCATACAATGGAAGCAACATGGTGGTCAAAAGTCAGGTTGCTGTCAATCCGGGTGCCCAAATCCCTCACGACTGACTGTGTGCTTAGGATTCTGTTATTAATGTGATAATCTGTGGGAACGTCACTCTCCCCAAAAGGAAGGATAATGCATTTTTTTGTAATCAGCTTGAGGCCATGTTTCTGGCACCAGTCATTTGTTTGTGTGAGAGCCTCTTGGAGGAGGATTACCTTATTACCTTATCAAAAAAACATAATATCAAAAGGCTTTTCATCAATCTGGAAAAGTCAAAAGCTGAAAATAGCAAAAACGTGAATGAGCAAATTCTTTCCCTGAGAAAGAAACCATTTGGCCATCCTTGCGAGTTTGCCCTTTTCCTCACTGTAGTGTGATCTTGGAGCTGGTATATTTAGTTAGGGGGGTGTGGAGGGCATTGGGAGGTGTGGCGAAGCCCCCCACTTTGTTATGTTTAGATTAGTGTGTAATTGGTGGTAGGGATAGCGATTTCTTTCCTAGGGAAAGAATTCATTCATTTGCTTTTTTGCTATTTTCAGCTTTTGACTTTTCCAATCCAATGAAAAGCTGTTTGATATTACGGCTTTTTGATATGGTAATATAGACCCTTGGAGGATGCCCACGTCACTAGGGGAATTTATGACAGTGCCCAGCTTGCAGTCATCTACAGACTTGGTCAGCCATAGTCCACTGGTTTTGGCATGCAGCTCAGAAAAGTATATCCCAAATAGCAAAGGCCCCAAGACTGAACCCTGGGGTATGCCACTCGATACAGGTCTACTGCTTGAGGTGGCTTTTTATTTTATTTTGACTAGGTGGGTTCTATCAGTGACCCAGTTAGCTACCCATCTGGTAACATACGGATTGATGTCTAGTTGAGAGAGTTTATATATTATGCCAGAGTGGGGAATACTATTGAAAGCTTTGGCCAGGTAAAGGTAGGCAGTGTGCACTGACTTCCCCTCATCCATGGCTTTGGTGACTGTCTCACAAAAGTCGACCAAATTTAACAGACACGACCTCCCCTTGACAAAGCCAAACTGTGTGGGATTGAGTGCTTGGAGGTTGCCAATGTCCTTGTTAATGAGATCCATGATAATCCATTCCATGCCTTGCAGATCAGTTAGGCTGTTAAGTCTATAATTTCCCGGATTGGTGGGCACTCCACCTTTGTGTTCTCCACCTTTGTGTAAAGGGATAACAGTGGCTGACCCCACTCAGCTGGGAGGCTTTGGTTGAATAGGGCACCTAATGGTGCTGCAAGTTCCTGCCTGAGTTCATGTAGGATGCAGCCTGGGATGTTATCAGGGGGTCTATATTACTAGATCAAAACTTTAGTTAGTTGAATAACTAAAGGCCGATCTAGCAATATTGAAATCTAAAAACCGCGATGGGCCGATTTCATGCAGGGAAAGAATTCCCTTGGCAGTTATGCAGATTATGCCCTTTTCTCCAATGTAGAGCGATCTCAGAGTTGGTATATTTAGTTAGGGGGGATGAGGGGGCAAAGCCCCCCACATCAGGGGGTGTGGGGGCTGAAGCCCCTCACTTGATTTGAGTTTAAAAGTTTTTTTTTTTCATGTGGCCAAGGGAATTCTTTACCTGCATGAAATCGGCCATTTTTGGTTTTTGGATTTCGATATTGCCACATTGATCTTTAGTTATTTAACTAACTAAAGTTTCAGTCTAGTAATATAGACCCATTATCAGGTCCCATGGAAGCTGTATTTTTTGCCTTTGAAAGAGCAGCGATGATCTGATCCCTAGATATAAGGGGAAGGGGGTAGTTACTTGGAATGTCCTGATTTACTGATGGGGAGACAGAGGGGTGAATTTTTTGCTAAATCTGGCAGCCAGCAAGTTTGCTATATCTATTGCATTTGTATAAGTGGTGTCCTTGACCACCAGTTCTGAACAGATCTGGGTGCTTCCTTTGAGATTATGGACATATGTGAAGAAGGCCTTATGACTGTCTCTAGTAGATGTGGCAAATTTAGACTTGAAGTTTGCTTTGGAGGATTTCTCTTCTTAAGAATCTGCCTCACTGCAAACATTGGGTCAGTTTTGCTGCCTCCTGATCTAAATCCAAACTGCTCATCTCCCATCTTACTTTCGACTGCTCTGTGTATTCGCTTATCAATCACCCTCTCCAGAATGCTCATGCAATATAACAAGAGTTTGATACATCTGTACTGCCTACAGTTGTGACTATCCCCTTTATTTTTGAATACTGGCACTACTAGGCATATTCTAACCATCTGGGAAATGCCTTTCTCTCCACACTGCTATGAATACCTTCTGGAGCTATTTCACTGCATCTCACTCACTATTTTTATCATGTGACCTCATCTGAATCTGCACCTTTCTCTGACTTTATTTTCCTTAGTGGTGTTCTTACTTCTTCTATGCTGAGCTCCTCCTCTTCTCTCAGCATAGGCTGTATCTGGGGCAGTACAGCTTATGTGGGGTTTTCTTCATTCAGAAGCTAGTGTAAGTACTCCTTTCATCTGCTTTTGATGTCCTGTGAACTGGTGAGCAAGTTATTGCTGGCATCCATTATGAAGGGCATCCGACTATCTTATTTATAGGGTCTATATTAGATTAACGAAGTTTCAGAACTTCGAATACCATATGGTCGACACCATATGATCGAAGTTCTGAAAATTTGAAAATCTAAAAGGAAAGTAAACTAAAAGTATTTTAGCAGGGGGGAAAACCCCCTGCACCCCCACACCCCCCGCTACTTAAATATACCAACTCTGAGATGGCAGTTTTAACAGAGAATGGCACGGAAAGGGAAGATTTTCCTTTCCTATGCTGTAGTGCGATCTTGGAGGGGTGTGGGGTGTGCAGAGGGGTTTGCCCCCTCCCCCTGCTTAAAGCACTTACTTTTGTTTTTTTTTTTTTTAGATTTTCGATGTTTCAGAACTTCGATCATATGGTGTCGAGCATATAGTATTCGAAGTTCTGAAACTTCGTTAATCTTATATAGGCCCTAACCTTATTTATCTTTTTGTCTTTATATTTTCTTTGTGCCATCTACTGATTTACTTTCTAGTTGCTTGTAGAGTTCTTCTGATGCCTTGCTCTTTGCTATTACAACTGCTCTCTTAGCTTGTTTGTTAGCCAACCAGTATTCCAACATACAAACTCCAAACAGGTATTGCCCAGAGGTCATGCCTGAAACTTGTACCTGGTGAATGGGAGTCAAAGACCTTAACCATTATGACAACTGGTCTCTTGAAACAAATTAAATAGAAGTAAATGGAAATTGTGGGAGCAATACACGCATAATAAAATTCAGTTGAAGGAGGAGTGAGGTTTAAGGGAAGCCAGGAATTCAGCAACTTTTTGTAATGTTGGACTGATAACAGTAGCAAAGAAAATATATGTGATGCATCGTGTACTTAAATGGAAAAATGTTAAAATGGTTAGTTTTCTTTTTCTGGTAATGTATGTTTGCCTGTGTCTAACGTGATAATTTTAATAAAGGTGTTTTAATAAAAGATGCCCCTTGAATGGCCTCCTCATTTATAATTAGGAACATATTCTCAAATTTATATATTTCTGAATTCTTCAGTTTCTGATTATACGAAATATATGCATTCATAAATCTTTCATCATCTTCTTTTGGCTGTTCCCGTTAGGGGTCGCCACAGCGGATCACCTGTTTCCATTTCTTTCTGTCCTCTGCATCTTGCTCTGTCACACCAACAACCTACATGTCCTTTCTCACCACATCCATATACCTTATCTTAGGCCTTCCTCTTTTCCTGTTACCTGGTAGCTTCATCCTTAGCATCTTTTCCGAATATACTCAGCATCCCTCCTCAGCACATGTCCAAACCAATGTAACCTTGCCCCTCTGGCTTTGTTTCCAAACCTTCCAACCTGGGCTGACCCTCTAATATACTTATTCCTCATCCTGTCCACCCTTGTCACACCCAGCGCAAACCTTAACATCTTTAACTCTGCCACATCCAGCTCTAACTCCTGCCTTTTTGTCAATGCCACTGTCTCCAACCCGTATAACATAGCTGGTCTCACTACCCTCTTGTAGACCTTCTCTTTCACTCTTACTGGTACTCGTCTGTCACAAATCACTCCTGACACTCTTCTCCACCCACTCCATCCTGCCTGTACTCTCTTCTTCACTTCTCTTCCACACTCACCATTACTCTGAACTGTTGATCCCAAGTATTTAAACTCATCCACCTTCACCACCTCTACTCCCTGCATCCTCACCATTCCTCTATCCTCCCTCTCATTCACACACATATATTCTGTTTTAGTCCTGCTGACCTTCATTCCTCTTCTCTCTAGAGCATATCTCCATCTCTCCAGGGTCTCCTCCACCTGTTCCCTACTCTCACTACAGATCACAATGTCATCTGCAAACATCATAGTCCATGGGGACTCCTGTCTGATCTCGTCTGTCAACCTGTCCATCACCATTGCAAATAAGAAAGGGCTCATAGCTGATACTTGATGTAATCCCACCTCCACCTTAAACGCATCTGTCACTCCCATCGCAGACCTCACCACTGTCACACAACCCTCGTACATCTCTTGTACCACTCTTACATACTTCTCTGCCACTCCCGACTTCCTCATGCAATACCACAACTCCTCTCTAGGCACCCTGTCATATACTTTCTCTAAGTCTACAAAAACACAATGCAACTCCTTTTGACCTTCTCTGTACTTCTCCATCAACAGTCTCAGAGCAAACATCGCATCTGTAGTGCTCTTTCCCGGCATGAAACCATACTGCTGATCACTGATCATCACCTCCCTTCTTAACCTAGCTTTCACTACTCTTTCCCATAACTTCATGCTGTGACTGATCAATTTAATCCCTCTGTAGTTACTACAGCTCTGCACATCACCCTTATTCTTAAAAATTGGTACCAAAACCCTTTTTCTCCATTCCTCAGGCATCCTCCCACTTTCCAAGATTTCATTAAACAATCCAGTTAAAAACTCCACTGCCATTTCACCTAAACACCTCCATGCTTCCACAGGTATGTCATCTGGACCAACAGCCTTTCCATTCTTCATCATCTTCATAGCTATCCTTACTTCCTCCTTGCTAATCCATTGCACTTCATGATTCACAATCCCCACATCATCCAACCTTCTCTCCCTCTCAGTCTCTTCATTCATCAACCCCTCAAAGTACTCTTTCCATCTCCTCAACACACTCTCCTCGCTTGTGAATATGTTTCCCTCATTATCCTTTATCACCTTTACCTGCTGCACATCTTTCCTAGCTCGATCCCTCTGTCTAGCCAGTCAGTATAGGTCCTTTTCTCCCTCCTTAGTGTCCAACCTTTCATACAACTCTTCATATGCCTTATCCTTAGCCACCTCTCTCTTTGCCATGCACCTCATCTCCTTATACTCATGTCTACTTTCTTCATCTCTCTGACAATCCCACTTCTTCTTTGCCAACCTCTTTCTCTGTATACTCTCCTGTACTTCCTCATTCCACCACCATGTCTCCTTGTCGACCTTCCTCTGTCCAGATGTCATACCAAGCACCTTTCTAGCAGTCTCCCTTACTAGCACTGCTGTAGTTACCCAGTTATTTGGTAACTCTTCACTGCCACCCAATGCCTGTCTTAACTCATCCCTGAACTCCACCTCACAATTACCCTTTTTCAATTTCCACTATTTGATCCTTGGTGCTGCCCTCACACTCCTCCTCCTCTTCTTGATCACCGTCATGCTACAAACCACCATCCTATGCTGCCTAACTACACTTTTCCCGGTCACCACTTTATAGTCTCCAATCACCTTCAAACTGGCCCTCCTACATAAGATATAATCCATCTGTGTGCATCTTCCTCCACTCTTGTATGTCATTCTGTGCTCCTCCCTCTTGTTAAAATATGTATTCACCACAGCCATGTCCATCCTTTTCGCAAAATCCACTACCATCTGACCTTCTGCATTCCTTTGTTTAACACCATGCCTACCCATCACTTCCTCATCCCCTCTGTTCCCTTCACCAGCATGCCCATTGAAATCTGCTCCAATCACCACTCTCTCACCCTTGGGTACAGTCATCACCACTTCATCCAACTCACAAAATATTTCTTTCTCATTCATCGCACACCCAACTTGTGGAGCATATGCACTAACAGCATTCATCATTATACCATCAATTTCCAGCTTCATAAACATCACTCTATCTGACACTCTTTTCACCTCCAAAACACTCTTAGCACACTGTTCCTTCAGGATAACTCCTACGCTATTTCTTCTCCCATCCACACCATGATAAAACAATTTCAACCCACCTCCGATACACCTAGCCTTACTCCCCTTCCATCTGGTCTCTTGCACACACAATATACCAACCTTCCTTCTGTCCATCATATCGGCTAGCTCTCTCCCTATACCAGTCATACTGCCAACATTCAAAGTTCCGACCCTCACTACCACAGTCGTAGCCTTTACCTGCCTTCGGGCATGCCTTCCCCCTCTTCTCCTCCTTCGGCAAACAGTAGCCCAATTTCTGCCAGCACCCTGTTGGCTTACAGTACTGGTGGCAGTCGTTGTTAACCCAGGCCTCGACCGATCCGGTATGTAAATAAATCTCTTTACAGAACTCATATTAGTCTTTATATTGTGAGGTATTTTGTTCGTTGTCTGCTATTTAGTGTAGAAAACAGAAGTAATCCAGAAAGCTTGTGTTAGGTGTGGTATCCCACCAGTGATCCAGAAGGTGACAAGACTAACAAGAAACAGAGTACAAAGCATTAGTCCAGATAAATTCATTTTGGCTAGCAGATCTGGGAGACTCTTTCTCACAAATGCCCTCCCTGTGAAATAAATAAAGACGCCTTGTTGAAGTTTCTTGTAGTTTATTCAGTTAAGCAGGTTGACAGATAAGTATTCTCATTCTAATGTGCACTCATTCATCTACTTACTTAACCGAATAAACTACTTAAAACTTCAACAGGCATCTTTATTCCTATTTAGTACAGAAGTTAAGACAGCAAGCTGTAATAAACGTTATGCAGCTGTAGAGCTGATTCTTACAGTCTCCGTTTAAATACAATGTGACTCTGAGTAAGTCATTTTATCGGAGCAAAAATGTTGGTTATCACTAAAGAGAGACATTTAAGCAGTTTACCTCACATGATGAAGAACATAAATAAATCAATAAATGGAAATACAAGTTAAAACCATCATGCCGCCAGGGTAACCATTTGAAATGTCAGGACCTGTTAGAGTGAGACCCAAATCGCGGAAACTGAATGGACAAAAGGTCAGTCTGACGTACGCTAAGCCCGAGATGTCATTGCAATCGCGGAATTGGTATATATACGTTCATGGGATGTTTTAAAGAGAGTGGCTGTTTTCAAAATTCACTGTTCTCCTATGTTTTTTGTTCTTTTTTCAGCTTGCTGGCACTCAGCATCATACCTCTCAACCTCTTATCCCAAGAAATCTGGATGAAGCCTGGCATAATAGGAGAACAAAGGCTGTAAAATAGGGACAGATTTTAAATATTACTCTTATAAACTTAAAAAGTAGCTAGAATAACAAGATTTATGTTAAAATGCATTTTCTAAAGGATATGAAGTCTGAAACTCAAATGTATGTCATTATTTAGTGATTTAATTCCTCAGATCATCCCAGTGCTTTGCCAGAAAACCACAAGTTTTATGAGGAACAGACCAGAATTTTGAGGCAAAAATCTGGACATGCTGGGAAAATCTGGACAGTTGAGAGGTATGCTCGGCATTTCGAGTGTAGACGTTTCAGTAGGGAGTTCTGCATATTAACTTCCACTAGTAGTTCACTGCACTAGTATAAAAAGAGAAAGGTTAATAGAATGATTTATTAGTACAATGCAGCAAAAATGACATTCTGTAAAAAATAAACTGAGACATATTAATTATCGTGTACAGACATTTTGTCAGTGGCATTAAGATTGAACTAAGCACTACAGGAGGTTAAATGTACAAATGAACTCCAAAGACAAAAAAAAAACAAACAAAAAAACAAAAAACAAAGTCATAAGGAAATCAGAAAGAAATTTGATGAAAAAAAAATATATATATATATATATATATATATATATATATATATATATATATATATATATATATATATCTATATACATGGGTCTACTTTGTTTCATTGAATCTCATTTTTCTGAATTTCATTTCACCCTGACCGCATCGCTGAAAACACAAATTACTGAAAACTCATGCCACTGAATCTCATTTCACTGATCTGCACTTAGTATATATGGCACTGTGTAGAGTACTGTAAGGCAAGTAAAAGGTATATGCCCTTTTCCCCCACTGTAGTGCGATCCTGGAGTTAGTGTATATATAGTTAGGGGTGTGTGGAGGCTCAGCCTCCCCACATTGGGGGTGTGTGTGGGGCATAGTCTCCCACCTTGTTTGTTTTATACTGTATTTTACCAAAAACTTCAAAACAATACATTTTAAACAATAGACATACATAGCTGCAACACCAGTGACTAACTCTCTCCAGAAGACAATATGTACTCAAACTAAGTGGGGGGCTACACCCCCCCACACCCTCGCTAACTATATATACTAACCCCCCCACTACAGTGGGGAAAAGAGCATATACCTTTTACTTGCCTTACAGTACTCTACACAGTGCCATATATACTAAGTGCAGTTCAGTGAAATGAGATTCAGTGAAATGAGTTTTCAGTAATTTGAGTTTTCACCGAAGTGGTCAGCGTGAAATGAAATTCAGTGAAATGAGATTCAACAAAACAAAGTAGACCCATATATATATATATATATATATATATATATATATATATATATATATATATATTCTTCTTCTTTCGGCTTTTCCCAGTTAGGGGTTGTCACAGCGGATCACCTGTCCTCTCATGATTGGCAGTGGAGTTTTACAGCGTCGAGTTGCCAGCCTGGTGCCCAACCTTCCACAGAAGGCACACACACGCACACACTCATACCTAGGGACAATTTGGAGTGTCCAATCCACCTACAGCATGTCTTTGGGATGTGGGAGGAAACCGGAGCACCTGGAGGAAACCCACGCGACCACAGGGAGGACATGCAGACTCCGCACAGAAGGCACCCCAGCTGAGGATTGAACCGGAGAACCTCTTGCTGTGAGGCGACAATGCTAACCACTGCACCTCCGTGGCCACCTATATATATATATATATATATATATATATATACACTGAAACAAATATGTAATCAAATAAAATTCTGTATTTGCTCCACTGCTATAACAGTGTAAATAAATATGAAAGTGCCTCATCAGACCATATGAAGATTTAACACTGTAGCATATCTGCCAATATGTCTAAAATACAGGTACTAGGATGAGATAATCTGGCATCCAAATAACTCATAAAACTACTGATTACATTTCTAATACACAGTGTTGCAGTATATGGATTTTTTTCTGCAACCCCATAACTGCAGAACTTTGTAGCTTTATCATTGTTTTAATGCACTAATTCCCAATTTGTAAGAAAATTCCCTGAGGTCTGTTGCTTCTGGATGTTTTCATTGGGTTGCATTTGCTCTGGTGTTTTTTGCTTGAACATTATTTCCTGTAATTGCCTGGAATGCTACTTTATGTTCTGGAATTGCATTGACCGTGAAAAAGAGCAGAATAGAAAATTAACATTAAAATGAATTTCGCTTTTTTATCAGTGCATTCTTAGTATTAGTATATTTAAGTAAGGGGGATGTAAGATGCAGGTAGGGTGCTTGCTGCCTTACAATTTTTTTTTTGTACTTTTTAGGTGGCTGATGGTTCACTTATTTTGGATATATGTTGCATTCTTGAGCTCTTACCTGCATGCATTTTACACAGAAGGTGGTTTAGTTTCAGTGGAAGCAAGGAACAGCTATCCATATATAAAGGTCCCTTGTCATGTGGCTCCTGAGTTATAACTGTACGTACCTTATTAACAGTGTGTTGGATAAAGTACAGGAGACACAACTGGGTACTAACAACAGGTCACAGGACTAAGCCAAAAGCTGCAGTGGATCTCATATCATCCAAAATGCACCACCACCTCTGTCCATGCACTCCTTGGAATGACCCCTGCACTAGGGCAATATACTCATAATAATGTCTCTGGATCATTTATGGATTCATTGTGCTTCCATTCATTGTGGATGTCCAACCTAAATGGCCTAAAGTAATATAACTGGAGGTAGCAATGTCTGAAAAAACAACTGAGTATTAAGAAGAGTGCTTGTAAGGAATGGATTACTAGAATAAATTGTCAGTGGCACTACCCCTAGTAATATCTGAGGGTATTTATGAAAGGAAATCTAATTATGAGTTCCATCTGTACCTCACTCCATCCGTCTGTCCATCCATCCTTACTTTACGAGTCATGCCTGACTTCTATAGCAATACCATGAAGAGATGCATCCATTCACAGAGATTACCAGCTAAGTATGAAATGGAAGTAGGCTGCCAGGATTTTCTTCTGTATCAGAGACATACTGCATGCACACCTAGAGGCAATTTAGAAACACCAGTTCACCCACCATATGTGTTTAGAAGGTGGGACGAAACCAGAGCATCTGGAAAAAAATCTAC
Source organism: Protopterus annectens (assembly GCF_019279795.1). Lineage (NCBI taxonomy): Eukaryota > Metazoa > Chordata > Ceratodontiformes > Protopteridae > Protopterus > Protopterus annectens. Next base: position 163,812,687 of record NC_056748.1, read on the forward strand.
ACGGACACATGGAGGACATACAGACTCCACACAAAAAGTTCCTCAGTTGAGAATTGAACAGCACCCACAACTGAATGGCTGAAAGATTGTTACAAATGTTTATAAGCGTCTTGAAAACAACAAGCCTGAGAGATAAGCAGTAATTGTTTCACCTACCATAATATATCCATGCAAAGAAGAATTTCCAACCAGCAATCCTTATTCTAAAAATAATATGATGCTGTCCAGATTTGTAGAGTCTAGAAATGTGCTGGACGAATAGAATAGTGAATGGAGGAACAAGTGTGTGAATGTGGACTTGATTGAAACTGGCTGTTCCGTCAGTTGTGGTGCATGTGGGGAATCACCTTTCTGCCAAGTAGCAGTAACCGTGGAGCAGATTACATAAAGTAAGAGGGTGTAGGGGCAGATCCCCAGGGTGCATGGGCAGATCCCCATGCATGGGATGTGGAGGATTTTACATGACTTAAAAGGCATAGCTTAAATGCCATTTCAGCATTCTTTTATCATTAAAATGACATTCATATTACTTTCATTTGCACTGGTTCCCTAGGCCAATGTCCAGGTGAGTAAATAGTACGCAGTTTCAATGTATGACTACCAGGCTGCTGGGAAGTGTTTAATGGTGGCTTAGAGATATTGACCAGAGACTACAGGACAGACAAGTGGTAGTTGGTACAAAATATTTCAAGGGAGGGTCCCTTAAGTACACTGTCAACACTGAGCGGCAGTGAGAATGGGAGTAAATGGTAGGTGGGAAGAAGGGGAAATCAGCTTCTGCTTTGGTGACATCTTCTACTGGGTGGGCAGCCACCTACACAATGAGAGAAGCCAGCCGTTACTGCACTGCTAATGCAGCACTGCATAGCAAGCTGCATTCCATTCTCTAAGTAGAAACAGTAACAGAGCTGTGAATCAGCCATGGGGGTGGGAGGTAGGATACCTTATAAGATGATCAAAAGCCTGACTTACTTCCTACCACCTGACTGTCATCTCCTGGGGAAAGCAAGGACTGGAGGCCTCTCACTCCATGTGTGGATGTCTGAATATTATGAATAGGGCTTAGGGTTGGCAAAGTGGTTAAGGTGTTTACTTCAAAAGATCAAGGTTCAGAGTTTGATTCTCACTTTTGGTCAATATCTGGTTATTGACTATGCTTGTGATAGTCTACAGATTGACTAGTATTTACCTAAGAACCTATCAGCAACAGTAGAAATAAATGAAGGGTTAAAAAAAAGGATCTTTGTCAGACCAAATCTTCAGCCAGATAATTAGGAATGACCAAGACTGATTTGCAGCACATGTAACTGTTGGTTGCACACTCCAGGAATGATGACTAACCAGAGCCATGAACCAAGAAGCGTGACTAATTATGGACAATTCTGTTTCCATAGTGTCTCCACTGGAAACCACCCTAAAACTCCTATTCAGATTGATGATTCAGGCCCTGTAGTACCACTGAGATGCAATTCTGAATGCCCAAGGAAGCAGAAACACTCTCAGAAGGTAAATGTTAAACTGGGTGGGATAGAAGTACTTCAAAGCAGAAAAGCACCGAATAATAAAAAAATATTTTAAGGTACGAAAAATAGCTGTGACATTTGTGTCAGTAAACATGCACTGCACTTATGACTTATGACAGAATTGTTAAGCAGTGGACATATTAATCATGCTTTGAATATGACAATTAGCTGGGATTCATGGACCTTGTTTCAAAGACAATAATTCCAGCCCAGCAAGTGTTATGTGTGTTTGAAGAACATACGAAAACGCATTAGTAAGTAATTAACTTTCTCTCATTGATGCGTTCCTTCCTTTTTATTTAGATAAGATGTTAAAATGGAGCAGTTAGATCCATATAAATCAGCAAATGTAGTAGTGTAATTGTGTAACAGCAGGGGTGTCATTTGTGAATCACACGTCTATGGGGAAAGCAAATACCCTATGTGAATTAGCACACCTTACTCATTCACTCAAGAATAAAAGCTACTGGGAACACTCTTTTATATTTGTGATCTATATATATGTAACTAGAGCCCCCTTCTCCTGAAAAAAAAGTATAGGGCAGCTGGAGGACTAATTCCTTCAGCGTGGAACCAAATACCATCTAATCAGCAGTAACTCATAAAGTATATAGCAGTCCAAAAATGTACGGTTTACTTCTGTAGTATTTATGCTTTAACCCTTTATAATGTTTCTACATAAATTTGAATTTAACTACCTCCTTTACTGAGTTTACATGTTCTGAATTGCGGATATTCTTATATGATATTATAAAGAATATATTTTATATTACAATATAGCACTTTAATGACTTTGGGCTTGAACTGTAAGCTGAATTGGAAATATTTAATTTGATTGTTTTATTGGATAATTAATTAATTGCTGCTTTGGTGATTTTATAAATTGTGTTTTTTGAAGTTGCTTGTTACTCCTTGAAGGCTGTTAAGCTGAGGCACTAGACAGATTAATAAAAACATTTTTTTAGGACAGCAGCCTGCTGTTATTGCTTTTATTTCTTGTTTTTGCTGTCATTGTTATGGTTATATGATATGTCTGTAAAGTGTATATTCTACTCTTTCTTGTGCATATTGTGTTATCTCCCAAATTGCTGGCTTGTCACTGGCCCAGATCAAAGCTGAAAAGTGTACTTGGATCAGTCCACCTTTCCTATTAACAAATTCAAAGTACAAATAAATAAATCACTTAACATTTTTTTCATGCATTCTGTCATTACCTACATTATCTATTTCAGGGTCATAAGGATGCTGGATCTTATCACACCTCTCAGATTTCAGTAGGCAGAGAAACTAATCCTTAATTGGATGCCAGCCTGTGATTGTTTTTGCCACAATAACCCCAATAGCTGGTTTGCACAGCTAGAGCTGGAAATCAGTATGTGGATTGCTGGGGTGATTCCACACCACCCTTACTTATACATACTATCTATAAAATTGTATACCTTTAGGGAAAAAGTGAATACTCATTCTGAAGGCTGATTGACCTTGGCATTTTCTAATAACCATTACTTACTGTTCCTGGGTCAAGGCTGGGTATTAAGCATGCATTCACTTCCTGAATGGTTGACTTGTGTGGCATTTACTGGTGCACATGTTAGGAGCTTTTCTCTTAAAATATCTTCATACAACATAAACAACTGGTTCCCACAATCAGCTGCAAGCAGTGGTTAGAAAAGGCTCTAGGTCAACAGAGACTAGTTAGAAGACCTGGAAGTTGACTGGGGAGAGCACATTAGTTCAAGGAATTACTCAGAGCTCTAGCACCTCAAGTAGAAGAAATAGGTTGAGTTGAAGAAGAATGGCAGTGCCTCAAAAATCGCATGTGAAGAGTACAGAACAGATATGCGGCTGAGCCAGAAATGGAAATAAGGTGCATAAGAAAAGCTGGTGGTTCATAAGTTCATTTGAAGTTACTAGGTTAGCGGCCCTAGAGCCTTTACAAGCCTGGCCATGTTTATATGTTCACAGGTTCATCGGAGGTTACTAGGCTAGTAGCCTTAGAGCCTTTACAAGCCTGGCCATGTTAATAGGTTCACAGGTTCATTGGATGTTACTGGGCTAGTAGCCCTAGAGCCTTTACAAGCCTGGCCATGTTAATAGGTTCACAGGTTCATAGGAGGTTACAAGGCTAGTAGCCCTAGAGCCTTTACAAGCCTGGCCATGTTAATAGGTTCACAGGTTCATAGGAGGTTACTAGGCTAGTAACCATAGAGCCTTTACAAGCCTGGCCATGTTAATAGGTTCACAGGTTCATAGGTGGTCAGCAGGCTAGTTGCCCTAGAGCCTTTACAAGCCTGGCCATGTTAATAGGTTCACAGTTTCATAGGAGGTAATAGGCTAGTAGCCCTAGAGCCTTTACAAGCCTGGTCATGTGAATAGGTTCACAGGTTCACAGGAGGTTACTAGGCTTGTAGCCCTTGAGCCTTTAGAAGCCTAGACATGTTACTAGGTTCACAGGTTCATAGAAAGTTACTAGGCTAGTAGCCCTAGTGCCTTTACAAGGTTTGTCATGTTAATAGGTTCACAAGTTTATAGGGGGTTACTAGGGTAGTAGCCCTAGAGCCTTTACAAGCCTGGTCATGTTAATAGGTTCACTGGTTCACAGGAGGTTACTAGGCTAGTAGCCCTAGAGCCTTTACAAGCTTGGCCTTGTTAATAGGTTTGCAGGTTCATAGGAGGTTACTAGGCTAGTAGCCCTATAGCCTTTACAAGCCTGACCATGTTAGTAGGTTCACAGGTTCATAGGAGGTTACTAGGTTAGTAGCCCTAGAGCCTTTACAAGCCTGGCCATTTTAATAGGGTCACAGGAAGTTACTATGCTAGTAGCCCTAGTCCCTTTACAAGCCTGGCCATGTTAATAGGTTCACAGGTTCATAGGAGGTTACTAGGCTAGTAGTCCTTGTGAATTTACAAGTTTGGCCATGTTAATAGGTTGGCAGTCTCATAGGAGGTTACTAGGCTAGTAGCCCTAGAGCCTTTACAAGCCTGGCCATGTTAATAGGTTCACAGGTTCATAGGAGGTTACTAGGCTAGTAGTCCTTGTGAATTTACAAGTTTGGCCATGTTAATAGGTTGGCAGTCTCATAGGAGGTTACTAGGCTAGTAGCCCTAGAGCCTTTACAAGCCTGATCATGTTAATAGGTTTGTAGGTTCATGAGAGGTTAGTAGGCTAGCAGCCCTAGAGCGTTTACAAGCCTGGCCAAGTTAATAGGTTCACAGGTTCATAGGAGGTTACTAGGCTAGTAGCCCTAAAGCCTTTACAAGCCTGGCCATGTTAATACGATTGTAGATTCATAGGAGGTTACTAGGCTAGTAGCCCTAAAGCCTTTACAATAATGGCCCTGTTAATAGGTTCATAGGTACACAGGAGGTTACTAGGCTAGTAGCCCTAGAGCCTTTACAAGCCTGGCCATGTTAATAGGTTCACAGGTTCATAGGAGGTTATTAGGCTAGTAGCCCTAGAGCCTTTACAAGCCTGGCCATGTTAATAGGTCCCCAGGTTCATAGGAGGTTACAAACCTAGTAGCCCTAGAGCCTTTACAAGCCTGGCCATGTTAATAGGTCCCCAGGTTCATAGGAGGTTACAAACCTAGTAGCCCTAGAGCCTTTACAGGCCTGGCCATGTTAATAGATTCACAGGTTCATAAGCAGTTACTAAGCTTGTAGTCCTATTGTCTTTACATGCCGGGCCATGTTAATAGATTCACATGTTCATAGGAGGTTACTAGGCAAGTAGTCCTAGAGCCTTTACAAGCCTGGCCATGTTAATAGGTTCACAGGTTCATAGGAGGATACTAGGTTAGTAGCCCTACAGCCTATACAAGCCTGGTCATGTTAACAGGTTCACAGGTAAATAGGAGGTTACTAGGCTAGTAGACCTAGAGCCATTACAAGCCTGGCCATGTTAATAGGTTCACAGGAGGTTACTAGGCTAGTAACCCTAGAGCCTTTACAAGCCTGGCCATGTTAATAGGTTCACAGGTTCACATGAGGTTACTAGGCTAGTAGCCCTAGAGCTTTTGCTAGCCTGGTCATGTTAATAGGTTCACATGTTCATATGAGGCTACTAGGCTAGTAGCATTAGAGCCTTTACAAGCCTGGCCATGTTAATAGGTTCACAGGTTCATAGGAGGTTACTAGGCTAGTAGCCCTAGAGCCTTTACAAACCTAGCCATGTTAATAGGTTCACAGGTTCACAGGAGGTTACTAGGCTAGTAACCCTAGAGCCTTTACAAGCCTGGCCATGTTAATAGGTTCACAGGTTCACATGAGGTTACTAGGCTAGTAGACCTAGAGCCATTACAAGCCTGGCCATGTTAATAGGTTCACAGGTTCACAGGAGGTTACTAGGCTAGTAACCCTAGAGCCTTTACAAGCCTGGCCATGTTAATAGGTTCACAGGTTCACATGAGGTTACTAGGCTAGTAGCCCTAGAGCTTTTGCTAGCCTGGTCATGTTAATAGGTTCACATGTTCATATGAGGCTACTAGGCTAGTAGCCCTTGAGCCTTTACAAGCCTGGCCATGTTAATAGGTTCACAGTTTCATAGGAGGTAATAGGCTCGTAGCCCTGGAGCCTTTACAAGCCTGGTCATGTTAATATGTTCACAGGTTCACAGGAGGTTACTAGGCTTGTAGCCCTTGAGCCTTTAGAAGCCTAGCCATGCTAATAGTTTCACAGGTTCATAGGAGGTTACTAGGTTAGTAGCCCTAGTGCCTTTACAAGGTTTGTCATGTTAATAGGTTCACAAGTTTATAGGAGGTTACTAGGCTAGTAGCCCTAGAGCCTTTACAAGCCTGGTCATGTTAATAGATTCACTGCTTCATAGGAGGTTACTAGGCTAGTAGCCCTAGAGCCTTTACAAGCTTGGCCTTGTTAATAGGTTTGCAGGTTCATAGGAGTTTACTAGGCTAGTAGCCCTAGAGCCTTTACAAGCCTTACCATGTTAGTAGGTTCACACATTTATAGGAGGTTACTAGGCTTGTAGCCATATAGCCTTTACAAGCCTGGCCATGTTAATAGGTTCACAGGTTCATATGAGGTTACTAGGCTAGTAGCCCTAGAGCCTTTACAAGCCTGGCCATTTTAATAGGTTCACATGTTCATAGGAGGTTACTAGGCTAGAAGCCCTAGAGCCTTTACAAGCCTGGTCATGTTAATAGGTTTGCAGGTTCATGAGAGATTACTAGGCTAGTAGCCCTAGAGCATTTACAAGCTTGGCCAAGTTAATAGGTTCACAGGTTCATAGGAGGTTACTAGGCTAGTAGCCCTAAAGCCTTTACAAGCCTGGCCATGTTAATACGATCAATGGTTCATAGGAGGTTACTAGGCTAGCAGCCCCAGAGCCTTTACAAGCCTGGCCATGTTAATAGGTTCATAGGTTCATTTGAGGTTATTAGGCTAGTAGCCCTAGAGCCTTTACAGGCCTGACCCTGTTAATAGGTTCATAGGTTCACAGGAGATTATTAGGCTAGTAGCTCTAGAGCCTTTACAAGGTTTGTCATGTTAATAGGTTCACAAGTTTATAAGAGGTTACTAGGCTAGTAGCCCTAGAGCCTTTACAAGCCTGGTCATGTTAATAGGTTCACTGGTTCATAGGAGGTTACTAGGCTAGTAGCCCTAGAGCCTTTACAAGCTTGGCCTTGTAAATAGGTTCGCAGGTTCATAGGAGGTTACTAGGCTAGTAGCCCTAGAGCCTTTACAAGCCTTACCATGTTAGTAGGTTCACACATTCATAGGAGTTTACTAGGCTTGTAGCCTATAGCCGTTACAAGCCTGGCCATGTTAATAGGTTCACAGGTTCATAGGAGGTTATTAGGCTAGCAGCCCTAGAGCCTTTACAAGCCTGGTCATGTTAATAGGTTTGCAGGTTCATGAGAGATTACTAGGCTAGTAGCCCTAGAGCATTTACAAGCTTGGCCAAGTTAATAGGTTCACAGGTTCATAGGAGGTTACTAGGCTAGTAGCCCTAAAGCCTTTACAAGCCTGGCCATGTTAATACGATCAATGGTTCATAGGAGGTTACTAGGCTAGCAGCCCCAGAGCCTTTACAAGCCTGGCCATGTTAATAGGTTCATAGGTTCATTTGAGGTTATTAGGCTAGTAGCCCTAGAGCCTTTACAGGCCTGGCCCTGTTAATAGGTTCATAGGTTCACAGGAGATTATTAGGCTAGTAGCCCTAGAGCCTTTACAAGGTTTGTCATGTTAATAGGTTCACAAGTTTATAAGAGGTTACTAGGCTAGTAGCCCTAGAGCCTTTACAAGCCTGGTCATGTTAATAGGTTCACTGGTTCATAGGAGGTTACTAGGCTAGTAGCCCTAGAGCCTTTGCAAGCTTGGCCTTGTAAATAGGTTCGCAGGTTCATAGGAGGTTACTAGGCTAGTAGCCCTAGAGCCTTTACAAGCCTTACCATGTTAGTAGGTTCACACATTCATAGGAGTTTACTAGGCTTGTAGCCTATAGCCTTTACAAGCCTGGCCATGTTAATAGGTTCACAGGTTCATAGGAGGTTACTAGGCTAGTAGCCCTAGAGCCTTACCAAGCCTGGCCATTTTAATAGGTTCACATGTTCATAGGAGGTTACTAGGCTAGAAGCCCTAAAGCCTTTACAAGCCTTGCCATGTTAATAGGTTCACAGGAGGTTACTGTGCTAGTAGCCCTAGTGCCTTTACAAGCCTGGCTATGTTAATAGGTTCACAGGTTCATAGGAGGCTACTAGGCTTGTAGCCCCTGTGAATTTACAAGTCTGGCCATGTTAATAGGTTTGCAGGTTCATAGGAGGTTACTAGGCTAGTAGCCCTAGAGCATTTACAAGCCTGGCCAAGTTAATAGGTTCACAGGTTCATAGGAGGTTGCTAGGCTAGTAACCATAAAGCCTTTACAAGCCTGGCCATGTTAATACGATCAATGGTTCATAGGAGGTTACTAGGCTAGCAGCCCTAGAGCCTTTACAAGCCTGGCCATGTTAATAGGTTCATAGGTTCACAGGAGATTACTAGGCTTGTAGCCCTGGAGCCTTTACAAGCCTGGTCATGTTAATAGGTTCACAGGTTCATAGGAGGTTACTAGGCTAGTAGCCTTAGAGACTTTACATGCCTGGCCATGTTAATAGGTTCACAGGAGGTTACTAGGCTAGTAGCTCTAGAGCCTTTACAAACCTGGCCATTTTTATAGGTTCATAGGAGGTTACTAGGCTAGTAGCTGTAGAGCCTTTACAAGCCTGGCCATGTTAATAGGTTCACAGGTTCATAGGAGGTTACAAGCCTAGTAGCCCTGGAGCCTTTACAAGCCTGGCCATGTTAATAGGTTCATAGGTTCACAGGAGGTTACTAGGTTACTAGCTCTAGAGGCTTTACAAGCCTGACCATGTTAATTGGTTTGCAGGTTCATAGGAGGTTACTAGGCTAGTAGCCCTAGAGCCTTTACAGGCCTGGCCATGTTAATAGATTCACAGGTTCATAGGCAGTTACTAAGCTAGTAGCCCTATAGTCTTTACAAGCCTGGCCATGTTAATAGGTTCACAGGTTCATAGGAGGCTACTAGGGTAGTAGCCCTAGAGGCTTTACAAGCCTGGCCATGTTAATAGGTTCACAGGTTCACAGGAAGTTAATAGGTAGTAGCCCTAGAGCTTTTACAAGCCTGGCCATGTTAATAGGTTCACAGGTTCATAGGAGGTGACTAGGCTAGTAGCGCTAGAGCCTTTACAAGCCTGGCTATGTTAATAGGTTCATAGGTTCATAGGAGGTTACTAGGCTAGTAGCCCTAGAGCCTTTACATGCCTGGCCATGTTAATAGGTTCACAGGTTCATAGGAGGTTACTAGGCTAGTAGCCTTAGAGCCTTTACAAGCCTAGCCATATTAATAGGTTCACATGTGCATAGGCAGTTACTAGGCTAGTAGCCTTAGAGCCTTTACAAGCCTGGCCATGTTAATAGGTTCACAGCTTCATAGGAGGCTACTAGTGTAGTAGCCCTAGAGGCTTTACAAGCCTGGCCATGTTAATTGGTTCACAGGTTCACAGGATGTTACTAGGTAATAGCCATAGAGCCTTTTTCAAGCCTTGCCATGTTAATAGGTTTGCAGGTTCATACGAGTTTACTAGGCTAGTAGCCCTAGAGGCTTTACAAGCCTGGCCATGTTAATAGGTTCACAGGTTCACAGGAAGTTACTAGGTAGTAGCCCTTGAGCCTTTACAAGCCTGGCCATGTTAATAGGTTCGCAGGTTCATAGGAGGTTACTAGGCTAGTAGTCTTATAGCCTTTACAATCCCAGCCATGTTGATAGGTTCACAGGTTCACAGGAGGTTACTAGGCTAGTAGCCCTAGAGCCTTTACAAGCCTGGCCATGTTAATAGGTTCATAGGTTCATAGGTGGTTACTAGGGCTCTAGCCCTAGAGCCTTTACAAACCTGGCCATGTTAATCCTGAATTGCTTTAATTGTCCTTGGTTAGATGGATGTAATTTGTAGAGGAAGTCTGTAATAAAAACTGACTACCCCTGTCCTTGAGGGTCCTGGTTGCCACTCCGGGGGTGAATTTGTGGTCTCCGATCAATTTGTCCAGGTTGTACTTGAATAGGGTCAATGAGAAGATCTGCTTCACGTGAAATGGAAGTTTTTTCCAGAGTAATGGCAATCTCTGGGATATATTTCTATCCTTCCAGGATGTTCTGTTAATGTGACAGGCTAGGTTAAGATCCCTTGATTGAGTGACTCTTGTGCCTTTTGACTTGCAGATGTGCCTCATATCCATCAGGGCAGAGTCAGGGACTGCCCTGTTGGCCAGGCACAAGTTGCCTGTCAGATACCTATATGATACAGAGTACACTAACAGAGCTTTCGTCATGGATTGGTTGCCCTGTATTTTCTTGGTGAGAAACCTCTGCGGTTTCTCCAGCTGCTGCAGGTGTCTGGTGAGGTACATGCAGAAGGGAGCACTGTATTCTATTAGTCATCTGATTAGGGTTGAGTACAGTGGAGTAATAACATTCTTAGATCTGGATGTGATACTCTTACTTATGAGATGTGCAACACAGAAGACTTTTCTTACCACTGTGGAAACTTAGTGGTCAAAGTTCAGATTGCTATCTACCTGTGTTCCCTGATCTCACACCACTGGGTCTGAACTTAGGGGGTGCTGTCAATATTGTAATTAGCAGGGAATTCTGCTTTATTAAAGTGGATAACAATGCACTTTTTTGCATTTAGTTTTAGCATGTGGCTTTGGCACCAGTCATTTGTCTTTGTTAACCCCTTCTGTAATATGTTAACATTGTTGGGGGCAATTTGCAATTATCAGTGAAGCTGGTAAGTCAAAGGCCATCTACTTTAGGCTGGACTTCCAAGAAATAGATTCCAAACAGTAATGGGCCCAGCACAGATCCTTGTGGTATGCTACTGGTGATGGGTCTATATGGGTCTGTTGGTAGAGGTGGAGTCACCAACTTTGAGAGTATGTGTTCTGTTGCTGAACCAGCTGGCTACCCATCCAGTGAAGTAAAGGTTAATCCCCAGCTGAGAGAGTTTCTTAGTGATACATGAGTGGATGATTCTGTCAAAAGCCTTGTCCAGGTCAAAGATAGGCGGTATGCACTGTCTTACCTTCATCCAGAGCTTTGGTGACTTTCTTGAAAAAGTCTACTAGATTTAATAAGCATGACCTACCCTTAATGAAGCTAAACTGGGTTGGGTCTAGAATTTGAAGGTTGCCTATGTCCTTGCAGATGCCATAATGACTCTTTCCATGGTCTTGCAAGGCTGGTTAGACTTATGGGTTTATAGTTCTCAGGGTTAGTTGATGGCCCCACTTTGTGCAAGAGGATTACTGTTGCTGTTCTCCTTTGTGCTGGAACAAAGCCAGTTCTCAGGATATGATTAAAGAGAATGTGAGTGGGTCCACTAAGTCCTGTTTTATATTGCTTAATAAGCAACCTGGTATGTTATCTGGTCCCATTGAGGCCATGTTTTTAGCCTTGGAGAACACAGATATGACCCAATCTCTAGAGATACTTGACAGAGGACTGTTGTCTGGTATGCTTTGGGATATGGCTGGTGGGGCCAGGGGTAAGAAGTTTGCACCAAATCTGTCATCTAGCAGGTTGGCATTTCTTCTGCTATAATATAAGTGGTACCATCTACTACCAGTTTGGCACATAGCTGGGCATTTGCTTTTAGATTTTGGTGGAATGCAGAAGTCCAGGAAGACATCAAAAGAAAGAAGTGTAGGAAAAAATGGGAGATAGAGAAGGCATACTAGTCTAGAAAGGAATACTGCTTGGCTAACAATGAGGCTAAGAAAGGAGCTGTAATAGTGAAGAACAACACATCAGAAGTGCTCTACCAGCTTCTGGAAAATGAATCAGTAGATGGCACAAGAAACATATATATCAGGTAGCACGTTAACGATAGAAAGATAAAGAAGAAAGTCAGATACCCTTCATAAGGGATGCCAGCAATGTCATGCTCACCAGTCATCAAAGGCAGATGGAGTACTTCCAGCAGCTTCTGAATGAAGAAAACCCCACAGAAACTGTACTGCCCCAGACACAGCCTACAATGAGAGAAGAGGAGCAACCCACCATAAAAGAAGAAGTAAGAACAGCACTAAGGAAAATGAAGTCAGGGAAAGCAGCAGGTCAGAGGAGGTCACAGCAGGTATGATAAAGATGTTGGGTGAGACAAGGAAAATGGCTCCTGGGGGTACTAATAGCAGTGCGGAGAGAATGGTGCATTCCAGATGACTGGAGAATACGCATACTAGTGCCAGTGTTCAAGAACAAAGGGGACATTTACAAGTGGGGGCAGTACAGAGGTATCAGACTTTTGTGCCACTTTGCATGAAAGTTCTGGAGACGGTGGTTGATAGATGAATACACAAGAGTAGTAGAAAGTAAGATGGGAGATAAGCAGTTTGGTTTCAGATCATGATGCATTATAACTGACCTAATTTTGTAATGAGACAGATACTTGGAAAGAAACTAGAAATGAGGAAAGAGTCCAACTGGGCATTCCTAGACTTGGAGAAAGCATATGACAAGGTCCCAATAAAGGTGATTTGGGCAGCCCTGCAGTGGTTCAAAGTCTCAGAAACATTGGTAGAATTAATGCAGGCTATGTACAAGGACCCAATCACTCAAGCACAAACAGTGTTTGGCCTTACAGAGAGGTTTCTGGTGGGAGTGGGTGCAGAGCTGGATCCAGCATTAGGCGACATAATCGTCTAGGGACCACTGGCTGGCAGGAGCTAGCTGGCTGGAGGGTGGGGCTGCCACAACATTCTTTCAAATAAAAAACAAATTTCATGCCTTTGTTAAGGGAGTTCTTCTTTAAGAGCACCTTATGCGTCTGAGAGTCCATTGATGCGTGCACACACCTTGCTTCTTCTTTCCTGCTTCTGTACATCCCTACACATACCTTGCTTCCTTTTTACTGTATCCATGCTCGGAATTTGTACATAAGACACTCCTGCTGCCTGGACCTGCTTCTGTCTGAAATGAACATTCAGATTGATAAGGGACCAGCTTCTGTCTGAAACTAATGTTTAGAGAGAGAGTGAGTGAGTCAGTGAGTGAGTGTGTGTGTGTGTGTGTGTGTGTGTGTGTGTGTGTGTGTGTGTGTGTGTGTGTGTGTGTGTGGTGTGTGTGTGTCTGTGTGTGTATGTGAATGTGAATGTGTGTGTATGTTTGGAATACATGGGGAGGATACAATACATATATTTAATATATCATGCTGTAAGCTCAGGGAATAAGTTCTTTGAGGAGTGGCAAAGCCACAAGTAATGAAACAAATCCCCTAATCCTTCAATAAAATATATAAAGCTTTGTTTATTTTGTGTAGCTTTGTATGAATAGATAGTCTCACAGATAGGTTCCTGTTAGCATGATAGTGAAGGTTACATAATGTTTGTTAGTTTTATGATTTTTAGTTATAACAGGCAAACGCAGGAAGTTAGTATTAGACAGGAGGTGGAGACCATGGAATTTAAGAAATGCAAAAACTGTCAATATGCCAAGCATGCAGACAAGGACAATGAAGAAGTAAGAAGTAGGAGGTTATAAACATGCCAAAAAACATGAAAAAAGAAATGAGATAATTCTAAAGGGCAGAGAGAGAGAGGGAGGTGTAGAATGGAAAAGTAGTTGGAGCCTATTTAAAGTTTAGTTATGTCATATAGCCCATAGTTATTGCACCAGATACTTTCTAGGTGAGACACAATACCAGTTTGATGAATTGTTTGGAAGCAAGTTTCTATCCCTGGGATTTATTAAACCCTACACGAAGTGTAGGAATAGTGCAGCAGCTGCTGCACGGAACATGGCCGCTGAGCGATTCAGCAATGGACTCCTGGGACGTGGACGAGCGCTCCTACACTATTTCTGCACGAACACCACTGCCTTATGCTAATTACCTCATTTGCTGGTGAAAACCATGCAAGTGAGGTGAATTAACGATTCAGTAAGCAGGCAGGTGTTCGTGCAGGAATAGTGTAACCTGCAGAAAAGTATTCAGTTACTAGCTGACTACATTTCTGCAAATGAGAAAACGGAAGCATGACAGCTCCAAAGAAAGTATGTATTATATTTAGTAGGCATGCCAATGGACAAAAATATGGCCATTGGCAGGAAAATAGATTTAATTTTTTAAAATAAAACTTTTTTTGGCCCATTTCAGATGTTTAAGCATAGGGCAGCGGCATGCAAACGGCATTTTGCTGAAAATTTATTTATTTATTTATTTAACATTTGTTTACTGGGAAAGTCCGACTGGACACAGGTCCCTTTTCAGCAGAGGCCCAGGGAGAAAAGCTTCATGAGTAACAGTAAATTTTCATGCACACATTACAATAAACAAAAAGTATAAAGTAAACAAAATGTATACATAGGAGCATACAAATTTCTTGACAACAAAACCTAGGCTTTGAACATAGCTAGTACTATTTGCAGGTATGACTTATGTCAAGATATAAGGTTAAGAGAGGTTGGTAGGAACAAAGGATTAAACACTGGGGGAGAAGTTGGATGTGTTTTGGGTATATTGTGAAAAAAAAAGGGGAAAAATCATTTATTACAGAAATCTGCATGTTGCCATTATAGTCAGTGGCATGCAGAATGAAAACAATACCAGGGAATAGTGGTTGCTAAGGGGAAAGGCCCAGTGTAAGTGTGGTAACTATGGAGTAAGGCAGTGGTGTATGCAAATGAGGGGAGTTATACTGAATCACAGAATTCTTCTAAGTGTCAGACTGCACCTAACCGTGTAGGTGCTGTCATTCCACTGTGTAGACAGGAGGAGCAGCTAACATGAAAAGGGGGTGTCTCATGCTTGCTGTAAGCTCACTGGAGCTCAGTGTCCCGTGTTTGCCCTTAGCTAAGCACAGCTGAGGAAGGGAGTGTGTCTGAGGCTGTGTTGTCTTATTCCATGAAATACAGAGCGTGTTTGCATCCAGGGAGGGCCAGTTCTGCTTAAAACTGTTTACTTTAGCTAAACAGGTGTGTGCAGCATGCACCGTGCCTAAAAAAAAAAAAAAAAAAAAAAATGAAAAAAACGACAGAAATAGCAGAACTGTTTACAATTGAGGACCGGGTATGCACAGTGTGCATCGGGGCTTAAACGGGGAGGAAATTGGAAGGGGAAAAGGGGAAACAGCAGAAGGATGGCAATCAAGGAGAACTAGCATAGCTGGCAGGTGGAATGTATCAGAACCAGCCAATTACACAGGCAGCAGCCCAGCACAGTACTATAAACTATGTATCAGAATCAGCCAATCACACAGGCAGCAGCCCAGCACACTACTATAAACTATGTATCAGAATCAGCCAATCACACAGGCAGCAGCCCAGCACACTGCTATAAACTATGTATCATAGTCAGCCAATTACACAGGCAGCAGCCCAGCCCACCCCAGCACACTACTATAAACTATGTATCAGAATCAGCCAATCACACAGGCAGCAGCCCAGCACACTACTATAAACTATGTATCAGAATCAGCCAATTACACAGGCAGCAGCCCAGCACACTACTATAAACTATGTATCAGAATCAGCCAATTACACAGGCAGCAGCCCAGCACACTACTATAAACTATGTATCATAGTCAGCCAATCACACAGGCAGCAGCCAGCACACTGCTATAAACTATGTATCATAGTCAGCCAATTACACAGGCAGCAGCCCAGCCCACCCCAGCACACTACTATAAACTATGTATCAGAATCAGCCAATCACACAGGCAGCAGCCCAGCACACTACTATAAACTATGTATCAGAATCAGCCAATTACACAGGCAGCAGCCCAGCACACTACTATAAACTATGTATCAGAATCAGCCAATTACACAGGCAGCAGCCCAGCACACTACTATAAACTATGTATCATAGTCAGCCAATCACACAGGCAGCAGCCCAGCACACTGCTATAAACTATGTATCATAGTCAGCCAATTACACAGGCAGCAGCCCAGCCCACCCCAGCACACTACTATAAACTATGTATCAGAATCAGCCAATCACACAGGCAGCAGCCCAGCACACTACTATAAACTATGTATCAGAATCAGCCAATTACACAGGCAGCAGCCCAGCACACTACTATAAACTATGTATCAGAATCAGCCAATCACACAGGCAGCAGCCCAGCCCAGCACACTACTATAAACTATGTATCAGAATCAGCCAATTACACAGGCAGCAGCTCAGCCCAGCACAGCACACTGCTATAAACTATGTATCAGAGTCAGCCAATTACAAAGGCAGCAGCCCAGCACACTACTATAAACTATGTATCAGAATCAGCCAATTACACAGGCAGCAGCCCAGCACACTACTATAAACTATGTATCAGAATCAGCCAATCACACAGGCAGCAGCCCAGCACACTACTATAAACTATGTATCAGAATCAGCCAATTACACAGGCAGCAGCCCAGCACACTACTATAAACTATGTATCAGAATCAGCCAATCACACAGGCAGCAGCCCAGCACACTACTATAAACTATGTATCAGAATCAGCCAATTACACAGGCAGCAGTCCAGCACACTACTATAAACTATGTATCAGAATCAGCCAATTACACAGGCAGCAGCCCAGCACACTACTATAAACTATGTATCAGAATCAGCCAATCACACAGGCAGCAGCCCAGCCCAGCACAGCACACTACTATAAACTATGTATCAGAATCAGCCAATTACACAGGCAGCAGTCCAGCACACTACTATAAACTATGTATCAGAATCAGCCAATTACAAAGGCAGCAGCCCAGCACACTACTATAAACTATGTATCATAGTCATCCAATCACACAGGCAGCAGCACAGCACACTACTATAAACTATGTATCAGAATCAGCCAATTACACAGGCAGCAGCCCAGCACACTACTATAAACTATGTATCAGAATCAGCCAATCACACAGGCAGCAGCCCAGCACACTACTATAAACTATGTATCAGAATCAGCCAATCACACAGGCAGCAGCCCAGCATACTACTATAAACTATGTATCACAGTCAGCCAATTACACAGACAGCAGCCCAGCACACTACTATAAACTATGTATCATAGTCAGCCAATCACACAGGCAGCAGCCCAGCACACTACTATAAAGTATGTATCATAGTCAGCCAATCACACAGGCAGCAGCCCAGCACACAACTATAAACTATGTATCAGAATCAGCTAATTACACAGGCAGCAGCTCAGCCCAGCACACTACTATAAACTATGTATCAGAATCAGCCAATTACACAGGCAGCAGCTCAGCCCAGCACAGCACACTACTATAAACTATGTACCAGAATCAGCCAATTACACAGGCAGCAGCTCAGCCCAGCACACTACTATAAACTATGTATCAGAACCAGCCAATTACACAGGCAGCAGCTCAGCCCAGCCCAGCACACTACCATAAACTATGTATCAGAATCAGCCAATTACACAGGCAGCAGCCCAGCCCAGCACACTACTATAAACTATGTATCAGAATCAGCCTATTACACAGGCAGCAGCCCAGCCCAGCACACTACTATAAACTATGTACCAGAATCAGCCAATTACACAGGCAGCAGCCCAGCCCAGCACACTACTATAAACTATGTACCGGAATCAGCCAATTACACAGGCAGCAGCCCAGCCCAGCACACTACTATAAACTATGTATCAGAATCAGCCAATTACACAGGCAGCAGCCCAGCACACTACTATAAACTATGTATCAGAACCAGCCAATTACACAGGCAGCAGCCCAACACACTACTATAAACTATGTATCAGAATCAGCCAATTACACAGGCAGCAGCCCAGCACACTACTATAAACTATGTATCGGAACAAGCCAATTACACAGGCAGCAGCCCAGCACACTACTATAAACTATGTATCATAGTCAGCCAATCACTCAGGCAGCAGCCCAGCACACTACTATAAACTATGTATCAGAGTCAGCCAATCACACAGGCAGCAGCCCAGCACACTGCTATAAACTATGTGTCAGAGTCAGCCAATTACACAGGCAGCAGCCCAGCACACTACTATAAACTATGTATCAGAATCAGGCAATCACACAGGCAGCAGCCCAGCACACTACTATAAACTATGTATCAGAACCAGCCAATTACACAGGCAGCAGCCCAGCACACTACTATAAACTATGTATCAGAACCAGCCAATTACACAGGCAGCAGCCCAACACACTACTATAAACTATGTATCAGAATCAGCCAATTACACAGGCAGCAGCCCAGCACACTACTATAAACTATGTATCAGAATCAGCCAATCACACAGGCAGCAGCCCAGCACACTACTATAAACTATGTATCAGAACCAGCCAATTACACAGGCAGCAGCCCAGCACACTACTATAAACTATGTATCAGAACCAGCCAATTACACAGGCAGCAGCCCAACACACTACTATAAACTATGTATCAGAATCAGCCAATTACACAGGCAGCAGCCCAGCACACTACTATAAACTATGTATCAGAATCAGCCAATTACACAGGCAGCAGCCCAGCACACTACTATAAACTATGTATCAGAATCAGCCAATTACACAGGCAGCAGCTCAGCACACTACTATAAACTATGTATCAGAATCAGCCAATTACACAGGCAGCAGCTCAGCCCAGCACAGCACACTACTATAAACTATGTATCAGAATCAGCCAATTACACAAGCAGCAGCCCAACACACTACTATAAACTATGTATCAGAATCAGCCAATTACACAGGCAGCAGCTCAGCCCAGCACAGCACACTACTATAAACTATGTATCAGAATCAGCCAATTACACAGGCAGCAGCCCAGCACACTACTATAAACTGTGTATCAGAATCAGCCAATTACACAGGCAGCAGCCCAGCACACTACTATAAACTATGTATCAGAATCAGACAATTACACAGGCAGCAGCCCAGCACACTACTATAAACTATGTATCAGAATCAGCCAATTACACAGGCAGCAGCCCAGCCCAGCACACTACTATAAACTATGTATCAGAACCAGCCAATTACACAGGCAGCAGCCCAGCACACTACTATAAACTATGTATCAGAATCAGCCAATTACACTTGTAACTTATAATAATGCTATTATATTTGTATATGTATATGGGTTAAAATGTTTAAAATGTCTACAATGCTTTAAATTGTTTGATCATGTGACTGTGACTGTGGGCTGCTGGTCATGTGATTGTAATGGGCTCCTATATAAATTGTTTTTAAAATGGACCTATTTGTAACATTGAGAAAGGGTATTTAACCTGAAAGCTTTGTTTTGTATAAAGGTTTTTTGTTCAACTGTGCTCAACTGTGGTTTTTCGTTGGAAAATTATTCAGCTATCGTTGGTTTGAGATTTGGAATTGTGCTGAAGTGTTGGGAATAGTGAAAGAGTCTGTTTCAGCAGCCCAGATGGAAAGTATTATTCGTTTGAAATCTTTATTTGAGAAGGAAGTAAATCCTCTGTTACAGCTTGTAACAGTACAGGAAGGTGAATTTGAGGCAGCACCTATGGTCCCTCAAGAAAATACTATGGAGTTTGAAAGAAGAATGCAACTATTAGAAAGAAAAATGGGTGCATATAAACGCCTACAGTGGCAGCGCTTTAGCTTTTCAGCCTATTTAGATAAGGGCATAGTTCCTCGAGGTTTGAGAGTTCTAAAGATGCCCTCGTATGGAAATGTATATCCTCAACTTTTAAAACGTTGGCAACGCTTGAATTTAAGATTGAGTTTAGACTACATGAACCTAATGATTGATTTCTTTTCTACAATAGAAAATGATTTAAAAACTGAAATAATTTCCATGGAAGATGAATTATTTTCAATGCCATGCTTTAAGAATATGATGTCATTATACCAACAAATGATGGACAGGCTACACACTCTTGATGACCGACTGGAGGTTATCAAAAAACGGAAATTATTGAGGGACATGGGAGATTTCCAGAGAGGTAACATCTTTTCTTGGCCGAAAAATGAAGTAATAATATCCAAAATGCAGAATACCAATAGTAGAGGCAAATCTACAAACAACGTAACACCCTTGGATAGCCTAGATGAGTTTCCTGAACTACTATCCACTAATCCATTGGTGACTACACGTACATTGCCGGTTACGACACCGAATGATGACGTCATTGTAACCACGCCTTCCACTGTTGTAGTTTCTTCTCGGACTGAAGGGATGGATGTGGCTACGTGTACCTTGGTCCCTGGAAATGTACATCCTTCTGAGGATAAGAACAAAAATGAAGAAGAAACAAAAAGACTACATCAATCAATGATAGACTTTTTTCAGAAGCCATTCCAGCTACAACAAGCTGAAAGAGTTAAAGAACGCTCGACGTCGAGAGGGAGAACTGCAATAAAAGAAACGCCAGTTTCGAATAAAAGGAAGAACAACAGTCCTTTAAAACAACTGAAAGTAGTCCGAAGATAGTGGCAAGTACTTTAAATTTATCTGACTTTAACTTGCAGGCAGCGCATTATACGCTGTTACAAAAAGGTCTTGGGTTTATTCCTACAGCTTGTGATGATATTGTAAATGCTCTGATAGATCTTAAACACTTTATAAGGAATGTAAGTTTAAAATTGATATTTAAGGGTGATAAGAGAGTACCTTTTGAATGTAAGAGATCTAGTACTTTTATACCAGTAAACACACCAGTTTTGACAGCATTTCATAATTTATGTGAAAATGATTTGAGGAATGTGTATTCTAATAGAAGGATTAGGAAAACTTATAACCTTACATATCCCGAATATATGGCCTTGAAGGATTTAAAATCAAACCCCAATATAGTAATTAAACAAGCTGATAAGGGGGGCGTCACAGTGGTGATGAATGAGTCTAAATATATGACATCTGTGTCAAAATTACTAATGGATACCATGGCATTTAAGTTAATAACATCGCTTGAAATAAAGAAATGTATTGGATACATAAATATGTGTATTTATGATTTGCAACTAACTGGTGACATAGATTTGGACTTATTTCATTTTTTCACTGTTTCTTGCCCCATTATACCTCAGCTTTATGGGATACCAAAAATACACAAATCACAAACTGAACCACCAATGAGACCCATAGTTTCGGGTAAGGGCTGGATAACTGAGCCTATCTCAGTATATCTACAGAAACAGCTACAACCATTACTAATCCAGTGTGAAACTGTTTTAAAGGATACTACAGATTTTATTTTGAAGTTAAAACAATGGCATGATAATTTTTATAGAGTTGATTTGGCAGGAAACAGCTTATTACTAGTGACCATGGATATTGCTTCACTTTTTACAGTTATTCCTAATGATTATGGCATTAGTTCTATACGAGAATTCTTGAATCAACATTCTACCTTCTCACATCGACATATTGAAAATATTTGTTCGTTATTAGATGTGGTATTATCTAATAATGTATTTATGTTTAATAAACAATATTATTTGCAATTAACTGGTGTTGCAATGGGCACACCAGTCGCGAATCCCTATGCAAATTTGGTTTTATACCAATGGGAAAAGACATACATACATAATGGCATTACATTTTTAAATCATAATCTATGTTTTTATCAAAGATTTGTAGATGATTGTTTTTTTATTTGGAAGGGGACTTTATCTGAACTTTCTGAGTTCATTGTATTTCTTAATAATACTACTTCTTTTTTAAAATTTAGTATGGAATTTTCTAATAGTAGAATTAGTTTTTTGGATGTTAATATAGGAATTCAAGCTGACCATATTAGTACAAGTGTATATAGGAAAGAGGTTAATGCAGGTAGATACCTGCATGGCTCTAGTATGCACGCTCCACATGTGTTTAGAGGTATAGCTAAGGCACAATTTGCCAGAACAAGTAGGCTGAACACTGATGACCTAATATGTTTAAAGCAGATGGAGGATATATGTGATGAGTTTATAAATAGTGGATATGAAATTGATGTACTAAATAAAATTATGGCAGAAATAATGAGCAATAAACACACCATATATAAATCTATTTTTTCATCAGGTGAAATGTGTACTAATGATACGTCAGTGGGGGAAGATGGATTGAGGTATGTTACCTCTTACAATATCATGACACCTTTATTGAAGGGTATTATTAATAAATATTGGATGGTATTAATGGCATCAGAAGAAGTTAGAGCAATTCTAGGGAGTAAGCCATGCTTTGTATATAGAAATATGAAGACATTGAAAAGCACACTATGTTATAAGGATTTTAATATAAGTATACAAAACTTATATAATATAACACGAAAGGGCACGTTTCCCTGTTACAACTGTAGTTATTGTGGAGATGTTATATCTAACAATATTTACACTAATAATATACAAGGAAATAATGCTTTCAAACATCCATTGATAGATAAGGTTTTTAACTTTCACGTATCAGCCACTTGTTTGACTAATAATGTTGTTTATCTTGCCACCTGTACTGCCTGTCCCTCCTTCTATGTTGGAAAAACAACTAGAAGGTTAAAGGAACGTATAATAGAACATAAATCGGAAATAAGAAGGGCTAATGTGAATAATGCCCTGTATAAACATATATATGCCTGTGGGTTAAATCATAACTTTAAATTTAGGGTTATTGATATTGTTCAGGCATCTGATAGGGGTGGAGATACTGGTAACACCTTGGAAATAAGAGAGCTTGAATGGATCATTAGATTAATAGCAGATGTTTCACCAGGTCTTAATAGTGCTGTTTCCTTAAAACCTATTTTAACTAAAATACAACGTACAAAATTAAAATAGTTTTTGACTATTGCTATATGCACTTAAAGGTTTTTGTATATTGTAACTTATAATAATGCTATTATATTTGTATATGTATATGTGTTAAAATGTTTAAAATGTCTACAATGCTTTAAATTGTTTGATCATGTGACTGTGGGCTGCTGGTCATGTGATTGTAATGGGCTCCTATATAAATTGTTTTTAAAATGGACCTATTTGTAACATTGAGAAAGGGTGTTTAACCTGAAAGCTTTGTTTTGTATAAAGGTTTTTTGTTCAACTGTGCTCAACTGTGGTTTTTCGTTGGATAATTATTCAGCTATCGTTGGTTTGAGAAGGGGAAAGGGGGAAACAGTAGAAGGAGGGCAATCAAGGAGAACTAGCATAGCTGGCAGGTGGAATGTATCAGAATCAGCCAATTATACAGGCAGCAGCCCAGCCCACCCCAGCACACTACTATAAACTATGTATCAGAATCAGCCAATCACACAGGCAGCAGCCCAGCACACTACTATAAACTATGTATCAGAATCAGCCAATTACACAGGCAGCAGCCCAGCACACTACTATAAACTATGTATCATAGTCAGCCAATTACACAGGCAGCAGCTCAGCACACTACTATAAACTATGTATCAGAATCAGCCAATTACACAGGCAGCAGCCCAGCACACTACTATGAACTATGTATCAGAATCAGCCAATTACACAGGCAGCAGCCCAGCACACTACTATAAACTATGTATCAGAATCAGCCAATTACACAGGCAGCAGCCCAGCACACTACTATAAACTATGTATCAGAATCAGACAATTACACAGGCAGCAGCTCAGCCCAGCACAGCACACTACTATAAACTATGCACACACCGTTCAGTCTGTTTTTTCCCACAATCTCTACACTACTGGTGTACACATTTGGGGGAAATTTAAACTGACAAAACTAACAAAACATGTTAGGGGCTGCTGTTGCTCTGATCTATCAGTATGTACTAGAGACTGAGGGTGGTGAGGAGGATAATGCTGACAACCAACTCAGACCGAGGAGGAGAAGAAGAGTATTCAGACCCAGAGTAACCTTCCAGGGGCTACATGCTCTAGAGATAGTAGATCACTACAGGGTGGACAGAGACATACTGCAGCAACTTGTTGAGCTGTGCCGGCCTCACCTCTGATCCAGAACCAACAGAGGGGAACCCATCCCAGTGGATACCAAGGTATGTGTAGCCTTAAGAATACTAGCTATAGGTACTTTCCAAAGACCAACTGGGGATATCATGGGGGTCTCACAGGCATCTGTGTCCAGGATACTCCACCAATTCCTAGATGCCATGCGACCACATGCCGCTGAGCACATTTACTTCCCCAGCATCTCTGAGGAGAGGACCAGCAATATGCATCTTTTCCACTATGTAGCAGACTACCTGGAGGTACTGGGTGCCATAGACTGCATGCACATCCACATCAAAGCACCACCCGGTCACCAGGGTAGGGTCTACCTAAACTGCAAGGGGTTCCACTCCATCAACTGCCAGGTCATGTGTGATGCCCAGGGCATAATCATGAATGTGCATGCTGGCAGCCCTGGAAGCTATCGTGACTCCCACATCTGGCATTCATCACAGCCAGTGGGGATATCCCCATATGGCCATCTGGTGGGGGATGCTGGCTATGCACTGGAGCTGTGGATGACACCCATCAGAAATGCACATGCACCCACACAAGAATGCCATAATGAGGCACACGCACAAACCAGGATCATTATAGAGCATGTGTTTAGGATGCTCAAGTCACAGTTCCGCTGCCTTGACATATCTGGTGGAGTCTTGCAGTACTCTCCAGCCACATGTGCACACATGTTCACAGTATGTGCCATGTTACACAATATGATCCTGTGGAAACAGCTGCAGCAGGAACAAAATGGGGAAGGGCCACACAGCCCCCCACCATTGCCAAGGTCTCCACAGGCACAGAGGGACTCAGAGGAGGAACATCCTGAGCCTACCCCTGTAGGCAGACGGAGGTGTGCCCAGTATGCCCTGGCCTTGGCAAAGAGGCAATGCATAGCACATACACTGACACTGTAGGGCCCGGGGGACTGATCTCTCTCTCTGACTCACACACACAGTAAAATGGATGCCAAACATCACACCATCTATACCTTACCATGTATAGGCAGTGTACTGCATGCATCCAACATAGTCATCCCTCAAGCACCATCCTCATAACAGCCTCAAACACAAGGTAAGTCAGTCTTCGTAACAAAATAAATGAATGGAGTGGAATGTTCTGATGGCATATCTATGGTATTGATCAAGCATGCAAGGAAATGGGGTGGCTTTCTGGGATAGCAGCAGACAACTGACAGCTCTGTGGGGACAGCAGGAAATGTATCCCCATTACTGACCTACCCACACCATGCAGTACCTCCCTAGTTGACAAATACCACTACAGTGTATGTGGTGAGACAAATAACTGGGGAGTCATATGTCACATGCATGGATGTCAAATTGGGGGTCCCACACCCACTCCCAGCCTCAGTTAGCATATCAGCTGTAGAAAACCATACAGAAATGTCTGGCGAAGGCCCCCACATGGCGACATCCATGAAATCCCCACCTACAGACTTTTACACAGTGATATCACAGCAGGTCTGGCAGTGCCAGTATGGCTTTGAAAGATAAGAAGTCTGAAACTACAAATGTTTATGCCAGGACAATCTGACCTGTGGTCGATACTATTATGCCTGTAGTCTCAAAGATAGAGCACCCCACTATGCTAAATGGGAGGAAAATGCTAAGCAAATATCAGCACAGTCTTTGCAAATGTGTATAGATGTGTCCCCCCATAGTCCCATAAAAATGCAGTAACATGTTCCCAGTATTAAGCAGCATCCAGCCTTCAACTAGAGTGATGGCTCAACAAAAACAGAAAGCAATTGTCAGTAACACCCACAGTCAACTTACTGATATCTTCCCAGGGTTGTCTACTGTCAGCAGCCTGGGAACATATGATCATCAGAATGCACTGCCTTGCTACAGAGGGCCTGCATCTGTCACACCTGGCCTACAGGCCTGTGGCAAATGTCTATGCCTTACCCACAGTGCTCTGTTAGGTAGTGTAATGGGGTCCATAACACCAACATAACTCAGTCTACAACATGCAAGGAAAGGCCATGCTGCTAACTGCTAGGGGAAAACCTGCCAGTGTCAGAGAGCCAAAAAACTGGACAAAGCCATGAATAATGGGGTGAAAAAGGTCCGAAGAGAAGGACACCTTTGAAATATAATGGTATAAAGTCGATGGAATGATTCTAGTAACATGGAATGTCTGATGGGTATGCAGTCTGAAATTGCAATGTCAACTGTCAGTAATATCTGACTTCAACCCTGAGTGACTTGTAAACACTTTTCCTTGAAAAACCACACTTGTTTGGGTAACCAACAAGATATATGAGTCATGGATGTGGACATTCTGTGATACTCTGTACAGTCGACAGGCAGGGCTAGGAGTCTAAACATGTGAATGCACTCATTGCAGGCAGTCCTAAACCTGGAAGATGGTGACATGTCTGCACCCACAGAACCCTGGCCCACACCATGGGGAGTAACACCCCCTTCCCTGATCACTCATTCTATGCAACATCCTGACCTGAAAATGTGGCCATCCAAGCAAAATCAGGTGGGCCATACATATATGTGAGACAAACATACACCTCCAGGCTGGTCAAACAGTGTGATACACACAAGACCCTCCAAGTGCAGTCAACCACTGAGAAGACCCCTATGCAAAGTTCTGGTAGCTGTAGGCAAACATATCTGACCCAGGACACCCCCACACATATCTTATCCTCTACAAATCTATCCGGAGTCTGGCTGCCACTCTGATCCTGTCTGACTTATATCACCCAAGTGTGGACTGGAAATCAAACCAGGCCAGAACAGAAATGCACAGAGATTTCCACCATTGTAATATATCACCAAGGTGATGGACCATTTCCACAGCACCAGCAGTTAATTGCTTGTAGGCACACCTCTCAACAGGCTAGATTGTTCAAGAATGCATAGGACTTGGCCCATAATCCTTGTGTGTGCATCATCCATCCTGTATTCTTCTGATAAATCATTGTGATGATCTGAGGAGGTATGTCACGAGGTACTGAAACAATACATTACAGTGTCAAACAGCATTTTATTTTATTTTATTTTATTTTATTTTACATTTGTTGACCGGGCTAGTCCAACTGGATATATATCCGTTTACAGTAGAGGCCCGGGGAGAAAAGCTCCACTACATGTGAAAAAAATATCACTGATATATCACAAAAAGTTATTATAAAACAATATAAAAGTTTAAAAGTTTAAAAAGAGAGATTACAAAGTCAAATCTAAGAACATATAAGATAAGTACAACAATTTTAAAAATAGGCTAGCTTTTAAGAAGTAACTCTCAACAATAGAAGTGTAAGTTTGGAGCTCAGTGAGGGGGAAGGGTAGCAAAAATTAATGTGGGGAGACATGCTTTCAGTCGGGATTAGTACAAGGACATAGCCATAGAGTTTTAAGATGTTCCTTGATATGTTTTTTGAAGAGTGAGGTAGAGTCTTGATTAGTCATATGTTGAGGTAGTTGATTCCAATGTTTACCTATGGAATTTGAAATTAATGCATCTCCAGCTTTATTGTAAGTTTTAGTTGAGGAAAGTAGGAGTTTATTAGCAGAGCGAAGTGTGGCTAGATTTTTATAAGGAGAAATCAGTCTAGCCAGGCTAGGAGTATTATCTGGGAAGTGAAGGGTCTTGTGAATGACTAGTAATTGTTGGTAGAGTATGTGGTTGTTAAGCTCTAGCCAGTTTAGTTGTTTGAGGTTGTGACAGTGGTGAGTTCTAAAGGGAGTAGCAGTAATGAATCTGGCTATACTATTATAACAGGTAGAGAGTTTGCTAATATTATTTTTAGATAAGGAAGTATATATAGCTGAGGCATAGAAAAGGGTGGAAATCAGGTGGGTCTGTGCAATGTTTTTCCTGGCTGCTGGGGTAAGGAAGGGTTTAATTCTGTAAAGTGTCCCAATTTTTTTTTTTAACAGCTTTAATAGTAGTGTTAATATGGTCATCAAAGTTAAGATGATTGTCAATGGTAACACCTAATAGTCGTGTGGTTTTATCAGGGTTAATAACTGTAGCATTATTTGAGGAGATAGTGAAGAAAGGTATAGGAGATTTATTAGTAGGAGTAAAGAGAAGAAGCTTAGTTTTTTTGGCATTAAGGAGAAGGCAGTGTTGCATAAACCATTTTTCAACGTTTTGGAAAGTTATTTGGGTGATAGACTGGAGGGAAGAAACATCTTTAGCAGTGCAGATCAAAGTCGAGTCATCTGCATATTGGATGCAGGTAGCTTGTGTCACATTCAAATAGAGGTCATTGATAAATAAAGAGAAAAGAAGGGGTCCTAGGATTGATCCTTGAGGAACACCAATATTTACTGGAAGTAAGCTTGATAGATTGTCCCCCCAAAGCACTGATTGTTGCCTGTTTACTAGATAACTTCTAAACCATTGTAAAGAATGTGAGCTCAGAGAGAAAAGGTTAAGTTTATCAAGAAGAATATTATGATTAACCATATCAAAAGCTTTTGATAGATCTATAAATAGTGCTGAGGAGAAACAATTATTATTGTGATTATTATTTATGGTGTCAGAGAAGGAAAGGAGAGCAGTGGTAGTGCTGTGGAAAGGTCTAAACCCATGTTGACAGTCAGCTAGAAGTTTGTTTTGAAGAAGATAGTTAAGAAATTGTTTGTGTATGCATCTTTCCATTATCTTAGCTAATGGGGACAGTAAGGCAATGGGGCGAAAGTTGGAGAGCTCAGTAGAAGAGCCCCCTTTATGTAGAGGAATTATATGAGATATTTTCCAAATGGTGGGGATGTTTCTTTCCGAGATAGTCCTATTAATCAAAATAGATACAGGGAGATAAATGGCTTTTGCAGCTATTTGTAAGTATTCAGAAGGGAGTTTGTCAGCTGATGGGGTACAAGGTTTGAGTTTACTAAGAAGCTTGTAAATAATGGATGAAGAGACAGGTTGAATTTGAAAGGCTTTAGATGAGACTGGAAGGGTATGTTGTGGGGATACAGTAGGAATGGGTAATGAATTAGCTAGGGTTAGTATGGCTTCTGTAAAGTATTTATTAAAGGCATCAGGGATCTGAGAAGCATTGTTGAGGTTATAGCCAGAAGGGATGGGAGTAGGCGAATATCCTGGTTTAAGGAGTTTATTCACACCTGACCAGAATTTTTGAGGGTATTTTGATTGGCTTTTTGTAGGTGAAGATAAAATTCTTTTTTGTCTCTAATAGTATCTTTCTTGGTGGAATTTCTTAATTGTTTGAAAAGGAGATGATCAGATGGACATTTGGTAGCTCTCCATTTAGCCCAGATTTTATTTCTAAGGATCATTTTTTCTTTAGTTTGTTTTGTTAGCCATGGGGCAGTCTTGGCTCTTAACCTGGTAGAGCGTAATGGAGCGTGCTGATCAAGAACTTGAAGGAAGGTTTTGTTAAAATAGGCCACTGCTTCATTAAGTTCAAGGTGTGTCAAAGGTGACCAGTCACATGCTTGCAGTTCAGCAAGGAAGTTATCAGGGTTAAAAAATCTTTTTGAACGGCATATTCTTAGATTCTGGGTATTAGGATTATTTAATTTTTGTCTGAGGACATATGTAAGTACATGATCGCTAATGCTATCTGGTAGGGTACCAGGAGTATAGCTATTGTGGGGGTAATTAGTAAGGATCCAGTCCAAAATTGTCTCTTTATGATTTGGTTTATGGATTCTAGTTGGAGTTGTTATTAATTGGGAGAAACCATAAAGATTAATATGGTTGGTAGGCTGCTGGGATGAGCAGGTTTTCCAGTCAATGTTAAAATCGCCAAGTATTACGGTTTCTTGGGGTAGGTGGATTGCAAGTGAACTGAGTAAGTCTTCTAATATTTGAATATTATTACCAGGGGGAAGGTACATGCAAATTATATAGATAGCTTTATTGTTGTTGATCTGAAGTTTGGTTGACAAAATTTCTGCTTTATTGCCTGTTAATGGAAGCTCATTAAAAAGGGTAACTTGTAGATTAGATTTATAAATTATGGCTATACCGCCACCTTTTTTCTTCATGCGATCATTTCTAAGTATGTTATAGCCAGGAGGGGTAATTTCCTGGTCTTATATATCTCAGATGTCTGCTAAAACAAGCCCTATAACCCTAGCAACCCATACATTACTGAGAGAAATAGTCACAATCACAGTATGGCCAATTGTCTCCCCATTTTGATAGGCTATCTCTAGATATCCTGCACTAGCAGGTTGAGTGGTATAGTTGTAGCACAAAACAAACTAGACTGGAGTACAAGAATCCCTGGAATGGAGTCCCACATGTACTATAGAAGGTCATACTGGGCATGCTCATACACTTAGAGAAATATCAGTAGTATCTAGGAATGAACAGGCCTTTCCCACCCAGTGCACTTCCCATTGCCCTACTTTAGGAGTCCTGAAGATGTCTGTCACCATAGAAGTCACTTTTGTCAGGCCTCAGCTATAAGCTCTGTGGCATGTGCAATAACTGTGTAACACTATAGTTCTAATCTCAGTCCTGGCAAATGTAAAAGTGTGTGTGTGTGTGTGTGTGTGTGTGTGTGTGTGTGTGTGTGTGTGTGTGTGTGTGTGTGTATGTGTGTGCATGTACAAGTAAAAGCTTTTGGGTCCATTCAAACCCAGTACACTTCCCCTTTCCCTACTTCAGGAATCCTGCAGATATCAGTCACCTTAGAAGTGCCTTTCGTCAAGCCTTAGCCCCATAAGCTCTGTGGCGCATGCGATAACTGTGTAACACTATAGTACAAATAACTAGTTAGGTAGGAGTTCTAATCTCAGTCCTGGCAAATGTAAGTGTATATGTGAACAGTATCCTGTCTGTGCGGGGGGGGGGGTGTTGTGTTTGTGTGAGAACCATACCATTGAGGGGGTGGGTTTTGCTACTTTTTGCTGTTGCCCACCCAGTACATGTCCCAGTGCCCACATTACAAGGCCCACAGTTGTTATCCACTGTAGAGGGACCTGTAGACAATATGCAGCCCTATAAGCATTGTCCCATGTGCAATAACTATGTGACAGTGTGGAATGAATAACAAGATATGCAGCCCATCTAATCCTTGGATATCACTCCCCACTCAGGAATCATACACAAACACAATCAGGTAGGCAGCCACACCTACATCAATAGGTGGCCTGCAAACCGGCTCACAGATAGAACCCACAGTGTGAATGCAGTGGACTCCATGTCAGACTGCTGAACAGTCACAAGTGGAGTCCCACAGGTTATGGACCTGGGTTCCATCATGTTTGGGATCCACACCTCTGAGGACTAGCCCAATACAAAGGTGTCCTGGCTGACAATGTTTGCAGAAGGCTACAGGGTAGGTGGTATTATAACCCCCCCCCCATGTGAGGTTGACATCCTCCACAAAGGCCTCTCTGAGACCTATGACTGCTGTCAGAACCCTGGACATAAGCTCAATGCCAAATGATGTGGTGCCATCCCTTTTGGGTACGACATGGTTCCCATAAAGTAATACATTGATGGTAGTCCATTGAACACTGATGTCGGTATAATGGAACTGGGAACACAGGTTGATAGTGAGCTGTATGGTGACCACCAAAGTGCCACTGTCTTCCAAAAACCCTTCCATGTGTCACTTCTCCTGACTCAGGGTGTTGAATCCGTAAAGTAAAAGGACAGTGTTTCCCTGGACACACCTCTCAGTAGGCCAATCAGTGTGTACATTGGCCCATTTGCCATGTACCCCACTGGACACCAGCAACAGCAGGAGAGACTACAAATGTTGAAAGATGATCTTAGGTGCTACACACTTGCCCCATATGGACAGACTCCAAAAACTGCAACGAATCTCTGTCTCATATTGGCTACTTAGGTGCGATCTCTACCTGACATACACAACCATGTCTGACCCAACCCTGTCAGGAATGCTACATTTCAGGACACCAATCTGTCCACACAACATGCCCCAGATATCTCAACCCCATCCTCACAATCAACAGAACATGCTGGAGGGGCAGGTTCACAACCCAGAGACTGGCCACACCATGGAAAAGACGGCACATACATGTCAAGCCAAGCACATCACTAGCCCTCTTCAAGAGAAATGAGGAGGAGTGGATGGGGAATAGAATACCCACCCTGGGGATCACTACAGTGACTGTACTCAGTAGACACACTGGGGAGTATCGTCAGCTGGCATGATGGCAGTATATTCCCATGGGATAGCCTTGTAAAGCCTCCATGGTCATTGGCCACATACACACCTATGACTCTTTGAACCCACGGATCTCAGTACTGTCAAATGTGCATGTGTGCATTTGTGTGTCTGAAAGTGTTTGTGAATGTGTAAATATGTCGGTGAAAGTAGTTGGTGGCCCGTCTCACCCAGTACAACTACCATTGCCATACTTTACAAGTGCTGTAGATGTTATTCACTATATAGGTACCTTGGGACACTCCACAACCTATAAGCTCTGTGGTGTGTGCAGTAACTGCATAACACTATAATACCAATAACCACATAGCTAGGGGTACTAATATGAGTCCTGGCAAATTTGTGTGTGTATTATAGTGGCAAGTGTGTATATGTGTAGGTTACAGTATTTTGTGGCCTCTCTCACTCAGTACATTTCCCATTGTCATAATTTTCAAGGCCTGGTGATGTCCCTCGCCTTAAAAGTAAGTTTGCACAGGTTGCGCTCCATAACCTCTGTGGTGCGTGCGATAAATGCGTAACAATGTAGTAACAATAAATAGATAGGTAGGGGGTTCTACTCCCAGTCCTGGCAAATGTGTGTGACAGGAGAGTATCTTGTGTGTGTGTGTGTGTGTGTGTGTGTGTGTGTGTGTGTGTGTGTGTGTGTGTGTGTGTGTGTGTGTGTGTGTGTGTGTGTGTGTGTGTGTGTGTGTGTGTGTGTGTGTGTGTGTGTGTGTGTGTTTGTGTGTGAACGACATCCATCGGATGGGCATGGATTCATATTTTATGCCATGGTGCACACATTACACATTCCTAAGTCTACTGTATGAGGCCTGCTGTTTATATCAACTGTAGTGGTATCTGTGGACACTCTTCAGCCCTATAAGCCCCTGGGCAACATTACGGAATAGTATGGTATGAATAACAAGATAGGTTGGTCTGCTAATGTCATAGGTTCATAGGTTCATAGGTTCATACTAGGCTATCTGCCCGAGGGCATTTACAAGCCTAGCCCATAGTTTTGTGGCTTACGCCACCCCTTTAGTATGGGGAACTATACCCATTATTTTGCTGTGCCTCTGTTGAGCAGTGACACTGAGGTCAGTACTGGCAAGTGTGTGTGTCTGTGTGTGTGTGTGTGTGTGTGTGTGTGTGTGTGTGTGTGTGTGTGTGTGTGTGTGTGTGTGTGTGTGTGTGTGTGTGTGTGTGTGTGCATTGGTGTCTGTAGCCATCATTATGAGTGTGTAGACTTGTATGTGACACTATTATGAGTACTCACACACCCAGTACAGCCACCATTGCCATACCCCACAAGGTCATGTGATGTTATTCACTTTACAGGTACCTTGTAACATTCATCACACTAGTAGTCCTGTGCCACCTGCAAAAACTGCATAATAGTGTGGTACCACAACTTAATGAGTAGGGGTTCCAAACGCAACACTGGCAAATGTGATCCTGTGTGTGTGTGTGTGTGTGTGTGTGTGTGTGTGTGTGTGTGTGTGTGAACAGTATTCACTGTGTGTTTGGTTGATACAATATCCTGTGGGGTTGAGGGCTTTAGCAATCTGAGGTGTGCTCCACCTATCACACTTACCATTGTCCACTATACTAGTGCTGATGTCAACCACCATAGACTGAGATACAACCCCTCAGCCCTCTAATCTGTGAGGCACATGCAAGAACTGTTACACAGACCTGGGAAATGTGTGCAGATACAGCTGTACCCCGACAATGATGTGGTCGATGTGTTACTACACTGCCATACCCCTTGTTGGTGATGTCTGCAGGGCCACATCCTGCTGACACACAGACATTTGGAACACAAACAGAATAGAGCATGTGAGAACACATTTGCTTAGTGTTACTAACACCAGTAATGCATCATGGCTGAAAAAGTACACACACACTCTCTGATATGTACCTATTACAAATGCCAGATGACAGCACCTTACATGATATTAAATAGCTACACTCTACTAAAGTCACCCTGTGCATCAGACCCATATAAGCATGTTCCTGCATCGATGGTATGGATGGCATGGATGTGGCACAGGTGTCATCATATGCACAGGGTGTTGTGTGGATTTGCCAGAAGCCTAGGCTGATCCACATGGTTGACATCATGTGTGTGTGTTTGGGGGGTGTTCAATAAATGGGCAGTGCAGGGGTGGTGTGTGTGTGTGTGTGTGTGTGTGTGTGTGTGTGTAGGTGACTTTTCTGATGGTGATATGTGTGTGTGTTTGTATGCACACAGTCACACTAAGTGGGCACCCTACACAGGGGTATTTTGGATAGCTGTGGGCTGTACATGTCAGGGTGCACAGTTCACCATCTCTGGCCATGGACATGGGAACTGGACCTGCCGAGGGTATCACTGGCACAACCATGGCCGAGTCCAAATGCAGTACTACTCCCTGCTGGTGACTGCTGCCTGCTGGATCCGCGTCCCTATTGGGACTGGCCAGGATTACGTGCCCATGGCCTGCTGCATCATGTTGTGAATAGTACACCCCCTTCAGTAGTGTTGGTGGTGCTGACAGCATTGGAATGTGCTGGTGCATGGCCACATAGACACTCAGCTGATTGGGGTGCTACCCTACAGCCACATGGCTGCTGTCCAGTGTCCGCCATATGCTCAGGCAAAGATATTCCACAGTCGATGAGTGACAAGGTCTCCCCCCACCATCTATCCATGACCCCAGTATGCTCACAGATGGCTGCAGTGAGTTCATATTGCCACAGACACCAGGGACGTGCTCATCCATGACCCTGCGTGTATGTCTGGTATTATATTCATTACGTGCCTGTGCCCCCATGACAGCCTGAAACATGCATCTGGTGATTGCTCCCATGGAACTTGCAACAGGGGCATGACAGGCTGCAATCTTCCTCTGAGTAGCCCTGCCCATCTGCCTATATGGGACCTCACCAGCACTCTGGCTATGGCTAGTGCCTGCATCCTCACTTGCTATAGTCACCATAGTAGTCTGCTCCATGCCACCACATGCCAACTGTCCATTATCTGTGGCAACTGGTGAAGGGGTATGTGTGGCCATTGTGACTGTGTGTGGGGATGGGTTTGACAATAGTGGGATGCCAACCGATGGCACGGTATCAGCCCCTGACAACCCCACCTGAGCCTCGATATGAGTATCATCATGGTAAGATTCTGAAGAGACACTGACAGTATCAGTGTGGGAGGGACTGCAGCCACCATGTCCACCTGTGAGGGATAAACAACATAAGTAAATTACTACCGGCACTATAAGGTTTGCTGGTACACACACACACACACACACACACACACACACACACACACACACACACACACACACACACACACACACACACACACACACACACACACACACACACACACACACACACACACACACACGTGAGGTCCCTCAAAGGCATTACACAGACCTCACATTAGCCGGCTGGGGGCATTCACGACACACAGTCAGACAATAACATACTAGTTTTGGACGGACTCTCAGCATCATGCAGTGCAGCCCTTTCCAATTACCATTACTACTAATATACACCTCTGGGATACGTGAGTGGTTGTTAGTAGGTGATGGCACTTCACCTAGCACACACTGCACCCATGTAAAATATTGCTGTTCACCTGTATAGCACTGTGGCAACTCTTACAGAACCTACCCCCAACTGTACAGGGTTTTGCTGAATGTCTACATGTGAGGTTCATATGTTTGGACTGTTACTCATAACTCCTGTGTTTGTCTGATGCATTACTGTGTTGGCCTGTGGATTGGTGCCACTAAGTAATGTCTGAATTGGAGGTGCAGACTGCATAACCTGCAGTACATGTATTTTAAAACAAAACCAGTTGCTCAAACAACTTCCCAAGCTTACAGTGGATGTAGTAAGTGTACACACACCTGTTAACAAGCCAGGTTTTTGTGATTTATCACATGAAACCTCAGATATCAGGTCATAACACTGCCATCATTTCATATGACATATAACCTGTGCAATCCAAATGAAGAACATACACATCAGTTACAGGTAACATTTGGTAACTGAAATAGGTACAATAGGCTGGTTGCATGAGTGTGCACACCCTTAAACTAATACTCTGTTAAATCACCTTTTGATTTAATCACAGCATGCAGTCCTCTTGGGAAGGTGTCTACCAGCATGGCACATTTTGACTTGCCAATGTTTGCATGCTCTTGCAAAACACCTCGAGCTATGTCAGATTGCAAGGGCATCCCCTGTGCACTGCCCTCTTCAGGTTTCCCTGCATATATCCTATTGGACATAGGTGTGGGCTCTGACTCAGCCATTGCAGAATGTTGGATGTGTCCTGGTGAAGCCATCCTTTTGTTGATATGGATGCATGGTTTGGTCCATTTTTGTGTGGAAAGGTGGAATTCCTCATCATCCACAGCTATGTGGCAGACACCAGAACATTTTGGAGCCACAAGGGACCAGTGTTTGAAACTGTTCATAATCCCCTCTATCTTGGCTATAGCCCCAGTTCCAGCTTGTGAACAATGACCCCAAAGCAGGACACTGCTATCCCCATGCTTCACCATGGGGGTGGTGTTGTTGTGGTGATGTGCAGTGGTGATATTGTGCCAAACACCCCTGTCAGAATTGCAGCCAACGAGTACAACCATGGTCCGATATTACCATAACACATTATCCCACTTGCATTTTGGAGATCTGATGTATTGTTGTCAGACTTTCATCAGGCCTGGATATTGTTTGGTGTGAGGAACTTCTGCCGTCTTCCAACCCTACCCTATAGACAGGACATATGAAGACCATGGAAGGTTGTTCTGACATGTAGTACACACCCAGTACTTGCTGGAGATTCCTGCTACTCCTTCATTGTTGCTGCAAGGCTCCTGGCAGCCTCCCTGGCCAGTTTTCATCTTGTATTCTCATAGACTTTGGTGGGATGTCCACTCCTTAGCAATATCACTGTAGCCCCATATTTTCAACAACTTTTGAGGAATGTCTGCACTGTGTTCCATGGTATGTGCAATGCTGTTGAAATGTTTGGGTACCTTTCTCCAAGCTGATACATCTCAAATATGTGGTCCCTTAGCAGCTTTGTCAGCTGTATGTGAACCATGGCTGTTGCTGTAGCAGGCAACTGGTTATATGTTAGGATAATCCTAGTAGGACAGCTGACCGTTAGTTGCTGTTAATCAAAGAGTCGCTATAACTGATGGCTGTTGTGTACCTAATAAAATGTACTGCTGTATTTATATCGAAAGCTGCCTCAACACAGTACTAGCTTCATCCTGTGCACACATATGCATCTAGATTGTTGTACTATTGTTATGTGTCATTATTGTCCCCCTAACAGATTTGTTTGCTTTACAATTGAATTGTACAGGTCGTAGGTCACATGAAAGGTTAGCAATATTATGAACCTGTCTATTGTGCTCTCATTTTTGTATATTACACATACCTGGCATTCTAACAGATGTGTACACTTTTTATATGCACTGTATACCACTAATTTCTACACTATGACCCTAGTTATGGGCCTTTGCCCCCCATTTTGTCAGTCTTTGTCCAGGTGTCCTGCAATGACAGGTTGTGAGGTATGCTGCAGATATGTGACATCTCCTGCAAATAGGCCTCTGTCATGACCACCATTATGCAATGCAGTAAACAACACCATAAATGAACATGCAGATATTGCCAAATGGCTGAGTGTAACAGCTGTGTGTATGGTCACATGCATTAACTTTAGCATGCCTGAGGTACTGGTGAGCAACAACAGGAAAACCCCATACTTACTGGGTTCAAGCTGCTGTCCCATGTGCAGACCAGAGGGACCTGTGTAGTTGTGAGGGAGAGGTATTGTCAGCAGATTCACATTAGGCATTGGTACAAGATGAATGCTACATTTCTGCACAGGCACAGTACACACTATGATATTACACAATTTTCTGTCCTTCACCATAGATGTGCACTTGTGTGCATTACTACACCCCACCCACTAATCCATTTTTCACTGACATATGCATCTAGCGACTCTGTAGAAGACGGTTTTAATGCTACCTCATTACATTGATGTGCACTTTTGCCTTACCTGGATGCTCCTTGCCTGTTGCCTGGGTGCCACCGGGTCTATATTAAATCATCGAATGTTTAGAAAAGTGAACAATGATTTATCAACCCCATGTAAGCAAAAGCTTACAAACTTGAATGCTTAGAACAGCGACTTTTTTCCAATTGAAAAAAAATTGCTGTTCCAAAAAAAAAAAAATACACTTAAAACATAACATAAAGTGGGGTGCTTCTCCCATCACACCCCCTGACATGGAGGACTGGGCCCCAACACCTCTCCTACTTAAATATACCAATTCTGAGATCACACTACAGTAATGAAAATGGCAAAGTAACAGATGCGGCCAAGCAATTTCTTTCCCAGGGAAAGAATTCACTTATATACTGCTTAGTCATTTTGCCTTTTCGTCTTTCTAAGTTCGACCAAGACACATTCAAAATAATGCATCTGTGGTCATCTAATAGGAACCTGGTACCACCCACCTACACAACTGCTGTTTCCCGTGTTTGAGTTTGTATGAGGGCTACCCCAAGGTTGGGAAGGAGCTTCTCTGTCGCCGTAAGTGGGGCCTGTGTGGCTGGCCCCCCACCAGTAGCAGTACAGTCCCTCACTACAGCAGCAACCCTTTGCTGGGCATGATGTATCAGGTCAGTTGCTCTATGCCTGACCTGATCATATGCGTGTCCATAGTAGCCCAGTATGTTCACTCTGTGGATGATCTCATCTGACAGGGCAGTCTGCTCCTGAAGATTTTGCCGGCTACTGCCAGAAAAGATGGCATAGTTTAGGATTACAGTTTCTGTGATGGCTGCTGTCTCCCCATTGGTATAAGGCATTTGCTGCTGCATGGCACCTGGAGAACATACACAGGGAAACACATCACAGGACTTCAGAGATTGCCCAGAGTTCTTTACAGAGCCAGCACATGCATATGGACTATCATTAGCCATCACTTACAAACACATCATAACCCTGTACCTGGCAGCACTGTATGAACATGCATTGTACTCCTGGTCTTGATGTGCCATGTTCCCCCCAATGAGGGGCAGTACATTGCATAAACCACCATTCATCATTCAGGTTTGTGTAGAGGTATAACAGTGGCCATGTTCCTTGCAGATGGGATGTCAATGGTACTCAGGGTTTGCTTGCATACAGTGTGTAATGGAGCTGGAAGCATATGCCTGGGCTCATGTAGGATGCAGACAGGAATGTTATCAGGCCCGTAGGGGACGTGCTTTTGTTAACTTGGATTAGGCAGTTTGCACCTGATCCATGATGATGAGGGGAGGGTTGCATGTGCTGTGTACATCCACCTATACTGATGGTGATCCAGGGTGGTGATGTTTGCCCTAAACCTGTCTACAGCAGGTTGACTGTAGCTATGGTGTGTGTGTGTATGTAGAGTGATTGACCACCATTATAGGGTGGGTTGGATTGGTGCCTCTGAGACTGCAGAAATATGTGAAGATGGCCTTGTGATCGCCCTTAGTGGATGTATCCAATTTGTACTCATAGTTAACCTTACAGGAATCCACCTGTGACCTATAATGCTTGTACAGACAAAGGTTGACATGCCACCCAGTTGGTGCCTGCTCCTACTTTCCCTGTACAACCAATATAGCATCACATTATGTGCTTTGTGCATTGCTGCTGTTCAGCAAAGGGGTGGAGACAGGTTTTACAAGTATGGTGTTGCTGAGGCCATACAGCTATGTGGGTGGTCATATATCTGTTTGTAGCAGGCATGGACACAGGGTCAGAACACAGTTGGCCACCTCTACAATTTCAGTGTGATACTCATGCTTATTATACTACCCATGTCTGTGTACTCATGCTTATTAAACTACCCATGTCTGTGTACTCATGTTTATTATACTCCCCATGTCTGTGTACTCATGCTTATTATACTACCCATGTCTGTGTACTCATGCTTATTATACTACCCATGTCTGTGTACTCATGCTTATTATACTACCCTTGTCTGTGTACTCATGCTTATTATACTACTCCTGTCTGTGTACTCATGTTTATTATACTCCCCATGTCTGTGTACTCAAGCTTATTATACTACCCGTGTCTGTGTACTCATGCTTATTATACTACCCGTGTCTGTGTACTCGTGCTTATTATAATACCCGTGTCTGTGTACTCGTGCTTATTATACTACCCGTGTCTGTGTA
Organism: Protopterus annectens; assembly: GCF_019279795.1. Classification (NCBI taxonomy): domain Eukaryota; kingdom Metazoa; phylum Chordata; order Ceratodontiformes; family Protopteridae; genus Protopterus; species Protopterus annectens. Next base: position 163,853,027 of record NC_056748.1, read on the forward strand.
CTTGTGCTTATTATACTACCCGTGTCTGTGTACTCGTGCTTATTATACTACCCGTGTCTGTGTACTCGTGCTTATTATACTACCCGTGTCTGTGTACTCCTGCTTATTATACTACCCGTGTCTGTGTACTCATGCTTATTATACTACCCGTGTCTGTGTACTCATGCTTATTATACTACCCGTGTCTCTGTACTTATGCTTATTATACTACCCATGTCTGTGTACTCGTTCTTATTATACTACCCATGTCTGTGTACTCATGCTTATTATACTACCCATGTCTGTGTATTCATGCTTATTATACTACCCGTGTCTGTGTACTCATGCTTATTATACTACCCGTGTCTGTGTACTCATGCTTATTATACTACCCGTGTCTGTGTACTCATGCTTATTATACTAGCTATGTCTGTGTACTCATGCTTATTATACTACCTGTGTCTGTGTACTCATGCTTATTATACTACCCATGTCTGTGTACTCATGCTTATTATACTACCCATGTCTGTGTACAAATGCTTATTATACTACCCGTGTCTGTGTACTCATGCTTATTATACTACCCATGTCTGTGTACTCATGCTTATTATACTACCCATGTCTGTGTACTCAAGCTTATTATACTATCCACGTCTGTGTATTCAAGCTTACTATACTACCCATGTCTGTGTACTCATGCTTATTATCCTACCCATGTCTGTGTACTCATGCTTATTATACTACCTATGTCTGTGTACTCATGCTTATTATACTACCTGTGTCTGTGTACTCATGCTTATTATACTACCCGTGTCTGTGTACTCATACTTATTATACTACCCGTGTCTGTGTACAAATGCTTATTATACTACCTGTGTCTGTGTACTCATGCTTATTATACTACCCGTGTCTGTGTACTCATGCTTATTATACTACCTGTGTCTGTGTACTCATGCTTATTATACTACCCATGTCTGTGTACTCATGCTTATTATACTACCCATGTCTGTGTACAAATGCTTATTATACTACCCGTGTCTGTGTAGTCGAGCTTATTATACTACCCAGGTCTGTGTACTCATGCTTATTATACTACCCATGTCTGTGCACTCATGCTTATTATACTACCCATGTCTGTGTACTCATGCTTATTATACTACCCATGTCTGTGTACACATGCTTATTATACTACCCATGTTTGTGTACTCATGCTTATTATACTACCCGTGTCTGTGTACTCATGCTTATTATACTACTCATGTCTGTGTACTCATGCTTATTATACTACCCATGTCTGTGTACTCATGCTTATTATACTACCTGTGTCTGTGTACTCATGCTTATTATACTACTCCTGTCTGTGTACTCATGCTTATTATACTACCAGTGTCTGTGTACTCATGCTTATTATACTACCCATGTCTGTGTACTCATGCTTATTATACTACCCGTGTCTGTGTACTCATGCTTATTATACTACCCTGTGTACTCATGCTTATTATACTACCCATGTCTGTGTACTCATGCTTATTATACTACCCGTGTCTGTGTACTCATGCTTATTATACTACCCATGTCTGTGTACTCATGCTTATTATACTACCCATGTCTGTGTATTCGTGCTTATTATACTACCCATGTCTGTGTACTTGTGCTTATTATACTACCCATGTCTGTGTACTCATGCTTATTAAACTACCCATGTTTGTGTACTCCTGATTATTATACTACCCATGTCTGTGTCAGGGCAATGCCACAACCAGTAGCTGTAGAGGTGTAACTCTGTTGGATGCACAGAAACTAAGGTTACACACATGTACAACATGTACAGTGTATTCATTTGATGTTTTGCATCCCGTGTCAGATGTTATGAGGCATCCAGGTACACCTACCCATACATACATATGCACAGGTGATACCTGCTATACATTTCTGTTCTGTGTCAGTATGGCACACTGTAATGACAGTCTTGCTGCTCAGTCAGTCATGTCAACCTGTTAGGGCAGGGCAACGTACATACATGATGGGCAATGGGCCATAGTAAGTGACATATTCTTCATATTGCTGTAACACACATATGTCATTTGATAGTGCAGTAGCCTTTGCATTCACAGACATGCCTTGGAGGATGTATGATGCTCATATGGCAGGCAGAGAGATGAAAGGCTAGATGTGGGGTAGTGAGGGTAGGAACTGTTAATGTTTTGAGTATGACTGGTATGGGGACAGAGCTAGCTGATATGCTGGACAGAGGAAAGGTGGATTTATTGTGTTTCCCAGAGACCAGATGGAAGGGGTATACATGTCATGGTGTGTATAGGAGGGGAAATGGTGTAGGGGTTAACCTGAAGGAACATTATGCCAAGAGTGTTTGTGGAGGTGATAAGAGTGTCGGGTAGAGTGATGTTCAGGAGGCTGGGAATTGATGGTGTAATGTTGACAGTTGTTAGTGCATATGTTCCACTAAATGCATGTGTGATGAATGAGACAGGTGTACTTTGGTGTGGTTGGATGAAGTGGTGATGCCTGTACCTAAGGGGGAGTGAGTGGTGATTGGAGCAGATTCCATTGGGCATGTTGGTGAAGGGGACAGAGGGGATGCAGATGTGATGTGTAGGTATGGTGTTAAGCAAAGTAATGCAGAAAGGTGAGCTGGTGGTGGAGTTTGCAACAGAGGTTGAACATGGGTGTGGTGACTATATAGTATTGCAAGACCAAGGGGCATAGGGTGACATACAAGAGTGGAGGAAGATACACATATGTGGATTATCTCCTATGCAGGTGGGTTGGTTTGAAGGGGATTGGTAACTGTAAAGTGGTGATGGGGAAAGTGTAGTTAGGCAGCATAGAAGGTTGGTCTGTGGGATGACACTGGTGATCACGAAGAGGAGGATGATTGTGAGTGTGGCACCACAGATCAAATAGTGGATACTGAGAAAGGGTGATTGTGAGGTAGATTTCAGGGAAGAGTTAAGACAGGCAGTGGGTGGTAGTGAAGAGTTAGCAAATATCTGGGTAACTCATCTGAGCTAGTAAGGGAGATGAGTAGAATGGGGCTTGGTGTGACATCTGCACAGAGGAAGGAGGACAAGGAGACCTGGTGGTGGCAGGAGGAAGTACAGGGGAGTATACAGAGAAAGAGGTTGGCCAAGGAGAAGTGGGATTGTCAGAGATGCAGAAAGTAGACAGGTGTATAGGGAGAGGGGGTGCATGGCAAAGAAAGTGGTGGCAAAGGCTGAGGATGGGGTATCTGAAGGGTTGTATGTCAGGTTGGACACCAAGGATGGGGATTAGGACCTGTACCAATTGGCTTGACAGAGGCATGTAGCTAGGAAGGATGTGCAGCAGATAAGGCTGATAAAGGATAATGGTGGAAGTGAACTCACTAGTGAGGAGAGTGTGTCGAGCAGGTGGAAACAGTACTGTGATGGGCTGTTGAATGAAGAGAATGAGAGAGTGAGAAGGTTGGATGATGTGGGTATGGTGATTCAGGACATGCAACAGATTATCAAGGGGGAAGTCAGGATAGCTATGAAGAGGTTTAAGAATGGAAAGGCTATTGGTCCATACCTGTGGAAGCATGGAGGTGTTTAGGACAACTGGCAGTAGTCTTTTTAACCAGATTGTTTACTGTAATCTTGGAAAGTGAGACGTTGCATGAGGAGTGGATAAAATGTGTTTGGGTACTGATTATGACAATATGGGTGGTGTGCAGAGCTGTAGTAACTACAGAGGGATAACACTGATCAGTCACAGCATGAGGTAATGGTAAAGGGTGGTGGAAGTTAGGCTAAGAAGGGAGGTGAGGATTACTGATCAGCAGTATGGTTTCATGCCAGGATAGAGCAGTGCAGATGTGATGTTTGCTCTGAGAGTATTGATGGGGACATACAGAGAAGGTCAAACGTAGCTGTGTTGTGTTTTGGTGGTCTCACAGAAAGCATATGACAGGATGCCAAGAGAGGAGTTGTGGTATTATATGAGGTGGTCAGGAGTGGCGGAGGAATCCGTAAGAATGCTACAGGATATGTACAAGGCTAGTGTGACAGCAGTGAGTTCTGCAATGGGAGTGACAGGTGTGTTTAAGGTGGGGGTGGGAGTACATCAGGGATCAGCTATGAGCCCTTTCTTATTTTCAGTGGCGATGGACAGGTTGACAGACATGATCAGACAAGAGTCCCCTTAGACTGTGCTGTTTGCAGATTACATAGTGGTCTGTAGTGAGAGTAGGGAACAGGTTGAGGAGACCCTGGAGAGGTGGAGGTATGGTCTAGAGGGGGAGGAATGATGGCTAGCAGGACTAAGATGGAATATATGTGTGTGAAGTGGAGGGAGGATGGAGGAATGGTGAGGATGCAGGGAGTACAGTTTGCTAAGGTGGAGAGGTGTAAATACTTGGGAACAACAGTTCAGAGTAATGGTAAGTGTGGGGGAGAGGTGAAGATGTGAGTACGGGCAGGATGTGGGTGGTGGGGAAGAGTGTCATGTGTGATTTGGGACAGCCGAGTACCATTAAGAGTGATAGGAAAGGTCTGCAAGAGGGTAGTGAGACCAGTTATGTTATATGGGTTGGAGACATTAGCATTGAAAAAAGAGGCACAAGTCAAAGCTGGACGTAGCAGAGTTACTGATGGTATGATTTGCACTTGGTGTGGCCTAACAGTGTCACAGTCAGTATTGTGCAACATACACTCCAGTAGTGGTCATATGTGAGCCATCCTTTCCTGGGGTGACTCAGGGCCCTGTGCTCTGTTCTATGTCACTGCAGACAGACACAGTTTCTATGGCCATAGATTCTGCTCAGCAATATATCAGTACAGCATGTGTTGTTGAGACATAATATTGTTTGAACTTCCTATTTTCCACATTTACATGCCCCCTACTACATTCCATTACAGGCTTGATTGTTTGACATAACTGTGTTTATTTGTTTTCAGTTCATTTGGTATACTCCATCAATCTCAGTGTGTGTGTATGCGTGTCTGTCTGTCTATTTGTTTCTGTGTGTGTATGTCTCTCTCTCTCTCTCTCTCTCTCTCTGAGATAGATGTAGGATATACATCTGTTTTGGATAAGCAGCATCTTGCCTTTAGTAGGTAATGCTCATGAGCAGCTGATGGCCTGTGCACCACTTGGAGTCCCCCACTTACCAATTGCATGTGGAACAACAGTGGTATCATTCCCATACCCAATAGCATGGAAACATACTCCTATAACTGAGTACTTCATGTGGGCATTGCCCTTGACAAACAGCATCACAGAGTGTAGTTGGAATACTTCTTATGAAAAACACTGTGGAGACAGCTTAACAAACTGGGGAAGAATGTTCCAGACATAGGGACAGAATGTAAGTATTGCTGTTATACAGTTGAACTAATGCTAGTTTGACAGGGTTTGTATGGATATGTCTGCTCTCCATGAATTTAAGTCTGATAGTGTTATGTGGTTGACATAACTTCCAAATGGAGGGCTATCCACAGACTGGCCAGAGTTCGGACTCTTGTATTTGGTGTGTTACTCACACATTTTTGGGCCTTGGAAATTCAGTAGCATACTGTGAGGACTGCAGTCAGTAAATGATAACATCCATGTATGTTTCTGACTTCATATGCCTCAGAACAGATATGTTACAACAACCCTGTTTCACCAGCAACTTTCTCAATTTATGACAGCAATATGTCAGTAATGACCCCGTGTTTAGGCCTCTGCCTCCAAATACGTCAGGCTTTGTCCAGATGTCATGCTGTAAGAGGTGGATAGGTATAGTATATCATTATATCGTGACTTCATTCCAAATAACATCCCAGTGATGTATCAGACTGCCAGACGTGTTACATGTAGAAGGCCTTATATATGAGGATGAAGCCTGGACATTCTGTGGGACTCTATACAGTTGAGAGGACTGTATAATTTCTGGCAGTTGTTGACAGACTGTCAGGACTGTGTAGCAGTGTATTGTGAATGTGTTATTTGGCCTTTGTAGGGAGGGGGTAGATGTAAGTGTTGAGGGTCCTTTTCTATCTGACTTTGCATGCTGCTCCAGCATCTGGTGCTCTATCAGCTGTATATGTTTGTAGGGGCAGACTGACACATGTCCCATACCACAGTCATGTGTCAGACTGACACATGTCCCATACCACAGTCAGGTGTCAGACTGAGACATGTCTCATATTACAGTCAGGTGTCAGACTGACACATGTCCCATACCACAGTCAGGTGTCAGACTGAGAGATGTCCCATACCACAGTCAGGTGTCAGACTGAGCCATGCCCCATACCGCAGTCAGGTGTCAGACTACACATGTCCCATACCAGAGTCAGGTGTCAGACTACACATGTCTCATACCACAGTCAGGCATCAGACTGAGACATGTCCCATACCACAGTCAGGTGTCAGACTGAGACATGTCCCATACCACAGTCAGGTATCAGACTGAGACATGCCCCATACTGCAGTCAGGTGTCAGACTGAGACATGTCCCATACCACAGTCAGGTGTCAGACTACACATGTCCCATACCACAGTCAGGTGTCAGACTGACACATGTCCCATACCACAGTCAGGTGTCAGACTGACGCATTTCCCATACCACAGTCAGTCAATAGACTACACTGTGAATTGGGCCAGTATATATAGGGGTAGTGTGTGAGTAGCAAACATGCTGATGATTTTTTTCACACAGTCCATATACTCTACTGTTCCTGTGGCTTACCAGTATGTCACTTTGAATGTGGTGAGATTGGTTCTGGGTATGCATTTCCACGCTGGTGTCTGTTTGGTCAGTGCTGTTGCATCCCTGTAGTGCCTGATATATTTGCAATTACATGTGTGTTCCCCTTAGGAAAATTGGGTTTGTGTTGTGTCAGTCTGCCTGTAGTTTAGACAGTACTTGGTGACATGCCTAGCAGTTCAGTGTAGTTTCCCTACTGTGATGTTATGTCCCGATGTATATCAGATGTACTGTTGCCTGGCCCCCATACATGTTGTGCATGTCTGACACATTAGTGGGATGATGTGAAGATGTGTCAGTGAGTAATTTGGTTTTGGACCTGGGCTATTCCAGTCAATCAGAAGAGCAAAAATTAACAGCAAAGGATGAGAATCACAGGTGAAAAATCCAGCAAAATACCATTTATTGGTAAGCACTTTCGTGAGGTTTAAGAAGTTTGGTGATTTTAAACCTGACGAAAGCACTTACCAATTAACGGTATTTTACTGGATTCTGCACCTGTGGTTCCCATCCTTTGCTGCTAAGTTTTGCTCTTCTATTCCAGTCAATATATGGTACAACAGACATGAGGTTCATAGGTTCATAGGTAGGTACTAGGCTATTGGTCCTAGGGCCTATATAAGCCTAGCCAAAAATGTACCCTGGCTTTCGCCACCCAAGAAAATTATTGTTACTTAGTGTTATTAGTGTTACTGCATCAACTGTGTCACCTTATCTACTCCAGTATTTGGGATATGTTCCCAGTTTCATAGCTTTACCACCCCCCCCCCCCCGGGTCAGGCTTGGTTCAGATTTGTTGCACTAAGGGGTCCTGAGTATACCTCTCGACTGGGCAGATTGTTTCAGACTGTCCAGGTTTACTGCTCACATGTATGTTCTGTTCCACAGAATCATTATTTTAATTTCTGTAGTAAATCACTGTGATGATGTCACTGTGATGATGTCAGGATTTCTGTCTGTAAATGATGACACACATTTCAGTTTCAGAACTCACATCCTTCTGAACATGTATACTGACACAAACCCTGTTACTGTAGGAACATTCTACATTTATAACTGCCGTACATATATTATGTCCCTGTTCTTGGACCATTGACCCCCCCATTTTGACAGCCTTTGAGGTATGGTGCTGGGTATGACTCTACTATATGTTATAGGTATGTATATATATATATATATATATATATATATATATATATATATATATATATATATATATATATATATGGGTCTACTTCATAAGATCGACAGACCATTTGATCGACATTCATTTGGTCGACAGCTTACTTACACCTTCCTCTCCACACACAAACACAGAAACCTACACTACATACATGCAGGGGGACAAACTCCTGTGAGAGGGGTGAGGACAACAGTAATGTGTTGTTAAGCAAGTTAGACCAGATTACATGTGTCCAGTGGACACGTGTGCAAAATGGACAGCTATGCATGGGGTGACATTTTTTGTGGGAACAGATTGCCCCTTTTTTTTTTTTAATAAGGTGAGAGTGGGATGTTGGGGAAGGATAGTAGGTATATCTGGGGAGGTAGGTTGGGTAGGAAGACAGACAAGACAGTGGACAGGGGCAGTATATGACACATGTGGGGGGGGTAAACATCTTGGACGGGGAGGGTGGTTGGGAATCGATGCCCACAAGCCCCAAAATGGATACAGTGGGACTGAGGTCCCCATCCATGGGCAGTCACCACTGCACCTTCACGGCCCCAAAGGTGGCTGTGCTGGGAGCTTAGCAGGCTGACCCTCAAGATGTGCCACGCAGCGTTCAAGATGGTGTAGCAGAACACCTTTCAAAGCTCGCTATGCACCAATCTCCAGACCTGACAAAGGGTGACTGTTCTGTCCACACCAGCTCCTGGGGTGGGGCAGGCCCATCCCCTGAGGCAGTTCCACCTGAAGGTGGTGCAGGACCAGTGGATGAGGAGGTCCCGGGTTGGGTCCCATATGTGCTGGGGCCTGGAGCCACAGCCAGTTAAGGCAGGACAGGTGGATCTGTTGGGATTGGCCTTCCCAGACCTGCTATGGTGTTGCAGTTTTATAACATATGTTGGTTAGTCATGAAACCAATTCTAGGATTAGTTATAACAGCATGCATAGGTATTTTCATTAACCCAAAACAACAGATTTGGAACAGTTGCATAGCAACCAGAATACATACATATATGGAACCACAGTGGGGATTATAACAGCATGCAGGTTACAATGATAGCAACAGGCCACCGATGATAGTATTTGAACAGGAAACATTAATAGTTAAACGTTTAAATATTTGTAGAACAATAGGACACATATCCCAACAGTAGGTTTGGTGAAAAACATACCCATTGATTTATGTGTTTAGATTATTGGTGTAGATAGGGTGGGGGAGAGAGAGAGAAGTCAATTAACAACTGTATAGGCTTCAATTGCTCACAACTTTAATGATCATTGCAATAATCATTACTCTCTGGGCATTACTTCACTTTACATTGACCTATGGCCTTGGGTTGGGCAGTGGTATGTTTGTACACAGTGTATAATTACAGCCTTCTTGCAGCTAACGTACACCTTTTCTTACCTAGCAGACCTGTGGAGGAAGTTTCTGTTAACACTACATGATGTTTCTACCCATATTCACATATTCCTGGGTGAAATTATGCATACAACTTACTACCACTCCCAGGATTCGAACCATGCTTGTTTGAGCAAAAAATACAACAAAGTTTGTGTTTTATCAGAATGAGATATTGAGAAACTGCTGTCTGTTGTTTGAGTTTTTTCTACCTAATACTCTCTTGATTGTACAATCTGACCTTATAATTCTGACATTCATGCATGGCAGATAGTTCTTATACTGTGTATTCATACTTTGACATAGCACAGTTTGGAAAACACTGGTTAATGCAACATTACTATTCAGGTATCAGATCTTGGTGCATGGAACATTTCATATAGTTAATCTCCTGTTTTACAACTCCACAATATTTGTCAGATGATGAGCCTTGTTTATTTAATGCTTTCAGAGCTATAGTTGCTGTGCAGAAACTATACATATTTCGATTCATACCACCATATACCAAAGTAAACACAACCAGTTTGGGGTTTTGACGTTTATTGACAGGTAATGACACTATTATCATGTATACCATGTAGGTCACTATTACTCTGCAAATGTCTCATTTATTCAGTACAAACCATACCCATTTTTAAATACTGACAATTCTGGAGTGCAGGAGGCATGTGTACTGTGCGAGCAATGCTCAGACATGCCCCCTGTGCTTGTACATGGATTGTGTCCATGTAGATAACACAGCAGCGCTCCTTCAATAATATGCAGGTCACGCTGCTGTTCTACATGGGCATGATCCGTTCCATGGGTTTAATGAATCCAGAAGTATATCTTCAGAAGCAGTTTATTTTTTTGCTTCAAAAAGTGGATACTATAGTCTGGCACTTAGAATTGAGCTAACACTCCAAGCTGTTACTGAGCTAACGCTCCACACTGTTACTGAGCTAACACTCCACGCTGTTACTGAGCTAACACTCCATGCTGTTAGTGAGCTAACGCTCCATGCTGTTACTGAGCTAACGCTCCACACTGTTACTGAGCTAATACTCCAAGCTGTTACTGAGCAAACGCTCCACACTGTTACTGAGCTAACACTCCACGCTGTTACTGAGCTAACGCTCCATGCTGTTACTGAGCTAATGCTCCATGCTGTTACTGAGCTAACACTCCAAGCTGTTACTGAGCTAACACTCCAAGCTGTTACTGAGCTAACGCTCCACGCTGTTACTGAGCTAACGCTTCACGCTGTTACTGAGCTAAAGCTCCATGCTGTTACTGAGCTAACACTCCAAGCTGTTACTGAGCTAACACTCCAAGCTGTTACTGAGCTGCTTCACAGGGTCAAGGTAACAGGGTTTAAATCTTACCACCTCTATTTGTCTACTGCATAACTTTGGGCAAGTCATTTGACCAGACATTACTCCTGCTTCATCCCTGAAAGGGAAATCTTTTGTCCACTGGCCTTACTCAATTAATTAGTATATAAAAAAAAGAAAAAATTCTGAGTGTCCTTTTATGTTGGTAGATGGCTTGATTGATAATGCTGGGAACGTATTGAATAGCCTGTGATGAATATTTAGTTCAGTGGTTTGCAGAACAGTAATGTCTGTCCCTATATTACTGATGAAAGCTTCACATGATAATAATGGCAAAGTATTGCAGTACCAGAGTACAAATCCTGTAAAAGGCTGTCATGAGTGTACCTGTGATGGCTGGTAGAAGGCCAGTTGGCAAATGGAAAGAATACAGGAGGTTTGGCAGCAAGAAGGAGTGGGCTTTGGGTGCTCTAACATAGATGATCATAAAACCTTTGAACGTGTATATAGATATGCATATATGTTGTGTGTGCGTGCATGAGAGTATGGGTGTGTGTATATATACTCCATGACTGATAGTCTAGTATGAACCTATGAGAGATGGGAGCTCATTTTACAGGTGACTTTTGGTGTGAATGTCAGTTTTGAACTTATTGTCTAAGCTGAAGTCTAAGAAGCTTTTTTAAAATTTACACTTTCATTAAGAGAATAACCACTAAAAAAACATGTCTGGAACATGGAAATAAGAGGCCAGTATGCATTCAAATATTATGTTTTGTTGTGAGGACATTAATGGAGCTATGCTGAAATACTGACATATAACTTAGGATGAACAAAACAATATTGTCATTCACCCCCTAACTTCTGCCCACATATTACCCAAGTTACTTCACCTCCACTTCCATCTTTTGTCTTCTATCTAATCATTACTGTTATTTATATTAACCTACTTTTATTCCCTGTTTTCCAATCAGAGCTGGATTTAGCAGTAGGCGACCTAGGCAATCGCTGGGCCTGCTGGCTGTGAGGAGCCTGATGGCTGCGGCGGCTCCCATAACATTTTTTCAATTAAAAAAAAAAAAAGAATTGCATGTCTTCTTTAAGAACACTCTCCACAGCTGTACATCCATTGATGCATGCACACACCTTGCTTTTTTTTCTGTGTCTGTGTGTCCCTACACACACCTTGCTTTGTTTTTTCCACATCTGTGTGTGGACTTTGAACACAAGATGTTCCTGCTGCCTGGACCTGCTTCTATCATGTTTATGTGTGTAGAAGACCTAGTGAGGGATAGCAGGTTAGTTAGTTTAGTTAGACTCAAACCCTGTACCTTGGTTATTAGAGACAAGAACCTGAACTGAGTTTCAGAACATTTTCAAGGCACCGTGAGCTTCAATGCATTTTCAAGGAATTGTGTGCTTCAAGGGAAGATAAGTTTACTGCTGCTAATGCTGTCTGTTTTCAATGTACACCTGTTTTCTTTAGCAAATGGTCATCACTGTTTGTGTTATAGAATTTGACAACAGGTAGCATACTTGCATTTAATGCAGAAGGCTGTGGGTTCTACTCCCACACTATATAGATGGATTGCTGATACTGTGTTGCACTTTATTGGGGGTGGGGTGCTGCATTCCTGAGTGTGTCCTTCTTTGAATTAGATGCCTAGTAACTATGAACTTTTTGTCAGCCTGCCATCTGTGACATCCAGATAATATTCCACTGAACCATCAACAATAAGTGACATCTGTTACTATCCTGGGTCAGTAACTAAGGAACGTCAGTCCTCACTACTGACTCCAATATGAGACTGTCACTTAAACAGGAGTAAGATTTCACAATTTCCCCTAAGACCATAACAGGAACACACTCTATAACCTGGGACTGGACTGTATACTTCTGTCCACCCCTAATGTAACTCCTTATTACACACTTCTGAGCAGTGTGTCCCAGTTTAAGACCTCTGATACACTCACACTTAAAATAAATTATATCTCACATATCCAAACACTTCTGGGAAAGCCTGACACAAAGGTCCAGCTGTATCCCTTCCCAAAATAATACAGTAACATGCTGCCACCAATTAGAGTGTCACATGCCCTTTTAAAGTGGTGTCCAATTATTAAAATTAAATATTAAAACAAATGATAGCAAATGATCTAAAGCAGCCAGGCTTTCGGAGTGGCCCAGGAAGTTATCAAAGCATGTATAAGACTCTCAAATCACTAAATAAAAACACTGACTGACCAGCAACAATATATGTTAATAAAAATATTTAATACTGAGCAAACTTATTCAAAATATAAAACAGTAATTTCCAATAAACAAACAGAATTCAATCACCAGGAAAATGAAATCAGTGCTGTAGGATAGAAATCCAACATTTAGAAAAACTCTAACTGATTAGTTATAATTTCCTATCTGACTAAAGAACACTGTCCCTGATCTAAACTAAATTATTACAACAGAGCAAAAGCAGGCTTACAGTTCTTGGTGAGTCCTTTTTGTGTATCCACTGCACAGTACAACTGCAAACAACTGACAACTGCAACTGGCAGTTAACTGACAGAAACTGACTTCAACTGTCTTTAGCAGGCTGTTTTATGGACTAGCTTAACTGCGACAACTGTTCCAGTTCTGATTTTCATTTCATATTTTGAAAAATCAACCAACAGCTGTTTTCTAAAGTTCCTTCCTGTTTTCAGCCTCTGACAGTGGCTAATAGCAACTGTCAACATTCCAATGACATCATCTGCAGATCAGCTGATTCTGGGACAGTCTGCATTTAGAATCTTCTTCACAAATATGCACAGTTAGAAATGTAAAGGAACATTGTTCAAGTCTTTAAAACATTATGTACAAACATTATAAATCAACATGTAAGAACGTATTTACAATATCATAGGTAGTCATGCTGGCATATAATACACAAGTTAATCTGAAATTATGTACAAAAACTTCAGCCAGACATGCTAGCACAGATGGCAGTGTCAACTTTTTTTCACACCATCCATTTACTGTTACCAACTTACCAGTTTTTAAATGGGCAACAGGTACTGAATTTGTAGATAAAACAATGAAATATAAAGTTGTTTGCTAGCAACAACCTTTTCCTTAGTTATAGATCTCTTTAATGTGGAATTATTCAGATGACTTTTACTTCTGCAGAGATTGGACATGTTGACTGATATTGGTAGACTGTAATGACAGAAGTCTAAGTGGACTTTTATGGCTGAAATGTTCTGAAGTGGGCAGTTTTATCCTTAGTGGTTCAAATGTTTTGTTTCTTTGCTTACTGGAAAAATGTTCAAAACTACAAATTTAAAACATACTGTAATAAGTGGTGTGCTATTATACAATCTAATATGCAATTTAAAACAATCAGGAAGGCGAATCAAAGAACACATGCATATATGCATGGTCGTAATAATGAGTGCAAGGGGGCCCCTTGGTTTTAAAACAGCCAAAAGGTAAACTTAGTCCACCACTGGTTTGAAGCATTTTTTAATGTGAGTTTCAATGCCATTTCAATTAATGTGAGTTTCAAGGGCAGAAAAGTGTACTGTTAATGCTAAGTCTGTTTTCGTTGTGAGACTGTATTGTATTGTTTAGCAAATTTGTTTCAGTGTTTGTGCTATAAAATTTGCGATAAAATTTTTAAATTAAATCCAAATATTTGTAATCCTTGTAGATGTAACAATGAAAATAGTATGCACACTGATAGGTTTGAACAATGTTTATGGCAAGTGTGGAGAAATAACCAAGTAACTGGATACTGGAACGGCTAGGGGGGCTGGGGTGCTGCTCCTGGGTGGCTGTTGTAAGTGTGTGTGTGTGTGTGTGTGTGTGTGTGTGTGTGCTTTTGTAAGTGTGTGTGTGTGTGTGTGTGTGTGTGTGTGTGTGTATGTATGTGGGGGGGCCTGATCCATTACCCTGCCTAGGGCTCCATTTGACCATGATGCAGCTCTGAGTGGGTATGCATCAGGGTTTAGCTCTGACCCCACTCCTGTTCATACTGGTGATGGACTATATTAGCAAACAGGTTGGAGGGAACAGATCAACAGAGTTGCTGTATGCAGACAATGTGGCATTACAGGCAGACTCTGAGCAAGATGTTCAGCAAAGGAGAGGGGAATGGGATGCAAAACTGAAGGCACGTGGGATGAAACTAAGTACAAGTATGACAGTTGTAATGGCAGCCGATGGAGGAAATCAGAAGAAGTTGAAAACTGAGATAGAAGGGAAAACCGTGGAATTGGTTAACAGCTTCAAGTATCTGAGAGGAGTGGTTGAGGAGAAGGGAAGTCTGAATGAGCAGGACAAAACTAAAATTAGAGGAGCTGCAGCCAACTGGCACAGAATGTCAGCTGTTGTGTATGACAGGAGAATGCCAAAGAAGCTGAAAGGTAAGGTGTACAAAACAGTGATGTAACCAGTGCTGCTGTATGGTACAGAAAGCTGGGAAGTAAAGGCAGAGCAGATGAGGAAGCTAGAGGTGATGGAGATTAAGTGCCTGTGATGGTTAGTGGGATGTACACTGTGGGACAGACAAATAAATAAGGACACCAGACCAGAAGCCAAAGGAGTTCCAATTGCAGAAAAGGTCAAAGAGAACAGATTATGGTGGCACAGGCACATGTGCAGAAAAGGTCAAAGAGAACAGATTATGGTGGCACAGGCACATGTGCAGAAAAGCAGAAGACAATCTGGTGAGGATGATTTGGGACGAACATGAGGAAACTAAAAGGAAACAAGGGCATCCAGCAAAGAGGTGGATGGATTGTGAGAGAGAACATCTGTGACAGTCAGGCATGAATGTCATAGAAGGTAGGGAAGAGGCACTGAACAGAGAGAGATGGAGGCAGTTGACAAGACACCCCAACCCCATGTAGAAAATGGGAGAAAGGGGGTTGTTGATGATGATGAGTCTGTCATCACACACACACACACACACACACACACACACACACACACACACACACACACACACACACACACACACACACACACACACACACACACACACCATGTGCAGTTATGGGCAGTTTGGAAGATGGACAACTCATCTATGGTATGTCTTTGGGATGAAGCTGAATCACTCTGTGAAAACCCACTCAGTTACAAGGAGAACATGCAGGTATCACACAGAAAGCACACTGCCAGGAACCAGACTGGTGAACCATGGACTGTGAGGCAGCACTGCTAACCACTTTGCTACTGAGCTTCCCTATAATCTAGCATCTAATTTACAAGACAAGAATAAAGTTACCATTAAGCAACATGTAATCAGTGTAAGGAATTCGTATGAAACAACTCATTTATATATAATGTAACTAGATAGATACAGTGTAAGTAACAAATAGTGCTCTGCAAATACTCTGAATTACAGCCTGCTCAGATATTTTTGCATTCCATAATGTTAGGTCTTGTGTATTTTCCTGGAATGCCATCTCGTGGAGCTGTTCTGCTAATCTTGGTCTATCATGAGAAAAGTATAGGTTTAGATAGATTTGAGAGTATTAACAAAATAAATAAATGAATCATAACTTTCACTTCATGTCATGACATGGTGCCTAACAAATCATAGCCCTTATTGTTGGCACTTGATTACGAATCAGGACTGGAATCTTCGGTTTGGATGTTAGTTGGGATATTTTGTAGGTACCTTATTGTTTATGGGCATTAGCTGGGTATAAAGCCCTGTGTTTCAAAAGTATAGCAAAACAATCCACTTATGCTGTGCTGATGAAGCCACTAAAACGAGTGAAACATGCATGTCCACAGCTAGTGGGGCTTGGGTTTATTGGCCTGAATGTACCCACAAAGACGTAAAAAGTAAAAAGTCATGGGCATTCAGAAGTCATGTAGTTGAAACACTATATGTCCTTAAGGGGTTATTTGCATATATCCCATGGGCTTCCATTATAGGAGATTTAAGGCATCACACAGTGAAAACTCTAGCTTGGTTGGGTTTTTAGTTTTTACTCTAAGGTTTGTCTACATGACTCCTTTTTGTTTATATATCTATATCTATATTGATCTATCTATATCTATATATCTATTTTTTAATGTAGTTTCTTGTAATACATCTTAGGCTATTTATTCATTTGTATAACATCAGGGAACTTCTTTTTAAGAAGCTCAGATGGAATATGGGAAAGTTTAATGCACTGAAGTCAATTTCATGAGCTTTATAACAAGAAAAAATGTTAATTTAAAGCAAACTTTATGACTTATTTTTGACTTTCACAAAGAAATTAAGAATCAGAGGTTAAAAACAAGACGTATCTTTAAAATGTATGTATATTTAATGTTTTACTTTAGTGTGTGACTACTTGTTTTAAAACTGATTAAGTTGGAGCATCGAAGTAAACATCTGAGTAAGAAGAGATGATATAATACTCTGTAAGAAAGCGTTTTACAAAGAAAAAGCCATGAGCATTTTATTCTAATGCGCCTTCATTTATTGTTATATTTGTAGTACAGAAATTAGAGTAGGTGTGCTGTTCTGTTCCCTTAGTGAATGGAAAGAACAGCAAATCCCTATTTTATTGAGGTTATGGATTATATTTTAATGAATGTCTACAATAATGGATTCCAGATATTTTTCATTCAATTGTGTTTCAGGGTCTGGGGACACCAGCGCATATAGCAAAAGGAATATACCTTGAAAAGCAAAGTTATTTCAGACATTGATTTGAATCTGTCAGCTTGTTATTTTATAGATCACTGTGAGAACATAGTTATAACACTGCAAGAAAATTAAACTTCATCTCTCTTAGCTTATCGTCTGCTCCTTTATTTACTTGTCGCTGGCTGATATTAAAGTCTGGACCCCTCTTTATGATGCCCACTGTAGATTGGTTGGAGCTTCTGTCATCTATGGTCCTGAAACACCCACCTTACAAAAGACAGTTGTAAAGTGTGAGAGACTTTGCACTGTGAAAGAGTCAACGTGTGCTGAGAGAGAAAGAAATGCGAGGCGCATTACTTGGACTTCAGGATGGCTTCATCAATCTGATTAGCTAATATGGGGATCAAGTAAGACCAGAATCAAATACCTAAAAGGTAAATATGAAAAGAATCCCTAATACTTTAACCAATACCTTTGTTACCAGCATTTTAAAATGATGTTTGATTACTATATAATAAGCTGATATAAGAAGATTTGTTTCTCTGTCATTGTTATGGTTGTCAACCATGAATCCTCCTGAGTTGCTCTTTCATCTATTTATTCCTTGGTCCGCTAGGCTGCCTGCACTCAGAGTGACCCAGTGAAAAAGATTCCTACTCACTGCCTCTACAAGGAATAAGTCTTTACAGTCACTTCCACATCTTCATCAGCTTGTAGCTTGGAGACAAGAGGCAAGTGGTGAGGAAGCTGTTATCCAAGCAGCCATAAAGGTTTCTTAAGTTTTCACCACACTGTAATTATAAAACAACAGTAAGAATTCCACCACTGAAACTGCAACTATTATTGTTTTTAATCTGTATTAAAGTAATAAAAGAAGCAACAATGATGCCTTATCAAACAATGCCTTCAAAGAGGAATTAAGCATCCCTTATTTTATGGAAAGGTGCCATCTTGCTTAAGAATATCATAGAAGGTTTTCTTGAAGAAATTAAAAGCATCTGTTGCCAGGTGACCTTACAGAGTGTGTCTAGAAATGCTTTTGTTTTAAATCCTTCACATTCTTTATCCAATGGAACTGAAAAGAATTAGCATGGTATTTTGTTCTAAAGGTAAACAGAAGAAAATGATTGCTTACTGAGGTAACATTACTGCAGTTATGGAAAATTGTGTGAGAAAGTAATATCAAATGTAATATCTTAAGTTGCTCTGCACAGTTGTACATATGTGTGGTGGGTGTTAAAAGCTGAGTTAGACCAAATAGAGGGGTGTGTAGGTAAGAATGTGGATCTGAGCTGATGATACAATCAAGTTGATGTTTTACCTCTGAAGATTAGTTTCATTTTAATGTTTATCTATCAAAGATACATTTTTCTGTGTAATGTCTTTTGGGGTATCTGTACTTTCACTTCACCTCTACTGATAACCTCCCTCCCCTCTTTCTCAAGCTTGCTGCACATTCTATATCCTACCTTATTCCAATACTTGTAAATAGATTAATTCAAGAAGCCACAGTCCCTCACATCTGGAAATCATTCTATACTATACCGCTCCATAAAGGAGGAAACTCCACTGACCCTTCCTATTTCAGACCCATAGCCATTCTCTCCCCACTCTCAAAAATACTCGAAAAATGTAAACACTCTCAACTTCTCAAACTACTTATCCAAGAAGACCTCTTGACTGCTACCCAACATGGATTTCAGCCAAACCACTACCACCCTCCTATTTTTTACTCATGCTGTAGCGGAGGCTAGAGACAAAAAACAACTAATATCCTGTCTTTTCCTTGACCTCTCTAAGGCCTTTGATACCAGTATGCCATTGTAAGCTACTATCAAACCTATCAGATCTCAACCTCTCAACCTCCACCCTTCAATGGTTTTCCTCCTATCTGTCTAATAGACTACAGTCTGGCGGATGGCACACCTCCTGCTCCCCCTTCCTACATATCCAATCAGGAGTCGCCCAGGGCTCTATACTAGGGCCACTTCTGTTCAATATCTTTACCAACAATCTGCATACATCCTGCAGCCACTCCATTATGCAATATGTTGACGACTCTACACTTATCTCTTCCTCTGACAGCACTTCTCATCTGCACACACGTACTCACAATTCATTTCTCTCCGTTGAAAGATGGCTTACAGAAAACCAGCTCATCCTAAATCCAAACAAACCTAAACTGCTTCTCTTCCTTCTTAGACCCCTCACCCATCTCAAATTCACATTCACCATTTCATTACTTAACAATACAGTCATCGAAGCAAAACCTCACACTAAGCTCTTTGGTGCTATAATCGACGATCAAGTAAAGTTTGACCTCCATATGCAACAGTGTCTCAAAAACATACATAACAAACTAGGACATCTCTATAGAAACAAACATTTCTTACATCAGACTCTAATCTTACTCTGGCTCAGGCATTCCAGTTACCTTCCCTACTCTATGCTGCTCTTGTCTTCACTAACTTACAATTGACATTACTCACCAAGTTTGAACAAATTTATAATAAAACTGACAAGTTCATCACCAACCAACCTTATAACTCACACCACTGTCTTGCACTAAAGAAACTGCAATGGTTAGAATTCCCACACAATTGCTTCTACCACAGCTACATATCACACACTCCTTACTCTACAAACTTACTTCCTGCTCCTCCCTCTCCTCTCTTGTATCCTACTGCATCCCCGGGGGTCACTCCATAGCTCCGATCAACTTCTCCTTGATATCTACAAACCCAATACAAACATTGGCAAACTCCTATACAAACACTTAGTGTCCCTGGCATGGAACAAACTCCCCCCCAACTTAAGAAACATCACACCCTTGAAACCACTTCACAAAAAAGCTAAAACACCACCTATTAAACTCTTGGCTGTGCCCCTGCCATGATCCTACTTAATTCCTTCCCTCTTTTAACTTTTACGCACAACTTTCTGTCTCTTTTACAACTTTTACTGTTATGACTCTATTTCCAGCATATGGGAGTCTTGTCTACCTAAGTGTTCTTGTGCAGCTATAATCCATTTAAATATGTATATATTAATAGTGAATTGTAAAAATAACTGTATCTACGTATTCTGTCATATGGAGTTTTGTTACTGTGGTTGTAATAACATCTGCCTACTTTGTACCAGATTCTCTTCTGCCTATGTAACTGCTTTTCTCTGCTATATGTACCATCATTTTTTTTCTTTATTGAATTGTTCATCTCAAATGTAAGCCCATTAATCTGAAATGTATGTTCATTATTGTTTTTATTTACACTGGAACTTTTCTCCTCGGGTCTCCACTGAAAATGGGCCTCTGGCTCAGTTGGACAAAACCGATTAACAAATGTCAAATAAGTAAGCAAATAAAATTTGTGAATATAGACAAGCACCATAATGTCATTATTTTGCATTACTAACAGATAAAACCATGAATTAAGGGCATTAGGGGACTTGGTTAGCTCATGTTAGACTGTCCTTTTTGAATATGGTTTCCACTTCTGCTCACTTAGTAGACTATTATCATGGAATCATTATAGCCTTGAGGTTGGATTTCTCTGAATAACATTGTTTCAACCATGTCTCAGAAATGCAAAGAATGTCTGATGGGCAGTAGTTATATAACGAGGTATAAAATAGATTCTCAAAAAGCAGCAAAACCACGCCAATAACTGTCAGGAAAACAGCAAGAATAAAAAGTAGTATCTGTTGGTTCACCAACACACTTTATTAGAAAATTACACAACTTCAGTTAGCGCTTTCGTCTCCTTCACCTCTTAGAGACGCCTTCAGACTAAAGTTCATCACCAATTACACTCATTAAGCATTCTACTTACTTACAACTTAAAAACACTATCCAATCCACACTTTAAAACATATCACATAATATAATAAATCTACGACTCATAGCAATAACA
The DNA here is from genome assembly GCF_019279795.1 of Protopterus annectens. Lineage (NCBI taxonomy): Eukaryota > Metazoa > Chordata > Ceratodontiformes > Protopteridae > Protopterus > Protopterus annectens. Next base: position 163,874,162 of record NC_056748.1, read on the forward strand.
TAATATAAAATCAGTGTTTTAGCCCTTTTCGTTTCAAATACATGACAAATTCCCAGGGTAAAAACATGCATTTAGCTTCACTTGCCAGCAGTATTCTAGCCACCCTATAACTCGTCTTCTACATTAGCAGTGTTGTTAGAGTGTTTCAATACTTCCAATACTAAACATTTAAAGTTTACTTTGCATTTATTTTCTTTATAATATTTGCTCATGGCATTTTTGTCATCACCACTGGCAATAGCATACTTATGCTCATAGATTCTTCTATTGAGCTCCCTGGTCATTCTCCCTACATAAAACGCCTGACATTCTATACACAGAATTAAATAAACCACATTTTTACTTTTGCATGAAAAGGTCCCTGGTATTCTAACTAAATAATTGTCCACTTCAACTTCATTAGAATCTGTATACAAATAATTGCACATATTGCAATTGAAGCACTTGGACATTCCTTTTCTACTTTCGACTGGAAATATTTGGTTGCATGTGCTGTGAAAAGTCAGGTGTGTTATTTTCAGTTTGTGTTTCATTGTTCGTTGATATCAATTTCAAGATGGCAATATGATATTTTCTGGAAACGGATCTAGTTTTGGTTGTATATTTTTAGTAATAGTAGAACATAAAGTAGAAACAGTGTTTGTGTTGTGTGGTCACAGAAATGTATAGCAGTAAATTAGACTAAATGCTTTGGAATATAGTCTGATATGCAGTTTTGCTAATATTGTAGTTTGAGACTGTATATGATTTTAGCTGAGGAGATAGCATTCTGTAAAGGGTGTGGGGATGTTAGTGACTACTAAGTGTTAGAAAAGAGATTAGAAGGAATAAAGAGCTCAGGAGTTGCATTTGTAAGTGCAAATTACTAGTTAGAGATGAGTAAACTATGTGAATGAAAATTCACTGCTATATCAGTGGATCGGTGTAACGAGTATGCCATTAGTATGGTTCATGGTTCATGGATTAGTACTAGGCTAACTGCCCTTGCGAGCCATTTGAAGCCTAGCCAATTATCTCCTGTGAGATTCAAACCCTGTACCTTGTGTTTGTAAGGCAAACACCTTAACCATTAGGCCACCCTCACACCCAGTATGAACTGGGCCTGAGGTTGTGCAAGTTTGCTGAGTTTTGTGATGTTTGTGAAGAGAAGATATATTATATGAGCTTGTCATTTTATTTGTTTATTTATGTATTTAGATATTTATGCATGTATATATATGTATGTATATATTTTATTTCTTGAGACTGGGAAAGGGTAAATTTTGTTGGCAAACATTTTTCTTTAAATGGAAGGCTCTAGAAAACTGCTTACATGTTGTAAAGGGAGTTGTTAGGCTTCTGAAAAATTATATAGACCTGAACTAGATTATGATTTGTGAAACTTTGCAAAGGTAAACTAAAGCTGTGATAGGCTGGGAAAGGTGCAGTATGATGTCATAAAATGTAATTGGTTGTTTGTACATGTGGAGTGTGAAACAAATAAGGAGGGTTTTAGTTGGCAAAAAATACTGATATGGTTGGGTCAGTATGGGGTAGGTACAAAAGTAAAACAAAGCAAATTAAAGCAGAGTACAGTGAACCACACCACCACAAGCTAACAAATGCATTGCAGACACAAATTAAATTAAATCACAGATACACGATTCATTGCAAGCATACATAGTTATTTGTTTCTTTAAACTTTGTTTAAGAAAAGACAATGCTAAAAATACTTAAGGTTAATGAAATCAAAACCTCTGCAATTTTCTACTTTTAAGTGTTTTTTATTCACCAGTCTTAAATTTCCACCTCCTTTAAAAAAGATTTTATTTTATTTTATGAATCCCTACCACTGTCCACTTGATCACAATGCTTTGTACAAATTATCATAATCACCAGTCAACCTGTTTCATACAACACTGGATCAGCCAAGCTGACAAAACTCAGACACCCACAGCATACAGTAAATGGTCAGTATAAAGTCAATCAGCACCAATATAATGTCCAGCAATACTAGAATGTGTGTACAAAACCACAAAATACAAAATCTGAAAAAAAATGAGATACAGAGACGCATTAACAGAAATAAATGCTCTTACACTAAGAAAAAATGTCCCTTTCCAGCTTGGCAAACAGTATCCAGTATGTTACCGAACTGTGTGGCAATGTGTACCCAAGTAGTACTGTTATGCAATTTTTAGGTGTTAAAACTATCAGTGGGGTACAGAGCAGGGTGGCAATCTTCACCTAGTGCCACTGTCATGCAGTTTTCAGGTGTTACAACTATCAGTAGGGACAGAGCAAGGTGGCACTATACAACCAGTGAGACTATCATGCATTTTTCGGGTTTTACAGCAGGGCGGTGCCATGCACCCAGTGGTACTATAGCACAATATTTGGGTGTCATGACTACTAGTACTGTAAACATTAAGGAACTATTGTAAATGCCATGTAGCACTACATTGCATCAACACTCAGGAATTACACAAGTGTAGTGTATTGATCAAGGCATCTTTATAGGCACATCTGTAAATAGTACAGGCATGCTCTGGGGAGGTTTGTGCAACAGTAGTATTTACTCAGTAGTGCAACATTGTGTGCTTCAATGAAACTAGCATAACAGTGCTTGGGGGATTACATAAAGGCAGCAGGGCACAGAGTAAGGCAACATTTTGCACCCACTTGAAAATAGCACAGCACCATGGAAGGGACAGACGAGTGCAGTACAGCTCATAACAGGGCACTTTACAGGCATATGAAAATAGCACAACAGTGGTTGGAGTAATTAGGCAATGGCTGTAGGAAGTATTGTGTACATGTGCGAAAAAGTAGTACAGTGTAGTATCAGGGGGTTATACAGATGCAGCAGGGCAACATTATGAACTCAACATGAAAATGGCATGGCAGTGCTTTAGAAATGACACAACATTAGGGCACATAACAAGGCATCATTGTGTGCCTGCATAAGAAATAGCACAGGAAAATGACAGGGTTACACAGCACTTGTAAGGCACACAGTGGGGCAATACTATGACTCTACATGTATATAGCACACTGGTGCTTTTGGAGATTACACAACATCAGTGAGGTACATAGCATGGTGATGTTGTGGCCCACATGTAAATAGCACAGCAGTGCTTGTGGAGACTACAAAACATCACGTGGATACATAGCAGGGCAATGTTGTGTGCTCACATGGAAATAACACAATAGTGGTTGGGGGTCTTGCATAACAATAGTAAGGTGAACAGCAGGACAGCATAAAGTCACTCTGTGCAGTAAGTAATCATGAGACACTATGGCGTTATGTTTCGTGCAGACAATGCAGTCACTCTGAATAGCCTGTATTGTGACATCACACAAGGTACACAGGAGGAGCTTGGACACTTCTCTCGAACTAGCACTGTGCACCCTATAACATACAATACAGATGGCACTGGGGGGATACTGTTAGAGAAGGGTGAACACTGCATAGCTTGGAAAATGCCCACACAGCCTTCATATGAATACAACATACATGGAGACAGAGGTACAATGCGTGCACTAAAGGAGGAAGGCTAGTATTAAGGAATGTGGAGGTCAGTGCATTTCAGGGCCATACTGAAATGAATTGCACTGATTACCCAGGTTTGCACATTAGCTGCTCATGTTCTTCTTATTTAAGCTGTGCACTGTGCAACTATCATTGTGCAGTATGAAGCCTTGCCAAGGTACAGTCATATGGCTATACCACTGTCAGTATAATCTGCCCATGTATATCATATTCATTATGTAGCTGCTTTGCTATAAATGCAGTTGCACTGCTATATTGGTAATTGCAGGCTAATTAAGTGGTTTGTGTGATAAGCTGTTAAAATAAATAGCCATATAACACAGCTCTTCAAGTGGGGACATGAGTAAATGGCCTGTTTTCTCCCCAGTTCTTTTTAGAGGACAAGCTTGCAATTGCTTAAGTTGTCTGAGTGGAAGGTGTGCCACCTCCTTACTTATGAGAAAATTTGCCATGGGGCAAATAACTTTACGGGTACTTAATTGAATGCTCCTTTCCATCTTGCAGTTATTCCAGTGACTGAGCTTCACAGGAAACTTGAAAACAACTGTTAGATATCTTAAACTCCTTGTGTGGATGGTCCAGACCCCCAATTCATGGCAGATGTTAGCCAAGGAGTACCTGATAACAGCGATGATGTATAATATCACCTCCTTTGTCACCTGCCACCTAGCAGTTATTCTGACAGCTAAGTTTCTCAGGAAACATGAATATAATAGTCAAAAATTTTAAGTTGCTTGAGTGGAAGGTACCTCACCCTTACATGTTAGATATTGTAAGCTTTTTGAGTGGACGGCACAGTCCTCCCTTATGGATGATGGATGTTAACCACAGAATACCCAATAACACTGTTGATACCTAATACCAGTTTCTTTGCCCACCAACAGTTATTGCAATAAATCATTTTCCAGGAAACAAGTACAATAATCTAACATTTAGTGACAATCATGCTTGCTTGTTAATAGACTCTTCGAGCTTAATATATTTATTGTTTCACTGTCAAAGTTCCCTTAAATGATTCTGATCTAGTGTGCTAATGCTACTTTATATGATGAAAATAAAAGTGATTATCTGGCCTTGTCCAAGGTGAACATTTTGTTACAGGACTTAAACTGGGACACTTGAGGGCCACCCCGGGAAGCCAGGTCTGCAATCCCATTCTTCCAGCCCCCATGGAAGTTGAGATAGGGCAGCCATGTCATCTCGCACCAGGGTAGGCAGGTTGGCCTCCTGTGCTTAACCAGGCACTGTGGGGATATCACTTTGGGAATAGCACCAGCCAGGAGGCAAGAGGCCACATGCCAGGAGGCTTGAAGCGATGCACATTCTTTGGTGCCTGGCACCATGAGGGTGAGAGAGTGAGGTGTGCCACAAAAAGTGCAGAAATGGGCGACCCAGGGCCATCTCCCTGTGAGTTTGAAAGCCTTAGGTGCAAGGCAAATTGGAGAACCAGTATCATGGAAGTTTGGGTGAGGGACTGTCTGAGGCTTTGTGGCCCAGCAGAGTTCCATGAGGCTGGGAAGATCCCCTGAGAGGCTCCAAGAGCACCGCATGACACTGCATGATTTGGCAGCAGTTAGGAGATATGTAACCCTGGAAAAGAGCTGTCTACCCTGGGTAGAAGTGGAATCCCAGAGGGGGTCAGTCCCAATGGAAGTCTGGAAGGGAGAGAGAGGTGGAAATGACTGGTACAGGACAGCTCTTGCCTGGGTGTGGGGTTACAGACCATGCCCCCTCTGGGATGGAAGTCTGGAAGGCAGAGAGAGGCGGATAGTGGCAGGGCTGGGCGAGCTCCTGGCTGGGTGAGGGGGGGGGGTCAAGCAGAGCTCCCCACAATGAAAGTCCTTAAGGAAGCACTAGGGTGGACATCAGTGGGACCTTGAGACCTCCTGCCTGGGTGAGCGGGGTCAGGTACAGCTCCCCATGATGGAAGTCCTTAAGGGAGCAACTACCAGACAGTTGTGGGGCGTGGAGAGTTCTTGGCTGGGTGAGTGCGGTCAGGCAGAGCTCCCCATGATGGAAGTCTTTGAGGAAGTTCCAGGGTGGACAGCAGAGGGGCCTGGAGAGCTTTTGCAGGGACAAAGGCATCCAACTTCACCCCATAACCGACAGCATCCTTGAAAAATCTCAAAGTCCCCAGAACTGCTCTGGATGAGAAAGTAGGGGGATTCTGAAGCCTTCCTGAGAGTGGATCTGCCCCTCAGTGGTCAAGGAGAGTTCTGGAGGAGCGGACAGGATCAAAGGGAAGCTCCCCTGAGAGGGTTTGAGGGCATGAGCAATCCAGCATGATTTGGCAGCCTGCAGGGGACATGCAGGCAGTGGAGTCCCCTGACATGGGAGGCCATGGCTGGGGAAGGTCTCTTGGCCAGGTCAAAGGGGAGGACTGTAGGATTTGGCCCTGATGGAAGTCAGTACGGGAGCACCAGCCAGATGGGTGAAGGGCCTGGAATGGTCCTGCCTGGGTGAGTGGGGTCAGGCAGAACCCCCTGTGATGGAAGTCCTTGAGGGAGTGACTGACTGATGGCGGCAGGGCCTGGAAGGCTCCTGCCAGGGCAAAGGCATCCGACCTTACCTCATACCCAATGGCATCCCCGAAAAATCCCAAAGTCCCCAGAGCTGCATAGGATGGAAAAGGAGGGGGACTGGCTACTCTGGGAAGCCAAGTCACCATTCGGACTGAGTGGCCTAAACTGGGACATTTCTGTGTCCCAAAAACAATGTTTGGGATTCCGGGACAGAGACTTCCAAACTGGGACTGTCCTGGAAAAACTGGGACCATTGGTCACCTTGGCCTTG
>NC_056748.1:163885486-163962986 GCF_019279795.1 Protopterus annectens
CCACTTTAAGTGGAAGCATATTTTAAGCATCTAGCCCTGTAATAAAGCATGTGTAGCCTGTATTCAGACTTTCACCACTGAATATTGACACTTCTCGTCAGTCTCAGTAATTCAGATAAGTAACAACAAATCTGAATTACTGTTGCCTGAAAATCAAGATTTTTTTCTTTGTCCTGTTTGCTCTTGCTTTGTTGAAGGGAGGTCCCTCTGTATCTTGTAATTTATATTATGATTGCCATCCAAGTCTGGCAGGTAGTAAAGAGGATTAGGGGTATGAGCTGCTTCCTGTGGCCCACAGTTTGATTCCTGCAGCCAGTTTTTGCCAAATATGTGACTGAACAAGTCACTTAATCTGACAGTGCTTTGGGACATTCGGTAAGGCACTTTTATGGTCTCCTGGACCACGTGCCTAGTAACTGTCCAACAACAGCATGCTATTGTAATGCTGCTGAGAGTTTGAGAGATGAGTCGCAGGGTAGTGCAGAAAATGTTCTTTTATTCGTACCCTTGTTGGTATCACCTTCTACTCCCCCCTCCCCATTTCCTGCATGTCACCATTTGTAGTACTTTCATAGTGTCTATCTTATCATGTAAATAAACCTTTGTATAATGTCTCATCTGTTTTCTTAGAAGGCTCAGTCTGCAGTTTACAGAAGCAGTGATTACCTTCGCATTCAAGGATAAAACTCATTTGCTCTAGCCTCTACCCCTTAACTGACACAACTTAGAGGAACAAAACTCTTTTAAAAGTTAGTGTAGGTAAAAGATACAATCATACTCTATCTGTAGAAAGCATGCATGCAAATGTAACTGTATACATCTGTGTTTATAGTCAGGCAGTCATGTTTAAAGATTATTATAAATACTTATCAATAACAGGAAATGCTAGTGGCATATTTGTTTGCGGGCATAAGAAAATCAACAGCCTGTCTGTTTTCTGTATCCTATCTCAAAGGCAATGCTTCACAACACTTTTCTTCAAAAACACTTGGTTTGCCTTTTGAGGAAATTAATAGAGGGCATTCTAATGTCCTTTTCCTTAGCAGCTTATTCTAGTCACCTGCAGAATTTCATGGTGGATAATGGCTGCTTGCATTGCCGTCTCTTCCTCTTTCCCTGCTCAGTATGCAATTGTTGATTATAGGTAACCTGTACTTTGTAACATCTGAAACCTTCCTAGAAAAGACTCCTGTCTTCCTTACCTTTTGTGAAATTTCCTAGCACTTTTTGTAGCCATTACTTACTCAGAAAGCTATTTCACACTTTTCTCACTGCGATGTACGGCACATTATAAGCTAGATCCACTTCTGCAAAGTGAGTCCTGATTACATGCCGAGACTATCTTAACACCTTTTATACTTGTAGTTTAATGTGTCTATTTTTTATTAATTTTTTTTGTGGAGATTGTATCAGAGATTATGTTATACAGGAACAGTGACATAATTCTTAGAAGCACTTAAAAGAAATCTAGACATATTTAATTATGGGAAAAGAAGACTGTCGTCCAGCCGAGCCAGAAAAATTAATCTTAATTTCTCTCGTAGTTGGTAGTTGATGATATCTTGTTCTAGTAGTCCCAGTGTCTGTTCCACATGTCTGACATTGTTTAGTGTGTTTGCATTTGCCACTTAAAAAATGGTAACATATGTTAAGTAACTAGCCCTGTGTTAAGGAAGCAGGGGAGGTGGGGGACTGCATTTAGAGATTCGCCACTGAATGTTGAAGTTCATCTTTTTTCCAGTCTCAGCATTTCAGCAAAGTAAGTAATACTGATGCAGAATTGTCTGAAAATGGGATTTTGCCCATGTTAAGTTTACTTCCATAATTGGTGAAGTGGGGTCCTTCACATTTTATAGTTTGTACCATCATCTTCATCATGGTAAAATATTATCGCTGAACACTACCGTGTTTTAAGAACTGAGAAGTGCTGAGACTTGCGGACGTGAGTTTCAGTACACTACAGAAATAACTGGTGCATTCATACCCCATCTTGGTCTTAGATGCTCTTAACAAATTCTCTATAGGACACTGTTCATGGTACTTTTATTTATTTGGAGGTAACGGTCACTGTCCCTATGTGTGGCTTTTTTCTGAGGTGGATAATGTATAATATATTTCATCTGTTTTATTAAATTCAGGAATGACACTGTGATTTGCAACAGCTTTTCATTTTAGGATTAAACTGATTACGTCTTTAAAGTGATCTAAATAGATAAAAGATATAAGACTGCATACATTCAACTTACATATGCACAAAGATATGTGCACAGACACAAAAAAGCATGGTTGAGTTTGATGGTTCCTTAGCAGAGCAGGAAATGCAACAACATATTATATGCTTCTTTTCCGAATGCTCGGATAGCCTAATTCTGAAAGTTAATAGAATGCATTCTAATTTGTTTTTGCTCTGTAGTTCATTCTGGTTGTTCATAGAAAGTCACAGCAGATAAAAAGTGCCTGGGCATCCCAATATTTCTGTTTCACAGTATAGTGTAAAGTTGTTGATTAGACATAACCAACACTTTATAACCTCTATCTGTTTTCTTAGAACTGACACATCTTTCTTATACTTTCATGAAAGAAGCTCCCAGTGGTTTCTAAAAGTGTCACTGACTTAGAAAACCTGTTTCATCTGTCCATTTCTGTCTTTCTCTTTCTCTGTCTCTCTCTCTCTCTCTCTGGCTGAAAGCATGCATCATTTCATTGTTCATGGTGTATCACGCCTCTTACCATGTTCGTCCATTCTTGCACATTACCTTTTTCTGAATGACGCTTATGACCTTAGGCATTGCTGAGTTTTTCAGGTATGTGAATGTTTTCCTCAAGCCCCCTTCTCTGTCTTTTCCTTGGTTTATACTTATTCTGTTTGTCTTTCAGTGCCCTCTCCACACCTGTCTGTCTGTATCTGGACATGACGTCTGGTTCAGACAGTGTACTACTTTAGTTTGCGACCTCTGCACTGACTCCATTCCATACATAATTATCTGGAGTGATATACGATTCTTTTGATGGGAATTCCCAAAAGAATGCACCTAAATGGTGGGCATTTCAAATAAGAGGGCAATTAAATAAAATAGAGAAATAAATGAACAAAAATGGTGTAAGAGCTGTCACAGAAAATGTAGGAAGAGGACTTCAATGAGATTAATATGTCTACTTCATGAATCAGATGCCAGATCATGGAACTAATGTTCTAGTGTTTCAATGAAGCCAGAAAGTTTGTAGAAGTGAACTTTAAGTGGGAAGGCCTGAAGTGTAGTGGGGTGAGGCATTTCTCTATAAGAGATGGTGAATGTAAGGAAACTGTGGAGGCAGAAAACATTAAGTTAGAAAATATTTCACTTTATAGGTATGAAGCAGTCCTGTGGTTATAGGAGTAGCTTATCAATGCAGTAGGAAAATGAACAGACGACAGGAGCCAAATGATCATCGTCATCATCTGTCAAATCGTTTGTTTCATTTGTGTCCGTTTGTGGTGGCCCTGGTGAAATGCAGGGACAGCTTCATTCGTTGATAAAGAGGTTCAGTGCTTATGGTTTCAGTGTTAGTGCTTTGGGGCTGGGAATTTAGTACTGACCTCCTTTTACTGTTGCTTCTGCTGGTTTTATATTTTCCAATTTTTTTTTTTTAGTTTCTATTGTTCTGTCCCAGGATGAAACATTTCTGTACTGGGAGCACTTCACTTGGTTGGTTAACATAATGATTAAACTGAATTAAATATGATTTCTTCCCCACAATGATGTGCCGCCCATGTAAGGTTACTACCCTTGTAAAAAATTACATAGTCATGCTCTTGTCATATCAATTATTATAAATAAATAATATTTTATTTTTTCACATCAATTTTTTTAAGTCAAGGAAATATACAAACTTTCTCTGTCTCTTAAAGATGTTTTCTGGTTCTTTGAATGAAACATTGGAAGCTGCTACATTAAGCAAACTATTATGTGATGTGTCAGAAAGCTATCGTGAAAGAGTAAACAGTACAATGTTATTTATTTATTTATTAGTATTTGTTTACCAGGATTGCCCAACTGCGCACAAGCCCCTTTCCAGTAGAGGTGCATGGATTCGTAGTAATGAGCGATTAGCATGTCCATGCGTCTTGCAAGTGTTTTTTGTTTTTTAATGGATGTTTTTTGCTTAGCTGTTTGATTGGGGTTGTTTTAGTGTAACATGTGAAGGATTAGGATAGTTATCTGGTAGTGATCTTAGTAAGTCTTCTACTCATATCTCCGCCTGTTTTCATTATTATGGAGGTCTTAATGACAAAGACATTCACCACAATTCAAAAATTCTACTAAATAAAATAATGGAAAAATTACAGCTGGAATATGTGATCACTCTGAATAGTTGAAAACATCTGACTGACAAAGACCCTAAAGTCCTGATTTTTTTTGTCTTGTCACTTTTCGTGTATTTGGGAGTAATGTCAGGATTACTTGAAATACTTAGGCAGTGCAGTGGGATCAGATTTTTGGCAGAAGTTATTTGGAGAAATAACAATGAACAGCTTCTCACATAAAATGTAACAGAACTTGCAAGACAAAAGAGCAGTGGTGTCTTCTGTGTGGAATATGCATGTTCCCCATGTCTCTGTGTGATGTACCCCATGTGTCTGTATGATGTCCCCCAAGTCTCTGTATGATGTCCACCATGTGTCTGTATGATGTCCCCCATGTGTATGTGTGATGTCCACCATGTGTATGTATGATGTCCCCATGTGTCTGTATGATGTCCCCATGTGTCTGCATGATGTCCACCATGTGTCCGTATGATGTCCCCCACGTCTCTTTATGATGTCCCCATGTCTCTGTATCATGTCCCCATGTGTCTGTATGATGTCCCCCAAGTCTCTGTATGATGTCCACCATGTGTCTGTATGATGTCCCCATGTCTCTGAATGATGTCCCCATGTATATGTGTGATGTCCACCATGTGTATGTATGATGTCCCCCATGTGTCTGTATGATGTCCCCCATATCTCTGAATGATGTCACCATGTGTATGTATGATGTCCCCATGTGTCTGTATGATGTCCACCATGTGCCCGTATGATGTCCCCCATGCCTCTTTATGATGTCCCCATGTCTCTGTATCATGTCCCCATGTGTCTGTATCATGTCCCCCATGTGTCTGAACGATGTCCCCATGTCTCTGTATCATGTCCCCCATGTGTCTGTATGATGTCCCCATGTCTCTGTATGATGTCCCCCATGTGTCTTTATGGGATTTTGCCTGGTGCCCTAGTTTCCTCCTCAAAGATGTAATGATTTGTGAATTAAGGTATGCACTCTATGTGTGGGTGAGCATGTGTGTGTGTGTATGTGTTATGATGAGCTGGAACTCCATCCACATATAAAGTTTTTCTGCCTTGCAACCAGTTAGTGACAATACTTCTCTGTGTGTCCACAGAACACAAAATTTTAAAAGTCGCTTGCTTGCTTGCTCATGTTTGAACATAACAAGTGACTGCCTGAGACTGTTGTGAGATGATTTGTGGTCTCTTCCCTTCCTTGCTGTTGTGCAGCTGTAGAATTGCTATCTATCTATCTATCTATCTAGATATATATATATATATATATATATATATATATATATATATATATATATATATATACATATATATGTGTGTGTGTGTGTGTGTGGTGTGGAGAGGTTTGATCCCAGCAAACCCACTTATTCTGAGTTACTAATTACTTGGAATGTATCATGCAACTTTCAAGCTTGTAGACAAAAACACTTGTGATGTAAGGGATTCTATTCAAAGGATCATAGGAAATATAAAACATCTGAGTTTTACAACCATTTACACATTTCCAGTAACCCACCTTCTTACAGAACCTCCTCTCTGCAGGAGGGTCAGGTGAGTAAAGCCAGGGGAGAATTTGTAAATGATGTAATCATACTCTACCGCTAGATAACATACATGCAAACTTCATGGATGAAGTTAATGGCTAAGGTGAGGTTAAATAGTTTAAGGATGGACTTTGCCCAGTACTTGCCTGGTAATGTTTATTAAACAGCCAGGCATATTATCAGGTCCAATGAGGGAAGCATTTTTAGTCTTTGAGAGCATGATCTTTGGGGATAATGGTTGGGGTCTGAGTGCTTCCTGGATGTGTAGGCTTTGAACAGTCATTTCTGAGGAGAAGTTGGTACTGAATCTGTTATCTAGTATGTTGACAATGTCTACCAGGTCAGAGTAGGTAGTGCCATTTTGAATAAGTTCTCAACAATGTTGGCTATTGTTTGTTAGTTTCTTAATATAGCTAAAGAAATATTTTAGTTATGCTTAGCTTCAGATGCTAACCTCAGTTCATGGGCTACCTTAGTAATCCCAACAGTTCTTTTTTGAAGTTTTAGTCAGTTTATTTATGCTATCCTTGATTTGAGGGTGATTAGATCTGTTGTATACTTTACAGTTTTTTTTCCTTTCATTAGAATTCATTTATGTTGGTGGACCAGCAGTGGGGTTTGCTTTTAAACTTGCCTTGTAAGGTACTGTCAGTTGCACACTTCTGTCTTCGTAGTCATAGAACTCTTGTTTAGCTTTGTTCTGAGGCGATGTCTGGGTTATGTTGGAATAACTGAATCCTGAATCAGCATTGTAGAATTTCATGGGATTTTTATGTTTCATGATCATCATCAACCCCCCCCCCCCTTTCCCAATTTTCTGCAAAGAGTCAGGGTGCCCTGTGAACTGCCGCCACATCTCTCAATTCAATGCCATTTTCCTGCCTTCTTTGACAGTCGCAAGTCTTCTCTCTCACACAATCCATCCCTCTCTTTGCCAGATGGCCTCGTTTCCTTCTGCCTTCTTCCTGTTTGTCCCACATCTTCTTCACTAGATTGTCTTCTGCTTTTCTGCACATATGCCCAAACCACTATAATCTGTTCTTTTTTTAATCTTATGTGCTGTTGCAGCTACTTTCTGCTCTGATATCCTCATTTGTTCAACTGTCCCACAGTGTGCACCTTAATACCCCTCGACTGTTCTCCTTCACTGCACAGGTTTTTGAAACATACAGTAGTACTGGCCACATCACCGTTTTCTACACCTTTCTTTTCAGCTTCTTTGCCATTTTTCTGTCATATACTACCCCTGACACTCTGCACCAGCTGGCTGCAGCTTGTCTGATCCTATATACTACATCTGACACTCTGCACCAGCTGACTGCAGCTTGTCTGATCCTATATACTACCCCTGACACTCTGCACCAGCTGGCTGCAGCTTGTCTGATCCTATATATTACCCCTGACACTCTGCACCAGCTGGCTGCAGCTTGTCTGATCCTATATACTACCCCTGACACTCTGCACCAGCTGGCTGCAGCTTGTCTGATCCTATATACTACACCTGACACTCTGCACCAGCTGGCTGCAGCTTGTCTGATCCTATATACTACCCCTGACACTCTGCACCAGCTGGCTGCAGCTTGTCTGATCCTATATACTACCCCTGACACTCTGCACCAGTTGGCTGCAGCTTGTCTGATCCTATATAGTACCCCTGACACTCTGCACCAGCTGGCTGCAGCTTGTCTGATCCTATATACTACACCTGACACTCTGCACCAGCTGGCTGCAGCTTGTCTGATCCTATATACTACCCCTGACACTCTGCACCAGCTGGCTGCAGCTTGTCTGATCCTATATACTACCCCTGACACTCTGCATCAGCTGGCTTCAGCTTGTCTGATCCTATATACTACCCCTGACACTCTGCACCAGCTGGCTGCAGCTTGTCTGATCCTATATACTACCCCTGACACTCTGCACCAGCTGGCTTCAGCTTGTCTGATCCTATATAGTACCCCTGACACTCTGCACCAGCTGGCTGCAGCTTGTCTGATCCTATATACTACCCCTGACACTCTGCACCAGCTGGCTGCAGCTTGTCTGATCCTATATACTACCCTGACACTCTGCACCAGCTGGCTGCAGCTTGTCTGATCCTATATACTACCCTGACACTCTGCACCAGCTGGCTGCAGCTTGTCTGATCCTATATACTACACCTGACACTCTGCACCAGCTGGCTGCAGCTTGTCTGATCCTATATACTACCCCTGACACTCTGCACCAGCTGGCTGCAGCTTGTCTGATCCTATATACTACCCCTGACACTCTGCACCAGCTGGCTGCAGCTTGTCTGATCCTATATACTACCCCTGACACTCTGCACCAGCTGGCTTCAGCTTGTCTGATCCTATATACTACACCTGACACTCTGCACCAGCTGGCTGCAGCTTGTCTGATCCTATATACTACCCTGACACTCTGCACCAGCTGGCTGCAGCTTGTCTGATCCTATATACTACACCTGACACTCTGCACCAGCTGGCTGCAGCTTGTCTGATCCTATATACTACACCTGACACTCTGCACCAGCTGGCTTCAGCTTGTCTGATCCTATATACTACCCCTGACACTCTGCACCAGCTGGCTGCAGCTTGTCTGATCCTATATACTACACCTGACACTCTGCACCAGCTGGCTGCAGCTTGTCTGATCCTATATACTACACCTGACACTCTGCACCAGCTGGCTGCAGCTTGTCTGATCCTATATACTACACCTGACACTCTGCACCAGCTGGCTGCAGCTTGTCTGATCCTATATACTACCCTGACACTCTGCACCAGCTGGCTGCAGCTTGTCTGATCCTATATACTACCCTGACACTCTGCACCAGTTGGCTGCAGCTTGTCTGATCCTATATAGTACCCCTGACACTCTGCACCAGCTGGCTGCAGCTTGTCTGATCCTATATACTACACCTGACACTCTGCACCAGCTGGCTGCAGCTTGTCTGATCCTATATACTACCCCTGACACTCTGCACCAGCTGGCTGCAGCTTGTCTGATCCTATTGACTACCCCTGACACTCTGCACCAGCTGGCTGCAGCTTGTCTGATCCTATATACTACACCTGACACTCTGCACCAGCTGGCTGCAGCTTGTCTGATTCTATATACTACACCTGACATTCTGCACCAGCTGGCTGCAGCTTGTCTGATCCTATATACTACCCTGACACTCTGCACCAGCTGGCTGCAGCTTGTCTGATCCTATATACTACCCTGACACTCTGCACCAGCTGGCTGCAGCTTGTCTGATTCTATATACTACACCTGACATTCTGCACCAGCTGGCTGCAGCTTGTCTGATCCTATATACTACCCCTGACACTCTGCACCAGCTGGCTGCAGCTTGTCTGATCCTATATACTACACCTGACAGTCTGCACCAGCTGGCTGCAGCTTGTCTGATCCTATATACTACCCCTGACACTCTGCACCAGCTGGCTGCAGCTTGTCTGATCCTATATACTACCCCTGACACTCTGCACCAGCTGGCTGCAGCTTGTCTGATCCTATATACTACCCCTGACACTCTGCACCAGCTGGCTGCAGCTTGTCTGATCCTATATACTACACCTGACACTCTGCACCAGCTGGCTGCAGCTTGTCTGATCCTATATACTACCCCTGACACTCTGCACCAGCTGGCTGCAGCTTGTCTGATCCTATATACTACCCCTGACACTCTGCACCAGCTGGCTGCAGCTTGTCTGATCCTATATACTACCCCTGACACTCTGCACCAGCTGGCTGCAGCTTGTCTGATCCTATATACTACACCTGACACTCTGCACCAGCTGGCTGCAGCTTGTCTGATCCTATATACTACCCCTGACACTCTGCACCAGCTGGCTGCAGCTTGTCTGATCCTATATACTACCCTGACACTCTGCACCAGCTGGCTGCAGCTTGTCTGATCCTATATACTACCCCTGACACTCTGCACCAGCTGGCTGCAGCTTGTCTGATCCTATATACTACCCCTGACACTCTGCACCAGCTGGCTGCAGCTTGTCTGATCCTATATACTACCCCTGACACTCTGCACCAGCTGGCTGCAGCTTGTCTGATCCTATATACTACACCTGACACTCTGCACCAGCTGGCTGCAGCTTGTCTGATCCTATATACTACACCTGACAGTCTGCACCAGCTGGCTGCAGCTTGTCTGATCCTATATACTACCCCTGACACTCTGCACCAGCTGGCTGCAGCTTGTCTGATCCTATATACTACCCCTGACACTCTGCACCAGCTGGCTGCAGCTTGTCTGATCCTATATACTACCCCTGACACTCTGCACCAGCTGGCTGCAGCTTGTCTGATCCTATATACTTCCCCTGACACTCTGCACCAGCTGGCTTCAGCTTGTCTGATCCTATATACTACCCCTGACACTCTGCACCAGCTGGCTGCAGCTTGTCTGATCCTATATACTACACCTGACACTCTGCACCAGCTGGCTGCAGCTTGTCTGATCCTATATACTACACCTGACAGTCTGCACCAGCTGGCTGCAGCTTGTCTGATCCTATATACTACCCCTGACACTCTGCACCAGCTGGCTGCAGCTTGTCTGATCCTATATACTACCCCTGACACTCTGCACCAGCTGGCTGTAGCTTGTCTGATCCTATATACTACACCTGACACTGCACCAGCTGGCTGCAGCTTGTCTGATCCTAGCTTTGACCTCCAAATTCCCTCCCCCTCAATCATCCCACCCAGGAACTTAATTGTTCCACTATTTTTATTTCATCTCAGTTCTCAGCTTCTTCTGATTTTCTCCATTTGCTTCCATTACAACTGTCTTACGTGTACTCAGTTCCATCTCATAAGCCTTTCGTTTTGCGTTCCATTTCCCTGTCCTTTGCTAAAGTTCTTGCTCAGAGTCTGCCTGTAATGCCGCTGCAGTAACAGTTAGGAACTGCATACAGTAAATCTTCTGACCTGTCCCCACTAACCTGTTTGCTAATGTAGTCCATCACCAATATGAACAGTAGTGGGCTCAGAGCTGAACCCTGGTGCACTTGCACCCGCACCAGGGAACCCCTCTGTGAGTCTGGACACTGTTTGTACTTGTGTTACTGGGTCCTTATACAAAGTCTGCATTAATTCTACCAATGCTTCTTGGACTTTGGACAATCACAGGACTGCCCAAATCAGCTTTCCTGGGACCTTGTCTTGTACATTTTCCAAGTCTATGAATGCTCAGTTGGACTCTTTCCTCATTGTTAGCTTTTCTCACCTCTCTGTCCAACTGCCAACATAGGTCGGTTGTGCATCATCCTGTTCTGAATCTGAACTGCTCATCTCCATTTCACTTTCTACTACTCTGCATTGAACTGCTCATCTCCATTTCACTTTCTACTACTCTGCATTGAACTGCTCATCTCCATTTCACTTTCTACTACTCTGCATTGAACTGCTCATCTCCATTTCACTTTCTACTACTCTGCATATCTGCTTATCAGTCCCCCTCTCCAGACCTTTCCTGTAATGTGACAAGAGTTTGATACCTCCGTACTGCTCACAGCTGTGAATGTTCCTTTGTTCGTGTACACTGGCACTAGTATACTTATTCTCCAGTCATCTGGTATACATCTTTCTGTCCACAGTGCTACGAGTACCTTCAGGAGTCATTTCCTCCTTATCTCACCCAATATCTTGATCATATCTGCTGTGCCCTCATCTGAGATTTGTATGTTTGAAATCCTTGAATTCTGAGATATCATGTCTATGGGTTTAGAGGGTCCAATAGTGAGGGTCATTACTTTATGATATGAATTAACCAGGGAAAGTGATGCCAAAAAAAATAGTAAATGGAGATGCTACATTTATAAGGAGTAGGTCAAGTGTATTTTATTCTCTAGTAGGTTTGTTAACAATGTGTTCCAGGGAGTTTGTGTTTATTAAATCTAAGAACTTTTGGGCATACCCTACATTTGAGGTACAGGCACTCCAGTTTATTGATGGGTAGTTAAAGTCTCCCAAAATAATGGAGTTTTTGTCTATAGAGAGTTCATCAACTGCATCTAGAAACTTTACATGATTATCATGGGACATTAAGGGCATCCTGTAACAGGCAGTAAACTGGTAGTTTTGTTTAGTGTGATTTGGAGCTTAATAAACTCTGTTTGTGGGTCCATGGGGGATCTGCCTAGAGTTGCTATGGCCCCTGACATATTTGAAGATGCCACAGCATTTGTCATTGGGTATGATAGTATGGTGGGCTCCAAACCCGGGTATGGAGGGAGTACCTTCAGATCATTTAAACCAAGTTTCAGTAATTTAAACAGATATGGATATATTCCAAATGCAGGAGCACCTGAAGGCCAGGCTTTTTGTTATTGATATTTCTGGCAATGAGCACAGCTACCTTAATGTGATCCTGTTTTTGGATTTGATCAACTAGTTACATTGGGGATGTCCATCAACTGGACTTCACTTAGAAAAGGTGCTGTGGGAGCAACACAGGCTTTAGTCAGTATGTGAGACTATTAAGCAGCTTGTCCATGCCTAATCCTTTCCAGTTTTTTAGTCAATGTTCTAATGTTATCCATAGGTTCATAGGTGTGTACTAGGCTACAAGCCTAGCCATAGGATTACCCTGGCATAATGCCACCCGACCTTAGTTTCCAGTGCCTCTGTCGAGTAGACTCGCTGGAGTTATCCCCAGGGTGAATTTTCTGTTTCCCATCCAGTCATCAAGATTTCTCTTGAAGAGGGTCAGTGAGGTGCTCTACTTGACATGTATGGTAACTCTGTTCCATAGCATGGGCAGTCTCTGGCTTATGAACCTGTCCCTCCGGTATGTTCTGTTAATTCTGGTAATGAGGTTGAGGTCTCTGGAACATGTGGTGTGGAGGGATTGGGATTTCTTTAGATGTAGTATTTCCAACAGAGCTGGGTCAGACATTGCTTTGTAAGTCAAGCAGAGATTGCCTCTAAGTAGGCGATATGATACAGAGAATAGTTAGAGTTTTTTGAGTCTGTCCATATAGGACACGTGTTTAAGGCCTAGGATCTTCTTTGTGAGGTACTTTTCCTCACCAGGTGTCTAGTAAGGTACACGCCAAATGGGGCATTGTACTCGATGAGTTCTTGCTTTCAGGTTCCTTAGATCTGTTGGGTACTTTAAGGAGTTTTTCAGTTTGTTTTAAAATTCCCATAATATTTAGATCTGGTAGGTACCACCAATTCTATACATTTTCTAAGTCATCATAGAACTATGTACTGGATCCCTCTGGAATGACACCAACTAATAAGCCAGTTGTTGAACCCGATTACCTGTTTCTTAGTACCCAGAGTTCATTCTTGGAGAAGAAAGGATTCTGTTCAGGACCAAAGGCAAGTCTTACCTACATTTGTGACATACAGGGAATGCTCTAACATTTCTCTCTCTCTATATCTCTCAAGGTTTTGCAAGCCAAGCCAGTCACACCAGCATGGACCATGGACCACCAACATGTTATAGACATATTTGCTAGTTGAAAGGGCCTTAAAGGCCCTTGAGATATTGGATATCCTGGCACCTGAAAGACAACAAACTGTCACATTGTCTTTGTCCAGCTTAGCAAGAGGAGAATCAGTGTCTGCCTACAGAGCCACCAATCACTAAAATATTTTTATTCATAGAGTAATTGCATGTACTGGATCTGAGATGATCAAAATTCCAATGACTCTTTGCTGGAAGTGTGCCAGAAGGTGATGTGGTGATAGATTTTCACTGAGGCCTAGTCTTCATGAATCTACATAGAAGGCTTTGTTAAGGACTTTTTTACAGCCTCGGCATAAGACATTGTAGTGTGGGCTGGTGTGGAAAGTTGTGGAACTGTGTTATGCTTACAGTCTGTGTCCATATTAGTTAAAACCTTGCAGCTTTCACAAACAAAATGTCTTGTACTAAGTAAGCTTTCATTATCTGTGAACAAGTGCAATATTGCTGTTAAAAGGAGGAAGACAAGCAGGGTGACCCTCCATTTTAGCCAAGGGATTTAGATAATTTGGTTGACTACAGAAAACTATATTCAGTATTGGACTTTACTGTGGTTACTTAACTGTGCTAAGTGTCTCATGAATATACAGCACACAGAGCAATTACTAACTGCTAAGGGAAATGTGGAGCAACTACAAGCTAATTTTGCTAAAGTAGTGCAGCTACAGGCTAACACACTGACCAGCTGTACACACTGTGGCTCATATAGGTTCATAGGTTCATAGGTAGGCACTAGGCTATCTGCCTGAAGCCCAGCCAGAATGTGTCGGCCTTCGCCACCCCCCACACCAGTTCCCCGTGCCCCTGTCCAGCAGAGCCACCAAAGTGATCCCCGGGGCAAGCTCTCTCTTTCACGTCCACTTGTTAAGGTTTCTCCTGAAGAGTGTCAGCGAGGAGTTCTGCCCAATGTTGACCGGAACCCTGCTCCAAAGCATGTGAAGTCTCCGGGACAGGAATCCATCCCTCCAGCACAACCTATTTATTATTGTGGTGAGGTTTAGATCCCTAGAGCATGTGGTTCGAGGGGATATGGCCTTCCCCAGGTGGAGCATGTCCATCAACTCTGGACCGGACATGGTCCTGCATGTCAGGCAGAGATCACCTCTGAGTAGGCAGCACACAACCGAGCACAGCCAGAACCCCCCAGTCGAGCCACATAGGGCATCTGCTCGATGCCAGCGATCCTCCTGGTGAGGCACCTCTGTGGTCCCCCCAGCTGTTGCAAGCATCCTGCAAGGTACATCTCAAATGGGGCATTGTACTCCACGATGGGTCTGATGAGTGATGAGTAGAGAGGCACAATGACCTCTTTAGATCTGGATGCGAACCCTTTTGTGATTAGGTGGGCCACATAAAAGGATATGGCAACCATAAGCCACTGTCTGGGCTACAACCATTGCTAACCACACTAGTCAGTAGTGATTTGGGGAGGTCAGATGGTATAAGAAAAGTATGGCTCAAAATACCTGCGTCTCTGCAGTGCGCAGTTAAATGCAACTGTGCAATGACAGAGAAGCTGAAAAAAAATACAAGTGAGCACAGTAGCCAATAGCAAATCAACACTTTTCAAGGTTCTACAGCAATCAGATGCCTGGAAATGAATAAGTTCTTTTTCCACAGCACTAAAACCAGTAGCAAACCTCAACTAGATTACAAATAATAACAAAAAATGTGCACACTATTTCAGTAAACTCATCAAGAAAACAAATTGCACTTTTCCCAGGTGTTATAGGGATGGTATTTTAATCCAGACCAATGGAAATTTGTCACAGTCTGTAACGTTGCACCTAAGTATGTAGCAACTTGTATATGCTCTCTGACAGGCAGCGCAAGTGACAAGCTAGGTTTTGGCTCCATCATTACTCTGAACTAGATGAATTATGTAGTTGGAGAATAAATTAATGACTGAATTAATGAAGGTAAAAGAAAGTCAGAAACAGTTCCTTTAAATCGCTGAAGAGAAGGTTTAATTTACTATAAATAAAATAAATCACCACAACAGTTTAAAAGGTAGAGTGCATCTTTCACCACACACTACCTCACATCGGCCACATGACAACCACTGATTAACAGACGTCTGTGTATGTACCTTTCGGCCAGTTAGAATCTGTCTAGGTCCTCCACAACACACTGTAATCTGAACTGCCTGCCTTTGAGAAATGTTTGAAAACTGATAACTGAAAGAAACCAATCTGGTAAGCTTCATTACTGAATTAGTATGTCTGCAGTTAGGAGCCAATCAACAAGCTGCAATTCAAGTCTTAAGAGAATGTAACCTGAGCTTCCCAGTCTCTAGCAGACTGACCGCTGAGTCGTCCACCCAAGAATACTCCCAAAGCAGCTAGCAGTCCTTATGAGAGCTGGTTGTACCTCAGTCGGGCTGATTCCCCTTTCCTGTTGCCTGTTTTCTCTAAATGCTTTAGTGTGAAGCAAAACATAACAAAAATACTGGACACATACTGAGGCCTTTTGTCATGGCAGCAACGCATTCACCTTTTTTGAAAGGGTATGACTGTCAGGCCATCAGCCTTATAACAGTTCTAAGGTAGCACTGGAGTCTAACTCAAAGAATATGTGTGTGTGTGTGTGTGCATCTGTGTGTGCATCTGTGTGTATACATACACACCACATATATATATGTATATATATATATATATATATATATATATATATATATATATGTATATATATATATATATATATATATATATATATATATATATATATATATGTGTGCATATATATATATGTGTGCATATATATATATATATATATATATATATATATATATATATATATATATATATATAAAACGAGAGAGAGAGAGAGAGGGAGAAAACATGATCAGACAGTGAAACGGGCATCACTGCCTTACAGTGCATGATTCTTCAGTTAAGTTTCCAGCTGTAGTAATGTCTTATGTGTGGGTTTTACATATTTTTTGCACCTATGCATATTTTCACTGTGTGGTCTGGTTTCCTCATTTCCCAAAGGAATAATGTAAGTGAGTTTTTGATCCTCCAAACTGCCTACTATTAAGTGAACCACATGGAAGTGAGTTTTGTGAATGTATCCTGCTATAGACTGACATTCCCTCCACAATTAATGTCTCTGCCTTGCACTGATTGAGTATAGGGACAAGCTCTGACTGCCTGCAATCTTGAACTGGATAGGAAGATATCACTGAGTGAATAAATGAATGACAATAAAACTTGAGGACAAAACAAAAGTAAGTTAAGAGCATGTCATCCAGGTCTAAGGTGGTCATTGTTTCAAAGTACACCTCTCTCACCAGAGCAATCATTAAGTAGGATGTACCCCCCCCCCACCTTTAGCTTGTACTTGAGCAGGCACTTTAAACAGCTTGAGAGACCACAAAGACTCCTCATAAAAAATACAGGGAGTAAGGGAGTCCTGTGCGGACCGTCTCAAAGCCGTGCCCCTGTACTTGGTCTCCTACCGATTGCTGTGCAGTGATCTATGCCTAGCCTACAAGGCATCCCCTGATCCCACACTGATGGATGTGCTGCACATATGCAGAACAAATATCATCAGAAATATCTGTTCTAAGGATGTAAACCTTGTCTGCGATATAAACAGGAAACGTTGGAGGGACAGGTACATGTCTCAAAAATTACCCCTTCTGTGGAAAAGGCTTTTCATTCATGTGAAGCAAATCTTTTTCATAGCCCTATTCAAATGTAACTCGGACCAGTGGTTGGGCAATCTCAAATTTACCCCTGGTTTGGCAGCTAAGTCCCTAATGGGCAGGGGCAGGGGGTAAATGCTTGATGTGCATAAGTCTGTATCATAACCATAACATTCATTGGGGTATTGACATATGTCAGCAATATTTTCATAAATTTGGGGGAAGATTAGCTGGGATTAACATGGCTCTTAGGCTGATAGACTTGTAACTACTTATGAACAATGAATAATATTATTATGTGTTGACTTAATGGCAGAGAGGAAGGGCAACCACCCGTGCTCTGACAACTCGTGATGATGAACCGACTCAGGCTCACCAACCAGCCGTGCTCTGACAACTCGTGATGATGGACCGACTCAGGCTCACCAACCAGCCGTGCTCTGACAACTCGTGATGATGAACCGACTCAGGCTCACCAACCACCCGTGCTCTGACAACTTGTGATGATGAACCGACTCAGGCTCACCAACCACCCGTGCTCTGACAACTCGTGATGATGAACCGACTCAGGCTCACCAACCACCCGTGCTCTGACAACTCGTGATGATGAACAAATTCAGGCTCACCAGCCACCTGTGCTCTGACAACTCATGATGATGAACAGACTCAGGCTCACCAATCATCCATTCTCTGACAACTCGTGATGATGAACCGACTCAGGCTCACCAACCACCCGTGCTCTGACAACTCGTGATGATGAACAAACTCAGGCTCACCAACCACCGTGCACTGACAACTCGTGATGATGAACCGACTCAGGCTCACCAACCACCCATGCTCTGACAACTCGTGATGATGAACAAACTCAGGCTCACCAACCACCGTGCACTGACAACTTGTGATGATGAACAAACTCAGGCTCACCAACCACCGTGCACTGACAACTCATGATGATGAGTAAACTCAGGCTCACCAACCACCCATGCTCTGACAACTCGTGATGATGAACAAATTCAGGCTCACCAGCCACCTGTGCTCTGACAACTCATGATGATGAACAGACTCAGGCTCACCAATCATCCATTCTCTGACAACTCGCAATGATGAACAGACTCAGGCTCACTGACAACTCATGATGATGAACAGACTCAGGCTCACCAACCTCCCATGCTCTGATAACTCATGATGATGAACAGACTCAGGCTCACCAACCACCCATGCTCTGACAACTCCTGATGATGAACAAATTCAGGCTCACCAGCCACCTGTGCTCTGACAACTCATGATGATGAACAGACTCAGGCTCACCAATCATCCATTCTCTGACAACTCGCAATGATGAACAGACTCAGGTTCACTGACAACTCATGATGATGAACAGACTCAGGCTCACCAACCTCCCATGCTCCGACAACTCATGATGGTGAACAAACTCAGGTTCACCAACCACCCGTGCTCTGACAACTCGTGATGATGAACAGACTCAGGCTCACCTAAAGGCTCTTAGGAGATCATAGGATGACATGGTTATGCATCTGCTGTGCTGCTTGGGGATGCAGGGAGGAAACTTAGCACCACCTTTGGTCTCTGGTAAAGGGCCAATGAATTGCACAAAATATTGTTACCAGCCCACATTAAAAAAGAAGAACAGATGTTGGCATGCTGTGAATTGTGGTGAGCAGATATCATCGCACATCCCCCTGTGTTTATGGCCTCTGATAGCTGCTGCCGGATGATACCTTGTGGTCTCTTGACACTCTAGCAAATGGAGTCTTTATGGTGATGTTCAGATTTAGAAAACAATTTTACTTCATGCAGTTGTGGGCATGGGCTGTCCATATGTTCATAGGTTCAAAGGTGTATAGTAGGCTAATGACCACTAGGGCCCCTTATAAGCCTTGCTTTGCAGCCCAAATGTGACCTACAAATTTGATTTATATTGGCGTGATTTACTGATTGCCTCTGTCCATCAGAGACATAAGCACTAGAACGGGGTGAATTTCTAATTACCAATTCATTGGTTTAAGTTACACTTAGATAGGGATAGGGATGATCTCTACTTCACATAGATGAGGAGCCTGTTCCAGAGAATGGGAATTCTCTAAGAAACATATCTGTCTCTCCAACATGTTCTATTTATATCACAAGCAAAATTTAGTTTTTTTTTTTGCGGATGTGCAGGAGGTTTCATCAAAACAGGGTCCAGGGATGCCTTGTTTGCCAGGCAAAGATCACCTCTCAGAAGAATGTATGATAGAGACTAAAGAGATAGGGCTTTGAGGCAATTAACAGGGGGCATTGTGTTTACTCCCTGTATTATCTGTGTAAGGAACCTTTGTGGACATTTCACTTGCTAAATGTGTCTGGTCAGGTACATACCAAAGGGATACTATACACTATGATGAGTCTGATGACCTCTCTGGACCTAGATGATATGCCCTTGCTTATAAGTTGAACAACATAAAAGGATTTTTTAGTTCTTTGGACACATGTTGGCTGAAGGCTAGGTTACTATCTACATGAATTACCAGATCCCTGACTAGCAAATCAACTTTTAGGAGCATTTTATTGATGTCGCAGTTACCTGGGGTGGCAGATTTCCCAAATGATAGTATAATGCATTTCTTGGTATTGAGTTTTAAACCATGGCTTGGGTACCAACCATTTGTCTGAGTTAGCCTTCCTGAAGGGTGTTCTCATCTTGGGAGGATTCAGTAATTGCTTTCAGTTTGCAATCATCTGTGAATTTGGTTAGCCAGAGGTCTTTGACATTGGCTTTGACATCTGAGAAGTATATGCCAAAGAGGAGTGGGCCTAGCACAGAACCCTGGAGGATGCCACTTGTGACTGGCCTCTTTGTGGAGGTGGCCTCAACAATTCTAACCTCCTGGGTCCTATCACTGAGCCAGGTAGCTATTCAGTGTGTTATAAAGGGGTTTATACATAGTTATGTAAGTATGTTGACAATGCCTGAGTGGAATATTTTACCAAATGTTTTAGCCAGATCTAGGTAGGCAGTACACACCATTTTCCCCTCAATCATTGCCTTAGTGACATTTTCAAAGAAGTCCACCCGATTCAGTAAGCATGACATTCCTTTGACAAAGACAAACTGAGATGGAGCCAGTATCTGGAGGTCTCCTATGTCCTTGTTGATAATTTTCATGATAATTCTTTCCATGGCTTTGCAAATAACAGTAGTCAGACTAATGAGTCAGTAGTTTCCAGGATCTGTTGAAGGTCCTCCCTTATGATGGGGGATGATCATCACAGTCTTCCACTGATGTGGCATAAAGCCTCTTTTAAGAGTATAGTTAAATAATGAGACCACGAATATGGATAAGTTGCATTTTAGACTGTTCAGGAGGCATCCTGGGCTGTTGTCAGGGCCCGTTGAGGCCATGTGACTGCAGTCAATACATGCTCCTAGTTACAGTTGGAGGGGTTATGTTTGAAGGTATTTTTGGGAGGATGGTTGGGGGAAAGAGGGGATAAAGCTGGCATTGAATTTGTCTGCTAACAGGTTCAGTATATTGCCAGACTCGGTGCATGTGGCACCCTTAATCAACAGTGCAGCACTTTGCTGTGTGCTGTCCTGAGGTTTGTGACATAGCTGTAGAAATCTGTATGGTTATATTTCATCCAGGAGGCTAACTTAACCTCATAGTTGGTTTGTTTGATCTAATTAGCCCTCTTAGTTGTCTATTTAGTTTGATAAAAGTGTTTTGATCTTTATGGGAATTATTCTTCCTGATTTTTGTCATAATCTTTTTCCTTTTTTTGTATAACCTGTTTAATTTGGGGTGCTACTAGGGTGGTTTGTTTCTGGGGCTAGTTCTGGGCTTACTTCAGATAGGTACAGCAGCCTCTATGTAGCCATTGACATTGTTGTACAGAGTTTCTGACAGCAATTCAGTATAGGCTGCTATGTTCTCGAGGTTTGGAAAGGCATTGAATTTTGACAGACCATCACTTAAGAAAAGGTAATTTGCCTTGGAATAGTTCCTGACTGTTATTTGTTATAACGAGATTGCAGAGTTGATTTTAATTTTAAAAGAGACAGTTTTATGGTCAGACCTTACCAGAGAGGTTGAGAAACTGGCGGGTGCAGTGCCCTCTTATATTTGTGAGCACAAGGTCCAGTATGTTGGAGTCTGTGGTGGGGATGTTCACTGTTTGGTCAATATTATTTGTATTTATGCAGTCCAGGAATATCTGTGCCTGTAGATTTGAGGCCATGTGGGATTCCCAGTCTATACAGTGGTAATTAAAGTTTCCCACAAGTAGGGTGGTAGGTTGGATGGTAAGTGTTTCCAGTAGGTCCAAGTATACATTATGAGTTTCTGGGGATATTGAGGGTGACCTATAGCTGGCTAGGATATGGTATGGGATTTTGTCTATGGTGATCTGCACATGGAGGGACTCCAGCATGTCATCCTGTTTGACCACCCTAGAGGTATGCTTGTTATTGATGTATAATGACACATCTCCACCTTTGGCCCTTGTATGTGCAGCTACTAGTCTAAAAGTGTGGAAGACACTGAAACTTTGTATTGTTGGGGTACTCTCTGATGCCTTACACCATGTTTCAGTAACTGCACAGATATCTAAGTTCTTGAGTGTGAGGAGGGCTTGGAAGGAGTGTAGTTTTTCTTTAGGCTCCTAGCATTGAGCATTAACACCTTGAGATTGAGTTGAGGCAATCTGGCATTGCCTAAAAAAAGCACTATGGAGTGGATAAAGTTTTAGTTACTATTAAACACCTACAGGGGAAAGGTGCTGACCATCTCACTGCCAAAGCAATGATGTCTGTTAACCATGTCTTTCCAAGCTGGCAAATACTGGCATCATCCTCAGTGATACATTGTATCATCCTCACTGATACATTGTAACATTGCATCATTGTATCATCCTCAGTGATACAGTGTATCATTGTATCATTCTTAGTGATACATTGTATCATTGTATCATTGCATCATCCTCAGTGATACATTGTATTATTGCATCATCCTCAGTGATACATTGTATCATTGTATCATCCTCAGTGATACATTGTATCATTGTATCATTGTATCATCCTCAGTAATGGTAATATGCTGCTCAATGTTAGGAACATGCCAGCCTGAGATACAGAGTCTGAAAGCTCTGTAATGTCTGTATTCATATAGTCCAGGAAGATGCAGCTCAAGTCATTTAAACCTATTTGGATTATGATGGAATCATACTGCTAACTGTGGCATAATGACTTTAGTGTGTGCTTGATTTTCTGGATCCTGGCTCCAGATAGCTTTGACAACAGGTAGTCTAGGTGATCTTTATTGTTTAGAAATATATTATATTCTATGTGTGTCTTGTGTGCTATGTGAGGTGGGTGTTGTGTGCATGTTTTTTACAACCTGATGTGTGCTTGCATGTGAGAGTTTCAGCTCCAGTATCATTGCGTAAGTACACCTGTTACATAATGTGTCTGATTCTTTAAGGATTAAGTGGTTATTAGTAAATATGAAACAATTGCTACATTGTCTCAAGATGCTCATATCCATCAAGTTGGCTACAGAGAAGTTAGGAAATTGCATATCCACACTGTCCAGTCCTTTGATTGGTGAGCTACAGCAGATTATGCTAAACAGTACTAAATTCTACTAAATGTAATGTTTACACAATACTGAAAGCTATTAAATCATTAGGTATTGTCACTCGGTGCCCAACTAGGTGCTCTAAGCTTGTTAGTGCATAAGGTATTTGCTCTATATTGCTGCTACAGGGAAAGTTTGCTTTCTAGGTGTTTGTTACTATACAACGCACTGCTAATCCACAAAATCTCACAAAATTTATAGCAGCACAGAAAAAAAAACAGAAAACTAACTAATGAGCCCTCTCGCCAATAAAATGAACACACTACATATTTCCCAACTCAAATACACCAGGCAAACACCTCCTGCCACAAGATGAATACCCAGTCCTCATAATGTAAAATCACAGCAGAAGAGATGCACAAAAGTGCAACGTTACCACAAACCAAGTAAACAGGCAGCTGGAAATCCCTTGCTGAGGGCAATATCAAGACTGTTTCAAAACAGCAACAGTCACAAGAAGAGCAATTTGTTTTACAAAACAATTCAGTAAAATACACACATAAAAACACAAAACAGCGGTGATCTCTTACATCACTTAAGCAGGTGTGATTTAGTACTGGGTATGAGTAGAACAATGGCTACGAGTTACTCCAAGCTTTGCTGAGCTCTTGGAAAGTGAGCAGGAGACAATATTTAGAAAAGGAGGTTTACTCAAGCGATACTGGCTTTCTGGGTGAGCACTCAGTATCATGAATCTATGACAAACAATGAGTGGGAAGAGTACATTAACAGCTTATACAGCAGACAATAACGAAAGAGGGGAGAGACTTTGGAAATCAGATTACTATAAGGAGTGGAGGCTGCAGCATTATAAAACCACCACAACAAAAGGGTAGGAGGGTTGGGGAAATTTGTCAAGAAACAAGCAAGATAGCTAGAGAGGCATCCAAACAAATAAAGACACTACTGGAGCTCTTTCAGGAACTTTATCTTAATGTGTTGGGGAATGGGGCAGACACAGAACACAACTTTAAGCAGGGAAGTGATAAGCAGAACATAAAAGCACTGAAGCACAAACTGCAGAAGAAACAATTCTCTTACTATTGAACTTCCACTACAGTTTAAGGTACAAGACAATGCACAGATTTACCAGTAACACTGTTTATGGAAAAATGCATTTATAACTGATTAAGGCTCAGATCTGTAGTAGTACACCATCCTGCCACAACTGTGCATTATTAAACTACAAAACTGGCTCACCAGGGTTTAAAATACAAATGCATAGCTTTTACAAGTATTGCCAACAAATGTGCTAAACAACAGTCCTCAGTTTTGTAGAATATCCCTGATTTTGCCTTATATGTTTTCCCTATCTTTCATAATGTTTTTATTTTATTTATTTAGTTATTAAATCACTGGCAATTACAATATCTCAATAATGTCTGTAATTAGAGTAAGATACTTCTTATTGGTTTTTGAAAATACACATTGATTTAAAACCTGGTGTTATATTAATGTTTTAAATAAATTAGAGTAATATTTAAAAAAATGCTCCTAATTTTGGACCTTTGTCCCTCAGTTGTTTTTCTTGAGCATTGAAGGTAAGAGGTATATCAACAGTACAGCCTTGAGAAACAAAAAAACAAACAAAAACACAGCAGTACAGCCTTGAGAAACAAAAAGCAAACAAAAACACAGCAGTACAGCCTTGATAAACAAAAAATAAAATAAAAAAACAACAGTACAGCCTTGAGAAACAAAAAAACAAACAAAGACACAGCAGTACAGCCTTGAGAAACAAAAAATAAAATAAAAAAACAACAATACAGCCTTGAGAAACAAAAAACAAACAAAAACACAGCAGTACAGCCTTGAGAAACAAAAAAATAAAATAAAAAAACAACAGTACAGCCTTGAGAAACAAAAAACAAACAAAAACACAGCAGTACAGCATTGAGAAACAAAAAATAAAATAAAAAAACAACAATACAGCCTTGAGAAATAAAAAACAAAGAAAGAAAGAAACAAACAGACAAAAAAACAGTACAACCTTGAGATGGGTAATACCTGACTATATGGAGGATATATAGTTTCTGCACAGAAGAAAAGGGAAGACCAGAAGGGAGGCACCTCTGATACCTGATGCACTAAAAGCTGTCAATCTAGGTAACCCACTCAAAACTACAAGAAGCTTGATGAATTGTAATTAATTTGCATGTATGGTATCTGTCCCAGCTTCCCTGGCAATTGTTCACATTAAGAGACACCATAAATCTCTGGCGGCTCTTTTGGGCGGCACAGTGGTGCAGCAGTTAACGTTGTTGCCTCACAGCAAGAGGTTCACCGGTTCAATTCTCGGCTGGGGTGCCTTCTGTGTGGAGTTTGCATGTTCTCCCTGTGTTCGCGTGGGTTTCCTCCGGGTACTCCGGTTTCCTTCCACATTCCAAAGACATGCATCTGGAGCATTTCTTCCCGGGCCTCCGCTGAAAACAGGCTCTGTGGAACCTAGTTGGACTTTCCCGGTCAACAAATGATAAATAAATAAAATAAAAATAAAAATAAACTTTTGCACTCTTTAAATGAGCTTGATTACATTTGGCATGGCTTGCTACTGTGCATCTCAGCGTGTCTTAATCTGAACAATCACCTTATTTTCTCCTTGACTCCTCTGTATCACCAGGTCTATCTCCTGAGGACACAGGGAGCCCACTCCATGAAAGCTTATGTCTGGGAGTGCATACATAAAACACAGACACTACCCAAATGAATGTAGCCCACATTAAACAAATCTAAGCCTACATCTACACTTAGAATAATAAAAAAAAAAAAAAAAAAAAATAAGAAAAAAATGGATTACATTTCCCATTTATTACAATGTATAAAAAGTAACTTCTCACAATGTGCAAATAAAGTACATGTATACAACCCCCCCCCAAAAAAAAAAAAAAAAAACAGAGGTTTACATCCATAGCACAGAGGGCTGGAGCCCTGACTATGATCCAGGTGAGTGAGCTTTGTTTAGCGGTTCCAGCAGTGGAAGGGCTGGGAAGGAAGGGGGAGGAGTAAAGGGGCATAGCCCCAGAAAATGGGGACAGTTATCACACACTCAAATGCACATGTAGTTGGTTCCATTTCCCTGGAGGGGACTGGAGAAATTTTGTACCTCCAAGGGGATGGAGACTACCTGGAGAGAATGACCCTTGGGAGGGGAGAGGATGGCCTCCATGGTCAGCCCATTGCTTGACCCCTCCCCTGACAGTTGGTTGAGTGCATGCAGGGAGGTATAGCCAGCATGTAAAGAAAACAAGCTGTACCACATCCACCAGCTGCCTAAATGATGGCCTGCCCTGGCCAACTCTTACCTCAATGATGAGGAAAGAATGGGTCCATTGGTTGGGAGAGGACTGATGATCTGCAGGCAGCAGGGAAAAAAATGACAAAAAATGTTGCCTGTCTAAATCAATCTCCTAAAACGAAATTTTATGTTAGCACAACATTATAAAAAATAAAAGAATGAAAGGTAAAACTAAACACTGTGTGTGGCGACACCAGATCACTATAATGTTCTGGAGATCAGTGGTGCAAACATAAATGGGAGTTCCCAGAAAACACTTGGGGCAGTTTTGAACTAATTGTGATCCTGACAATATGCACATGTTTTTATACTATATTTGTGACTGCAACTGGTATGGAAAATAAATGCAATTAACTAACATACATTAGACATAGTCCCTGGGTATGTGCTGTCTTGATTTTATGCACAGAGCATGACATGGTGCCAGAGTGGGATACTTTAAACAACAAATTAAATTAGAATGTCACCAGTACAAACACAGACCCAGCAGGCATTCAGACTGTTGAGAAATGGCACAACAGTGCTAATGATTTTGCTGACATTTGGGCATGATGTTGACTCAGGCAAGTGTGTGACCAGCACACCAAGAAAGCAAAGACTAAAACCATCATTGAAATTGCAAATTTAGTCCACCAGAATCATTTGACATTGTCCAGCTGTCAGCATGGCTAACATGAAAGCAAAGGTTTGCATGCCACAGTACTGCAGCAAAAGTGAACAAGGAAACCCATAAAGCTCAGGTAAAGAGATGCTGAGCCTATTTGTGATGATTTCATACTTGCTGAGGGATACATCTTAACATCTGAAGCTATGATAGCAAAGTTAAATGAGCATTTTGTGCCTATTTTAAAATGCAGTCCATAGGTGTGTACTAGGCTAACAACCACTAAGGTCCTTATAGGCCTAGCCATGCGACTCAAATGTGACCTACAAATTTAATTTATATATGGAGTGATTTATTGAATGGCTCTGTCCATCAGAGATATAGGTGACAGGCCAGGGTTGAACTTCTGATTACCCATCCACTCATCCAAGTCGTGCTTAAAAAGGGATAGGGAGGAACCCTTCTTCACATGGATGGGGACCCTGCTCCAGAGAATGGGAATTTTCTGAGAAACATTTCTGTTTCTCCAACATGTCCTATTTATGTCGCAAGCACAATTTAGGTCTTTTGATCTAGTAGCTGTGATGCTGTTAATTTTGCAGGTGTGCAAAAGGTTAATCAAAACAGGGTCCAGAGATGCCTTGTATGTCAGGCAGAGATCACCTCTCAGAAGCATGTGTGATACCAAGTAAAGAGACAGGGCCTCGAGGCAATCAGAGTAGGGCATAAAACAACATAAACCTAAAAATGTGCTCAAAACGGAGGTGAGTCTGTCAAAGTGTTTGCTAGGTGTTTGTATGAACTGGTGGAATATTGTGAGTTTAGCAGCAGTGAAGATGAACAAATAAGGGTCAGAACTGCAGAAAAAGTAATGCAAATTACTCGTCAGTCTGAATGTATTAAAAAAAAGTGGAAATATGTGTGTTGGAATTTCAGTGGCAATGGCAGACCTGTGTAAATCTGCAAGTGATAAGCATAATAAATGCAGTCATGAAAAGTGTCCTACATGCAGCTATGTGCATAATGACTTAGAGTTGTGCAAGATGAAAAAACATGCAGAAATAGTTTCAGGCAATACATAAAACAGCTCTAAATAACTATATTAATTAGGCCTATCAAAGTTAACAAAGGAAATAAAATAAATGAATGAATGAATCTGGTCCGTATGTGAATAATCCACTGACCAGGGCCACTGCGTGTAAATTAATTTTAATTACCAGAGCTGATGTAAGTTGAAAATCTGCTGCAGTTCCTTATTCCTTCACTACACTATGAGGAGTGTAGCTTCCCATCTTTTGTAAGGCGCAGGATATTTATAACTGCAAAAATAATTACACTCAACTTTTCATGGACTTCTTTAATACCAATGCACCAGAGAAAATTGTAAAACTACCCACTAGAGGCTCTAATATCCTTGAACTGGTACTTACCAACCTAACCCCTGCCTGCACCTCACCCTGCATCTCGCCATCCTGGTTAAATAGGCTCCCTATTGAAATGTTGGCACTTGAAATGCCAAAAATGACAGAAAACCCAGAGAACAGAAAATCTCAAAAATGGCTCTTTTTCCTTAAAAACTTCCTTTTTGCAGGTACCCCTTCCCTGCACTCTCCCATATGGGGGGCTAGTTTCTCTACACCCCCCAAACTTATATATACCAATTTCAAGATCTCCATACCTTGGAGAAAAGGGAATATTATGAGAAATGGCATCTTAGCCTTAGTATATACAAGTCTATTATTTTGGCCATTCACTCTTCATATTTTTGGACTTGCTTTAGTGGGTCCCAGTATTTTTAATGGGTACTTTTAAATAAGACCACAAAACAGCCATCTTCTCTGTCAGGCCTAGTTGTACCACCCCACCACCAAATAGAACTGTCTTTAGGGACTTTTCCAAGGCAAACCTACTTTAGCTTGTAGAAGACTTGTGCAAAATTCCCAACAATCCCTTGCAAATGAACCTCACTGAGAGAACTGCTGCATTCCCCTCATAGCCAGCACATGAACAGTTGTACAGAAAAGTCAGTACCCATCTGTTCCAAATTAAATGGTAAATTCAGGAATGAACCTATCTGGTGAAACTCCTGTAATAATAAACTGTATGAACAAGAAACGGAAATAATAAAAAGTTGCAAGAAATCCCCATTTCTGTACTCCATACATTGTCTGCTGGATTGCAAATTGGTTATCCAACAGATCCCAAGTTGTGAAGGTTGCTGGTTCCCTTTCTGAATGTAAAATTGTAACTCTTGGGATGCCACAGAGATCAGTTCTCGGTCCTCTTCTGGTTGGCATTTATTTTGCGTACATCCAAGCCAATATTCCAGCAATGTGATTGACCAAGTTTGTTGATAAGTATAGACTGAGCACTGTTATCCGTTCATCCACTGATAAAAAATAGTTGCACTAATGGCTGTCATATGCACGTACATGGTGTGTCAAAAATGGTCTCAAATTAAATGAATAAAGTGAAGCATAGTAACGTCTGGATCAAAAGCTGATCCCATCTCATGTTATTAATGGTACCCCTCTCAAGGCAGATATAGTCATAGGAAGCCTATGTACTTCTGTGGATTAAAAAACAAAAAAACAAAAACCACAACACAACATGAATTCTCAATGCTCAAATAAATTTCAGTTAAGTGGCTTCGTCTTTAATAACAAACTTGTGCAAACTCACACACACACACACACACACACACACACACACACACACACACACACACACACACACACACACACACACACACACACACAAACACACACACACACTGTCAATAGCGTGATTCACAGTTTCTGTGCTACTGTAAAAGGAACCCAAAACTTATCATTGTTACTTGACTGCCAGAACAAATTCACCCCAAATTAGAAAAAGGCACAGCAAAACACATCCACAAAAAGTATGATGGGATACTCAGTTAAGTAAAAAGGAGCAAATTAAATTCTTACCATCCAGCATAAGAGACATATCACATCAATACCCTCCATCTTATCATGAAGACACCACATTCCTAATACCTTGTAATGTATTGGAAATGGTTCTAGTACTCAGAAATAGTCCAGCCATCCAGAAATGAAGTATGTGTCAGTCCCATGATAAGCCATAAGACTCCCCGGCAGTAGTAATGGATCACTGACTGTCCAACACTAAGATTCATAACATCCATAAGATTTATACATCCGATCCATAAGATCTATACAGCCCTCATTCAGACCTTTGAAATGACGATTCTTCTTCTAAGCCCCCTGAGACAATCCTATTTGAGATGAAGGAAAACTGCTGCTGTAACAATGCTGGACAAGCGTAGCAGGGATAAAGCCATACATACTAAAAGCCCCCTAATCAATCTAAAAGGCAGCTAAGAGGGGTAATTAATACTTCAGAGGCTAAATTTGAAGAAAAGGACAACCACTAAGTTTTCAACAACTATGTCCATAACCTCTGGAAAAATACACAACAATGCATAGCACTTATTGTAAATGGTATCACTCATACTGAACCAGAGGCCATTGTCAACCATTTGGCTAACAGGTTCAGCTCAAATTTCTCACCCCTACCCCACCCCCTGATAGTCCAAAGGAAATACCACATACCACAATCCCCCCATCCATTACTAGGGAACAGGTTATCAACGTACTTTCCAAGGCCAAAAAACTGCATCGATGGGCCCTGATAACATCCAGGGATATTTGATAAGTATCATGAAACATGACCTCTTTGGTCCACTTGGGAGACTTCAATCAGGAATGGAAGATGACTACAGCTTTCCCCTGCACAAAGGAAGTCCAACAACTGATCCAGGTAACTACAGGTTCATAATTCTTACCAGCCTTGTATGTAAGGTCAAGGAAAGAATCATCATTGACATGATAAATGAGGACATAGGTTACCTGCAAATGCTGGAACCATCACAGTTTGGCTTTGTTAAAGGAAGGTCTTGCCTATTAAATCTGGTGGACTTTTTTGAGAGGGTTACCAAAGTACTGGATGAAGGTAAGACTGTACACACAGCTTACCTTGATCTGGTCAAGGATTTTGATACAATACCCCACTCAGGAATTATAGACAAGCTGACTAATTGAAGTATAAACCCTTTTGTCACACACTGGCTAGCCGAGTTCATATTAAAAACATGAACATTTACTTACCTGAACACCTAAACGCCGACACATATTCCGCGAACCACAAATACACCGAACGCCCTACACGGCGAAATTCAAAAATGCAAAATGTCATACTTGTCCCATCCCACTGCCCGCTACATACTACCTACACAAACAAACTAAATAAACCACATACGTACACTAACCAAAACCCCACTTCTAACCCTAAACTAAACCCTACTTCTAACCCTACACTAAATCTTGCATATACCACCATGTATGTACTTAACTTAACCCGCACCCTAACCCTAAGATCCATAACTATCACACACTTACCTTAAAAAGCTATACCCAAACTAAATAATCCACACACATACACTTAATAAAACCCACTACACTAAATCTAACATACATTACCATCTATGCATTTACCTTAACTCGCAGCCTAACCCTAAGGTCCATAACTATCGTGCACACACCTTACGGAGCTATATTGCATAAAGGCCAACCATGACAATTCGACTTTTTGGATTTTGCACTTCAGGACGATCAATGTTTTCACGGTTCGATGAAGACGTGTCGGCATTTAGGTGTTCGGGTAAGTAAACAGTTGTAGTTTTAATATGAACCCAGCTAGCCAACTGGCTCACTGATAGGGCCCATGAGGTCAAAATAGGTGAGGCCACCTCCACCAAGAGGCCAATCACTAGCGAAGTCCCCCAGAGATGAGTACTGGACTTGCTCCTTTTTGGCATCTAGTTTTCTCAAGTGGAAGCAAATGCTGAAGGCTTATGGCTGACTAAGTTTGCAGATTATTGCAAGCTGGGGGTTATCATCCACTCCCCTGTAGACACTAGCATTCTCCAAGCAGGCCTATATCTGACTAACAAATGGTGCCAACACCATGGTCTTAAACTCAGTGCTAAGAAATGAATAACTGTACCCTTTGGGAAGTCAAACATCCCAGCTAATTGCCCTGTTGATAATATTCCCCTAAGAGTCCACCCAGATGTCAGGGATCTGGGTATGCACGTAGACAGTAGCCTTACCTTTGACCACAAAGAGGCTACAGTGGTAAGGAAATCCTTTTATGTTATGCAACTTATAAGTAAAGGCATGGCACCTAGGTACAAAGAGGTCATTATCCCACTGTACCTCCTCATCAAACCAATCATAGAGTACGATGTTCCCCTTGGTATGTGCCTGACCAGGCATAAGCAGCAACTTGAGCATCCGCAGAGGTTCCTTACAAAAGAATACAAAGTAACAAACCTGCCTTATGTGGAGCCCCTTAAAGCCCTTTCCCGCTACACATTCCCCTATAGATTTCCAAAAAGATGATCAATGGCTGACTTACAAGGCATCCACAAACCCCACACTTATGCATTTCCTGCATATTTGTAAGTCAAACAGTAGCAGAAATACAAGGTCTATGGACCTGAATTTTGTCTGTGACTTAATCAGAACATGCTGGAGAGACTGATGTGTGTTCCAGTGACTGCCCCTCCTATGGAAAAGGCTTCCCATCCATGTGAAGCTGAGTTTGTTTATTACCCAGTTTAAGCGCAATCTAGACCATTGGGTCAGGAACAGAAAATTCACACTGGGCCTGGAACCCATGTCCTTTATGGACAAAGGTAGCTTATAAATGCCTGGCTCTCAGTGTCCTATGTGGATACAGGACATCATTATTCTTTTGGGAAAACATGGTTAGATTTAGAAACCCCCCCCCCCCATCATTATCCTAGTAACAGCCTGTGAATCTATGAATTTATGTGAGAGAGAGATGCAAAAGGAATCAAAGTGCATTCCCTATCAAATTTAGGGCCTCAGACAAGCCTTTTCTGGGGTCTGATGAGCATCAGCATTGGGCATCTTAACCCAGCATTTGGTTTATCCTGCAGCGCCAGTTCTGCTTACCAAAAGTGGCCCACTAGGTGCTAGCATTCCACACCCAGATCCAAGCCAGTGAGTCTGGCTTCTTACCCATTTAAAGTTTGAGAATAGGTCCAGATTGTTTCAGCCCCAAGACCTCAAATCATTAACTTTACCAGATAAAACTGCATCCATCAAGCGCCAGCGATGCTGAAGGAAACTTCTGAGGGAACCAGCTACTAGATGGTTCGATTAGTCTTTCTATACCAAAGTTGGACAACTGATTTGCACGTCAGGATGGCTACAGACCTCCACCAGAGTTTCTTCTGGCTTTGCCCTGTCCAGGCATAGTTAGGATGGTGCAATGGTGCACTGGTAGCATTGTCACCTCACAGCAAGAGGTTCTCTGGTTCAGTTCTCTGCTGGAGTGCCTTCTGTGTGAAGTCTGCATTTCCTCCTTGCATTTGAGTGGGTTTTCTCTGGGTACTCCGATTTTCTCCCATGTTACAGACATACATCTGGAGTGTTTTTGTCCGGGCCTCTGCTGAAAATTGGCTTCGTTCCAAGTCGGACTTTCCTGATAAACAAATATTAAATAAATAAATAAAAGGGAACAGACTTAACTTTGGTACTGGTGCAAACTTTGCTGGATGAAGTATAAAATGAACTATTACAATTTCAATCCATAGGTAGAACCACAGTCTATTAAAGCAGAGTAGTAGCTAAATAATCCAACCATCACTTGGAACAAACAAGAAATGAGCTGAACTCTAAGTGAGTAGTACCCCCAGCTTCTCCTACCACAACACTACCTCCACATAATGGTGTGGTGCAGGTGACCTAAACTTCACTTATACCAATAAAAAGGGCAATTAACAAAGGGACCCATGTATTTGCAACAAATGGGCTCAGGGGCAATTTACACATGACATGAGGGAACTAAGTAATGCTCTATCTTTTAATAAATTCTCTGATTACCTGCTTTGTCTAGTTCAGATTCACAGAGAAGCAAGAGCTTATCCCAGTAGTGAACATGAAGAAGCCTACCACAACCAGCACGTCCATCGGAGCAATGAATAAGGTGCAGGGAGATGAGTAACACCAAAGAAAATAGAAATGGGGTAAAAACTTACATGCCCAAGCAGATTTGCCCTGGTGGAAATAATGCACCATGGAGGCAGGAGGGAAGAGGAGCAGGACAGGCAGGATGTAAGTAAGAGAGGGGGAGGGGGCAATCACACAGGTAGCTGGGAAAGGGGTAGTTGATTTAAGCAGAAGACAGGTAGGATTAGATCAGACTAGTGCTGCAGCAGCAAGCAAAGTAACAACAGAATAAGGGAGAGAAAGAAGTGCAGGTTACAGTGTACTGGTTAAAAATGAGGAAGAAGCAGTAATCAGGTAGGTACTAGTGGTAGGAGCTACGCTGAAGGGTGAACTATGTATTTAATGGTGACAAATGGCTTTAATGTTGTCAGACTGTAGCTGGATGGGTGGAGACGTGGGAGTTAGTTTTGTGAGGGTTGTGATTATGGGGGAAACTGAGTGTGGTTTTCGCATACTGAAATGTTCTGGTTACTAGGTGTCAGTTGCAGCTACACCTGATTTTCAGAAGCTCTCTGATTTTGTTTTCAGATTGTGGTCTCCTCCATAGTTTATGTGCCTTTTGGGCAATTAATAAAGACTAGGGTTCCAGTTTTCATAATTAAAAAAAAAAGTTGCATTCTAATGCATACTAGGCAGCTTGTTAATTCATAAAATCTGTGTTGGATGTTCCTAGTTCTGAAGGTGGAAGGTGGATAGTTATGCTAGTGTGACACTGAAATGACTGATGCAGCCTGGTACAGGGTCGAGAGTGAAACAGCTAATGCAGCCTCGGAGAGAGCTGAGAGTGAAACAACTAATGCAGCCTGGTGCGTTTAATGTGGAGTGCCTTTTTGTTCGTGTTAGAAGCAGGCAGAATGAGCATACGCAGTTTGCAGTCAGTGTCAGTGGAATGCTTTGTTTAGGCATTGCCTGAACTAAGTTGATGGGTTCAGGAAAAAAATGCCTCATACGATTATTATGAGTCATGGCATGTGTGGATGTAAGCTGCCATATTTGTTCATCTGCTTCTGGCTGAGTGTGCTTAGCTGGTGAGTTGTTGGAAATTCTAGGTGGCAGATGGAATTTGGTGTATATGGGAGAGAAACGCAAGTTATGGCAAAACCTCTATGTTCAGTAGATGGCAGCATATGAGTAGTGTTTTGTTTATCTTTGAGAATGACCCTTTATTTCACTTCTGCCTTCACTAAGAGTATTTAAGAGATTCATTGGCAATCTGCTCTGGGTTTGGGCCTTTGTCTCTAACTGACTTGTCCTGATTACTGGACACAGTTCTTTACTGTACCAGTCAGCAGAAAGGCTATGAATTTCCCTCATGTTTGCTTTATCCCTGGTAAAACTTTGATTTTCTGATAAACTACAGATGATTACACTTAGTAAGGAATGGTAAACATTTTATGATGCTTATTATCAAATATAACACGTTGATTTTGTTTGCTTAACTTGATAAGTGAATTCGTTAATTCTACAATTTGTCTCTTATCGTAATTAACCTTAACCCACTGTAGAATGTTGCAGAAGTTGCCTCCCATTTGGCTCTGTCCCTTGTAACACTTTGCTTTTCTGGTAAATGACTATGGATTCCGGTCAGTCAGGAATGCTGGGAACAAGGGTATAAGACTTCTTACTGTTCAGAAAATGCATGCTGATTCAAGCGGGGTGTAAGAATAACTTCCTAAATGAATTACAGTAATATTTGCAGCTTGTACTGGATTGTCAATGAGTTTGAGCAATTGTACATTTTATTGAGCTTGTCTCTGGTTCTTGAGCTAGGAATCTGAGAGCCGGGTTAGGGTGTGCCTCCAAATAGAAAGTTTGTATTTATTTTATTTTATTTTTATTTAACATTTGTTAACCAGGAAAGTCATTGAACATAATAGCAGCAAGGCCATTTTGGCATTTTTCTGGCAGCCTAACAATAAACTAATGGCATTGCACTTATCGCTGTTGCATTACCAAGAGGAAAACACTCTCCCAGATAAAGTGTAAGCAGGTTATCATCATCATCATCATCACCATCATCATCATCATTATCATTATCAGCCCCCCTTTTTCCCATTTTTCTACATGGGGTCAGGGTATCGTGTTAACTGTCACCAACTCTCTTGATTCAGTGCCACACTCCTGCCTTCTTCAACACTCATGCCTGACTGTCGCAGATCTTCTTTCACACAGTCCATCCACCTCTTTGCGGGATGTCCTTGCTTCCTCTTACGTTCTTCCTGTCTGTCCCAAATCTTCCTCACCAGATTGCCTTCTGCTTTTCTGCACATGTGCCTGAACCACCATTATCTGATCTCTTTGATCTTCTCTGTAATTGGAGCTACTTTGGCTTCTGCTCTTATGTTGTCATTTCTTCGTCTGTCCCACAGTGTGCATCCCACCACCCTTCTCAGGCACTTCATTTCCATCACCTCTAGCTTTCTCATCTGCTCTGCATTTCCTGCCCAGGTATCTGTGCCATACACTGGTCGCAACACTGTCTTGTACACCTTACTTTTCAGCTTCTTTGGCATTCTTCTGTCATACACTGCACCTTACACTCTATGCCATTTGACTGCAGTCCCACTGAATCTAACTTTGACCTCTTCATTTAGACTTCCCTTCTCCTCAACAACCTCTCCCAGATACTTGAAGCTATTAACATGTCCCACTATCTTCCATTCTATCTCAGTTCTTAGCTTCTTCTGATTTCCCTTATTTGCTGCCATTACAAGTGTGTTATCTGTGGTTAGTTTCATCCCATGTGCTTTCAGTTTTGCATTGTATTCCTCTATTCTTTGTTGAAGTTCTTGTTCAGAGACTGCTGTAATACTGCACACAGCAGCTTTGTTGATCTGTCCCTTCTGACCTTTTTGCTAATATAGTCCATCACCATTATTTATTTATTTATTTATTGACATTTGTTAACCGGGTTTGTCCAACTGGGCTTGTGGCCCATTTTCAATGGAGACCCGAGGAGAAAAGCTCCAGTAATACATTTTAAAATAAGTACAATTTTAAACAATATTGATATAATAGCAGTTATAGCAAAAAAAATCACATATGTTGGGTTACATGCATAAAGTTAAAGTTGCATTAAAAAGAAGCTAAGTAACAATTTGACATTGATATAGTTCAATAGGTCAACAATAAACATTTTTTGTTTGTATAAAAGTGTGTAAATGCATAGTAGACACACTGGAGAGAGAGGTGTAATGAGGTACTAAGTATTGTCCTTTTGAGGGTACATAAAGGGAAGGAAGACTAGGTAGGGTCATGGCAAGGGCAGGTTCTGGAATTGAGAAAATATGCTTTTAGTTCATTTTTAACGTGTGAGGTGTGGGAGATTGAACGTAAGTCAAGGGGAAGTTTGTTCCAAGCATGGGCAAGGGAGTGTTTGTAGAGTAGTTTGCCTACTGACCTTTTTGGGTGGTAGATATCAAGTAATTGTTGGTTAGAAGTATGGAGGGTCCGGGATGGGATGTAGATGGAGACTAAGAAAGATAGAGATGGACAGAAGGATGGTTTATAAAGAATTTAGTGTAGCATATGAAACCTCCTTTTTTATTATATCATCTAACAATACAACTATCCAACCTGACACCCACACAAAACTCCTAGGGGTCATTATCGATGACGAACTCAAGTTCAACCTACACATACTCCAATGTATAAAAAAAAAACAAACCAGAAACTAGGTCTGCTATATCGAAACAAAAAATTCCTAACCCCTGAATCTAGACTTACCCTGGGCCAATCACTCTTCCTCCCCTCTTATACACCGCCCCAGTTCTTACCAATATCCAGGCCTCCACTCTAAACAAACTCCAACAGACTTACCATAAAATAGCCAGATTCATTACTAACTCCCCATACAACTCACACCACTGCATTTCTTTAAACTCTCTTCAATGGCTTGAACTTCCACAATTTCTGCTATCTTATCAATTTCATATGCTACACTCTATTCTTTATAAACGCTCCTTCTGTCCATTTCTGTCCTTTCTTCATTTGCAGCATTAGAAGATGATTTACGGTATCAGCTGGAAGCTATTCTGACCGAAAGATGGCAAGAGAGGTTTGAAAAGGTTTACCCTCCATGTTCAGAGTCAATGTAACAGTAACGAGTAATTACTGCAATAACAGGGCCTCCAGCTGAACAGGAAGTGGGAGAGGCAGATAATAACAAGCCCTCCAGTGGAACAGGAAGTGGAAGAGACAGAGGAAAATGTTCAAGGGTTTCATGAGGACACAGGAGCAGGTCAGTGTGAGTGGGCTATTAATAACATGGTTAATGATGAACTTAGGGAATGGTGGAGAC
Source organism: Protopterus annectens (assembly GCF_019279795.1). Classification (NCBI taxonomy): domain Eukaryota; kingdom Metazoa; phylum Chordata; order Ceratodontiformes; family Protopteridae; genus Protopterus; species Protopterus annectens. The sequence goes on from NC_056748.1 coordinate 163,923,422, forward strand.
TCAACACAGCACCAGAGTCAGGGTAATAATCATAAAAAACAGTGGAAAGTAAAAGTGAAAATTATATAAGGTGGTTGAGTCATGGGGCAACAGAGATGGGCATGATAATGAAGGGGACTGGCACTTGACCCAAAGGGAAGGATAACAAGCTAAGACACACCTGCTTGGGACCGGTGATTTATTCATTTACACCAGGGACAGAACAGACGTTAGACAGCAAAGGGGCACCAGTGGTGACACATAGGGGAAAGAGAAGGAATAGGGACAAGGCTTGCAAATATGGCTACTGAATCTCAGGGAAATAGTGGGGCAACAGCAGCAAGGTGCAGGACATTCCGACCTTTCTATTTGTCCATCATAAGCCACTGGGAATTCACCTTACAGAAAAGGTAAAGCAACAGATAGCAACGGGAAAGTCTGTAGGCCTCTTTTCATTAGAGAACCAACCGAGAGATGAAGAAATATGCAAGGTGAACAAAGTGGAAGAAATGGAGGTAGAACAAGGGAAACCCTTCATTAAATGGTTATAAGAGAATGAGTTGGTTGGTGGGGTAATCAGTATAGGCTGTGATCATGACTGAACATAATCTGGAGATGGTAAAGGCACTGTAGACAGTTCAGTACTGCATTATGAAAATGTGGGCTAATAGACCAGACTTAGGTTGGTTGATGATGAAAAGTTTAGATGATGCAAGAGCATTCAGAACAAGCTTAATTAGGACAAATTAAAAATGTCTCTGTTGTAGAATATAGGTTACAAGGGGGGAGGTGTGTGTGGCATGCAGACTTTGGCTTCCCTATACTCCAGGGGGAGGTGTGTGTGGCATGCAGACTTTGGCGTCCCTATACTCCAGGGGGAGGTGTGTGTGGCATGCAGACTTTGGCTTCCCTATACTCCAGACAACATTGGGATGAAGACAGTAAGTATGACCCTAACTCAGGGCTAAAAGGGGATGAACCTGCTTCAAGATCAAATACGCCCACTGTTTGCATGAACAATGACATTTTCAACTGGGAAGGGTGAAAGGACCATTTCAAAAGCTGTCATGTGGAAAATTGAGAGTTTTCCTCACTTGTGTTGGTACTAAAGAGGGCAAAAAGAAAATTCAGGTGGATCCATCACCTTGCGTTCTCTGGGTCTAATAAATGATGCCTTGGAAGAAGAGGACAGCTTAGTGTGACAAGGCAGTAGATATGGTAGGCAGAACACAGGGAAAAAGGTGCACTGAAGCAAAAGGCAGATATTCAGTCAGTTTTCTGATTGCTTCTGCCCATTCAAGAGATAGATCAAGAGCTACTTAGATTCAAAGTGGGTGGCAAGTATTATGGGATACACAGATGCATGTGCTGACTTTGAGAAGTTTATTACTTTTCAAAGAGCAGTGTTTGCATGTAGTTACTAGGCTTGCAGTCTAGAGGACCACTGAGGAGCCCAGCACAAAGTCTCATTTACCCCCAACCACTGTCTGGTTAAGTGACTTGCTTAAGATACTACAGTAGGCAAATGAGGGCTGAGAGAATCAAACTCTGTACCACAGGAGGTATGGCTCACAGCCTTAAACCTCGAGAATCAAACCCTGTACCACAGGAGGTATGGCTCACAGCCTTAAACCTCGAGAATCAAACCCTGTACCACAGGAGGTATGGCTCACAGCCTTAAACCTCGAGAATCAAACCCTGTACCACAGGAGGTATGGCTCACAGCCTTAAACCTCGAGAATCAAACCCTGTACTACAGGAGGAATAGCTCACAGCCTTAAACCTCGAGAATCAAACCCTGCACCACAGGAGGTATGGCTCACAGCCTTAGACCTCGAGAATCAAACCCTGTACCACAGGAGGTATGGCTCACAGCCTTAAACCTCGAGAATCAAACCCTGTACTACAGGAGGTATAGCTCACAGCCTTAAACCTCGAGAATCAAACCCTGTACCACAGGAGGTATGGCTCACAGCCTTAAACCTCGAGAATCAAACCCTGTACCACAGGAGGTATGGCTCACAGCCTTAAACCTCGAGAATCAAACCCTGTACCACAGGAGGTATGGCTCACAGCCTTAAACCTCTATGCTAACTACTAGACAGTATATTCTTGGATTGGTTCATCCAGAAGGAGTGTAAGGATGGATAGTTACACATTCCTTCAATGACTTTTTGTTGGCTGGCCTGGCATACTCAGAAGGGATGTCCCACAGGTCTGAAGAGTTTCAGAGGCATCTGACAACAGTTTGGAGTTTCCTTGGCTGAGGATAAGACAAATGGGCCAGTTGTTTGGTTAACCTTGTTGGGCATCAAAACTGACACAAGGAAATGGGTGGTCTACTTCAAGACTGACACAGGGGAAGGGGTGCTCTACTTCAAGACTGACACAGGAGAAGGGGTGGTCTACTTATCAAGGATAAACATGACAATATTACAAGCAGCAGCAGCTGGAGTCATGGAATCAAGGACAATCATTCTAAAGGAGCTTCTGTGCTTGGAACATACGTTGAACTTTGCCTGCAGGATCATTCAAATGAGGAGGTCATTCATGAAGAAGCTAATACTGATGGGCAGTAGTTGCTCCAAGCCAAAATATAGGATTGGAGTGACTAGGAGAAATACATGAGGACTTGAGGGTAGGCCAAGAACTTCTGAGAGATTTCAACAGTGAGTTGTTGTTGTGGCAGGAGAAAGTGATCAAACAACGGTGTCAGCTGTTTACCAGTGCAGGTGTCACTGACTTTGGAGGGTATGTGCAGAGAAAATGGATTGTAGGGACATGGCTGTGAAGCCAACCACTGCTACCAATATGTGATGGCCATCAATATGTGCCACCCCCATGGTGGGCCAGTAATCAAGGTCCCTAAATCCTCACCACTAACACTGGAGAGGGACGTGCACTCAGAGTACAAATGGATTGACTCAGTATTTGCAGTTGCAGACCGCTCTGCATCACCTACAATTTCTCTTAAGAGTACAGAGGGAACACACTCAGCCTGGGGTCTGGATGTATTTATATCTGTCTACCTCCAGATCCCCAGTAAGACCCCCCCCAGTGCTACAACTGTAAGTTTAGTTCCTCAGCCGAGGGTCAACGCCAAGCCCTCCAGTACTCTCTCTGTAAACCCCTCCCCCAAGTAGCTGATATGCACACCCTGAGAGATTTGATTTTTCACACACATGCACCTAGGAAAGACTGGCACAGATGTACCTGCTCTGCCCCCTTCTGCCACCTTTTGTTGCTTCCTGTGTCTCGAGATGTGACTGTTTTTGATCACTAGTGAGACATCTCTACCTTTTGTTGCTTCCTGTGTCTTGAGATGTGACTGTTTTTGATCACTAGTGAAACATCACTACCTTTTGTTGCTTCCTGTGTCTTGAGATGTGACTGTTTTTGATCACTAGTGAGACATCACTACCTTTTGTTGTTTCCTGTGTTTCGAGATGTGACTGTTTTTGATGACTAGTGAGACATGTCTACCTTTTGTTGCTTCCAGTGTCCTGAGATGTGACTGTTTTTGATGAGTAGTGAGATATTTCTACTTTTGTTGCTTCCCGTGTCTTGAGATGTGACTGATTTTGATGACTAGTGAGACATCTCTACCTTTTGTTGCTTCCTGTGTCTCGAGATGTGACTGTTCTTGATGACTAGTGAGACATCTCTTCCTTTTGTTGCTTCCTGTGTCTTGAGATGTGACTGTTTTTGATGACTAGTGAGACATCTCTACCTTTTGTTGCTTCCTGTGTCTCGAGATGTGACTGTTTTTGATGACTAGTGCGTCATCTCTACCTTTTGTTGTTTCCTGTGTCTTGAGTTGTGACTGTTTTTGATGACATCTCTACCTTTTGTTGCTTCCTGTGTCTCGAGATGTGGCTGTTTTTGATGACTCGTGAGTCATCTCTACCTTTTGTTGTTTCCTGTGTCTTGAGATGTGACTGTTTTTGATGGCGAGTGAGACATCTCTATCTTTTGTTGCTTCCTGTGTCTTGAGATGTGACTGTTTTTGATGACATCTCTACCTTTTGTTGCTTACTGTGTCTCTAGATGTGACTGTTTTTGATGACATCTCTACCTTTTGATGCTTCCTGTGTTTTGAGATGTGACTGTTTTTGATGACTAGTGAGACATCTCTACCTTTCCTTGCTTCCTGTGTCTTGAGATGTGACTGATTTTGATGACTAGTGAGACATCTCTACCTTTTGTTGCTTCCTGTGTCTCGAGATGTGACTGTTTTTGATGACTAGAGAGACATTTTTACCTTTTGTTGCTTCCTGTGTCTCGAGATATGACTGTTTTTGATGGCGAGTGAGACATCTCTATCTTTTGTTGCTTCCTGTGTCTTGAGATGTGACTGTTTTTGATGACATCTCTACCTTTTGTTGCTTACTGTGTCTCTAGATGTGACTGTTTTTGATGACATCTCTACCTTTTGATGCTTCCTGTGTTTTGAGATGTGACTGTTTTTGATGACTAGTGAGACATCTCTACCTTTCCTTGCTTCCTGTGTCATGAGATGTGACTGTTTTTGATGACATCTCTACCTTTTGTTGCTTCCTGTGTCTCGAGATGTGACTGTTTTTGATGACTAGTGAGTCATCTCTACTTTTTGTTGTTTCCTGTGTCTTGAGATGTGACTGATTTTGATGACTAGTGAGACATCTCTACCTTTTGTTACTTCCTGTGCCTTGAGATGTGACTGATTTTGATGACTATTGAGAAATATCTACCTTTTGTTCCTTCCTGTGTCACAAGATGTGACTGTTTTTGATGACTAGTGAGACATCTCTACCTTTTGTTGCTTCCAGTGTCTTGAGATGTGACTGATTTTGATGACTAGTGAGACATCTCTACATTTTGTTGCTTCCTGTGTCTCGAGATGTGACTGTTCTGGATGACTACTGAGACATCTCTACCTTTTTTTGCTTCATGTGTCTTGAGATGTGACTGTTTTTGATGACTAGTGAGATATCTTTACCTTTTGTTGCTGCCTGTGTCTCAAGATGTGACTGCTTTTGATGACTAATGAGACATCTCTACCTTTTGTTGCTTCCTGTGTCTTGAGATGTGACTGATTTTGATGACTATTGAGACATCTCTACCTTTTGTTCCTTCCTGTGTCTCGAGATATGACTGTTTCTGATGACTAGTGAGACATGTCTACCTTTTGTTGCTTCCTGTGTCTCGAGATGTGACTGTTTTTGATGACTAGTGAGACATCTCTACCTTTTGTTGCTTCCTGTGTGTCGAGATGTGACTGTTTTTGATGAATAGTGAGACATCTTTACCTTTTGTTGCTTCCTGTGTCATGAGATGTGACTGTTTTTGATGACTAGTAAGACATCGCTACCTTTTGTTGCTTCCTGTGTCTCGAGATGTGACTGTTTTTGATGACTAGTGAGACATCTCTACCTTTTGGTGCTTCCTGTGTCTTGAGATGTGACTGTTTTTGATGACTAGTGAAACATCTTTACCTTTTGTTGCTTCCTGTGTCTCGAGATGTGACTGTTTTTGATGACTAGTGAGACATCTCTACCTTTTGTTGCTTCCTGTGTCTCGAGATGTGACTGTTTTTGATGACTAGTGAGACATCTCTACCTTTTGTTGCTTCCTGTATCTCGACATGTGACTGTTTTGATGACGAGTGAGACATCTCTACCTTTTGTTCCTTCCTGTGTTTTGAGATGTGATTGGTTTTGATGACTAGTGAGACATCACTACCTTTTGTTGCTTCCTGTGTCTTGAGATGTGACTGTTTTTGATTACATCTCTACCTTTTGTTGCTTCCTGTGTTTTGAGATGTGACTGTTTTTGATGACTAGTGAGACATCTCTACCTTTTGTTGCTTCTTGTGTCTTGAGTTGTGACTGTTTTTGATGACATCTCTACCTATTGTTGCTTCCTGTGTCTCAAGATGTGACTGTTTTTGATGACTAGTGAGTCATCTCTACCTTTTGTTGTTTCCTGTATCTTGAGATGTGACTGATTTTGATGACTAGTGAGACATCTCTACCTTTTGTTGCTTCCTGTGTCTTGAGATGTGACTGATTTTGGTGACTAGTGAGACATCTCTACCTTTTGTTGCTTCCTGTGTCTTGAGATGTGACTGTTTTTGATCACTAGGGAGACATCTCTACCTTTTGTTGCTTCCTGTGTCTTGAGATGTGACTGCTTTTGATGACTAGTGAGGCATCTTTATCTTTTGTTGCTTCCTGTGTCTCGAGATTTGACTGTTTTTGATGACATCTCTACCTTTTGTTGCTTCCTGTGTCTCGAGATGTGACTGTTTTGATGACATCTCTACCTTTTGTTGCTTCCTGTGTCTCGAGATGTGACTGTTTTTGATGACTAGTGCGTCATCTCTACCTTTTGTTGTTTCCTGTGTCTTGAGATGTGACTGATTTTGATGACTAGTGAGACCTCTCTACCTTTTGTTGCTTCCTGTGTCTTGAGATGTGACTGATTTTGATGACTAGTGAGACATCTCTACCTTTTGTTGCTTCCTGTGTCTAGAGATGTGACTGTTTTTGATGAGTAGTGAGACATCTCTACCTTTTGTTGCTTCCTGTGTCTCAAGATGTGACTGATTTTGATGACTAGTGAGACATCTCTACCTTTTGTTGCTTCCTGTGTTTCGAGATGTGACTGTTTTTGATGACTAGTGAGACATCTCTACCTTTTGTTCCTTCCTGTGTCTTGAGATGTGACTGTTTTTGATGACTAGTGAGACGTCTCTACCTTTTGTTGCTTCCTGTGTCTTGAGATGTGACTGTTTTTGATGAGTAGTGAGATATCTCTACTTTTTATTGCTTCCTGTGTCTCGAGATGTGACTGTTTTTGATGACTAGTGAGACATCTCTACCTTTTGTTTCTTCCTGTGTCTTGAGATGTGACTGTTTTTGATGAGTAGTGAGACATCTCTACCTTTTGTTGCTTCCTGTGTCTTGAGATGTCACTGATTTTGATGACTATTGAGACATCTCTACCTTTTGTTCCTTCCTGTGTCTCGAGATGTGACTGTTTTTGATGACTAGTGAGACATCTCTACCTTTTGTTGCTTCCAGTGTCTTGAGATGTGACTATTTTTGATGAGTAGTGAGAAATATCTACCTTTTGTTGCTTCCTGTGTCTTGAGATGTGACTGATTTTGATGACTAGTGAGACATCTCTACCTTTTGTTGCTTCCTGTGTCTCGAGATGTGACTGTTCCTGATGACTAGTGAGACATCTCTACCTTTTGTTGCTTCCTGTGTCTTGAGATGTGACTGTTTTTGATGACTAGTGAGACGTACCTACCTTTTTTTGCTTTCTGTGTCTCGAGATGTGGCTGTTTTTGATGACTAGTGAGACATCTCTACCTTTTCTTGCTTCCTGTGTCTCAAGATGTGACTGTTTTTGATGACTAGAGAGACATCTCTACCTTTTGCTGCTTTTTGTGTCTCGAGATGTGACTGATTTTGATGACTAGTGAGACATCTCTACCTTTTGTTGCTTCCTGTGTCTCGAGATATGACTGTTTTTGATGACTAGTGAGAGATCTCTACCTTTTGTTGCTTCCTGTGTCTTGAGATGTGACTGATTTTGATGACTAGTGAGACATTTTTGCCTTTTGTTGCTTCCTGTATTCCGAGATGTGACTGATTTTGATGACTAGTGAGACATCTCTACCTTTTGTTGCTTCCTGTGTCTTGAGATGTGACTGATTTTGATGACTATTGAGACATCTCTACCTTTTGTTCCTTCCTGTGTCTCGAGATGTGACTGTTTTTGATGACTAGTGAGACATCTCTACCTTTTGTTGCTTCCTGTGTCTTGAGATGTGACTGTTTTTGATGACTAGTGAGACATATCTACCTTTTGTTGCTTCCTGTGTTTTGAGATGTGACTGTTTTTGATGACTAGTGAGACATCTCCACCTTTTGTTGCTTCCAGTGTCTTGAGATGTGACTGATTTTGATGCCTTGTGAGACATCTCTACCTTTTGTTGCTTCCTGTGTCTCAAGATGTTACTGTTTTTGATGACTAGTGAGTCATCTCTACCTTTTGTTGCTTGCTGTGTCTTGAGATGTGACTGTTTTTGATGACTAGTGAGACATCTCTACCTTTTGTTACTTCCTGTGTCTTGAGATATGACTGATTTTGATGAGTAGTGAGACATCTCTACCTTTTGTTGCTTCCTGTATTCTGAGATGTGACCGATTTTGACTAGTGAGACATCTCTACCTTTTGATGCTTCCTGTGTCTCGAGATGTGACTGTTTTTGATGACTAGTGAGACATCTCTACCTTTTCCTTGCTTCCTGTATTCTGAGATGTGACTGATTTTGATGACTAATGAGACATCTCTACCTTTTGTTGCTTGCTGTGTCTTGAGATGTGACTGTTTTTGATGACTAGTGAGACATCTCTACCTTTTGTTACTTCCTGTGTCTTGAGATATGACTGATTTTGATGACTAGTGAGGCATCTCTACCTTTTGTTGCTTCCTGTATTCTGAGATGTGACCGATTTTGACTAGTGAGACATCTCTACCTTTTGTTGCTTCCTGTGTCTCAAGATATGACTGTTTTTGATGACTAGTGAGACATCTCTACCTTTTCCTTGCTTCCTGTATTCTGAGATGTGACTGATTTTGATGACTAATGAGACATCTCTACCTTTTGTTGTTTCCTGTGTCTTGAGATGTGGCTGTTTTTGATGACTAGTGAGACATCTCTACCTTTTCCTTGCTTCCTGTATTCTGAGATGTGACTGATTTTGATGACTAATGAGACATCTCTACCTTTTGTTGTTTCCTGTGTCTTGAGATGTGACTGTTTTTGATGACTAGTGAGTCATCTCTATCTTTTGTTGCTTCCAATGTCTTGAGATGTGACTGTTTTTGATGAGTAATGAGACATCTCTACCTTTTGTTGCTTCCTGTGTCCTGAGATGTGACTGATTTTGATGACTAGTGAGACATCTCTACCTTTTGTTGCTTCCTGTATTCTGAGTTGTGACTGATTTTGATGACTAATGAGACATCTCTGCCTTTTGTTGCTTTCTGTGTCTTGAGATGTGACTGTTTTTGATGACATCTCTACCTTTTGTTGCTTCCTGTGTCTCGAGATGTGACTGTTTTTGATGACTAGTGAGATATCTCTACCTTTTGTTGCTTCCAATGTCTTGAGATGTGACTGTTTTTGATGAGTAATGAGACATCTCTACCTTTTGTTGCTTCCTGTGTCCTGAGATGTGACTGATTTTGATGACTAGTGAGACATCTCTACCTTTTGTTGCTTCCTGTGTCTCGAGATATGACTGTTCTTGATGACTAGTGAGACATCTCTACCTTTTGTTGCTTCCTGTGTCTTGAGATGTGACTGTTTTTGATGACTAGTGAGACATATCTACCTTTAGTTGCTTCCTGTGTCTTGAGATGTGACTGTTTTTGATGACTATTGAGACATCTCTACCTTTTCTTGCTTCGTGTGTCTCGAGATGTGACTGTTTTTGATGACTAGAGAGACATCTCTACCTTTTGTTGGTTCCTGTGTCTCGAGATGTTACTGTTTTTGATGACTAGTGAGACATCTCTACCTTTTGTTGCTTCCTGTGTCTCGAGCTGTGACTGTTTTTGATGACTAGTGAGACATCTCTACCTTTTGTTGCTTTTTGTGTCTTGAGATGTGACTGATTTTGATGACTATTGAGACATCTCTACCTTTTGTTCCTTCCTGTGTCACAAGATGTGACTGTTTTTGATGACTAGTGAAACATCTCTACCTTTTGTTGCTTCCTGTGTCTCGAGATATGACTGTTTTTGATGACTAGTGAGACATCTCTACCTATTGTTGCTTCCTGTGTCTTGAGATGTGACTGATTTTGATGACTAATGAGACATCTCTACCTTTTGTTGCTTCCTGTGTCACAAGATGTTACTGTTTTTGATGACTAGTGAGTCATCTCTACCTTTTGTTGCTTGCTGTGTCTTGAGATGTGACTGTTTTTGTTGACTAGTGAGACATCTCTACATTTTGTTACTTCTTGTGTCTCGAGATGTGAGTGTTTATGATGACTAGTGAGACATCTCTACCTTTTGTTGCTTCCTGTGTCTTTAGATGTGACTGATTTTGATGACTAGTGAGGCATCTCTACCTTTTGTTGCTTCCTGTATTCTGAGATGTGACCGATTTTGACTAGTGAGACATCCCTACCTTTTGTTGCTTCCTGTGTCTCGAGATGTGACTGATTTTGATGACTAGTGATGACATCTCTACCTTTTGTTGCTTCCTGTGTCTCGAGATGTGACTGTTTTTGATGACTAGTGAGACATCTCTACCTTTTGTTGCTTCCTGTGTCTCGAGATGTGACTGTTTTTGATGACTAGTGAGACATCTCTACCTTTTCTTGCTTCCTGTATTCTGAGATATGACTGTTTTTGATGACTAGTGAGACATCTCTACCTTTTGTTTTTTCCTGTGTCTTGAGATGTGACTGTTTTTGATGACTAGTGAGACATCTCTACCTTTTGTTGCTTCCTGTGTCTTGAGATGTGACTGATTTTGATGACTAGTGAGACATCTCTACCTTTTGTTGCTTCCTGTATTCTGAGTTGTGACTGATTTTGATGACTAATGAGACATCTCTGCCTTTTGTTGCTTTCTGTGTCTTGAGATGTGACTGTTTTTGATGACATCTCTACCTTTTGTTGCTTCCTGTGTCTCGAGATGTGACTGTTTTTGATGACTAGTGAGATATCTCTACCTTTTGTTGCTTCCAATGTCTTGAGATGTGACTGTTTTTGATGAGTAATGAGACATCTCTACCTTTTGTTGCTTCCTGTGTCTCGAGATATGACTGTTCTTGATGACTAGTGAGACATCTCTACCTTTTGTTGCTTCCTGTGTCTTGAGATGTGACTGTTTTTGATGACTAGTGAGACATATCTACCTTTAGTTGCTTCCTGTGTCTTGAGATGTGACTGTTTTTGATGACTATTGAGACATCTCTACCTTTTCTTGCTTCGTGTGTCTCGAGATGTGACTGTTTTTGATGACTAGAGAGACATCTCTACCTTTTGTTGGTTCCTGTGTCTCGAGATGTTACTGTTTTTGATGACTAGTGAGACATCTCTACCTTTTGTTGCTTTTTGTGTCTTGTGATGTGACTGATTTTGATGACTATTGAGACATCTCTACCTTTTGTTCCTTCCTGTGTCACAAGATGTGACTGTTTTTGATGACTAGTGAAACATCTTTACCTTTTGTTGCTTCCTGTGTCTCGAGATGTGACTGTTTTCGATGACTAGTGAGACATCTCTACCTTTTGTTGCTTCCTGTGTCTCGAGATATGACTGTTTTTGATGACTAGTGAGACATCTCTACCTATTGTTGCTTCCTGTGTCTTGAGATGTGACTGATTTTGATGACTAATGAGACATCTCTGCCTTTTGTTGCTTCCTGTTTCTTGAGATGTGACTGATTTTGATGACTAGTGAGACATCTCTACCTTTTGTTGCTTCCTGTGTTTCGAGATGTGACTGTTTTTGATGACTAGTGAGACATCTCTACCTTTTGTTGCTTCCTGTGTCTTGAGATGTGACTGATTTTGATGACTAGTGAGACATCTCTACCTTTTGTTGCTTCCTGTGTCACAAGATGTTACTGTTTTTGATGACTAGTGAGTCATCTCTACCTTTTGTTGCTTGCTGTGTCTTGAGATGTGACTGTTTTTGTTGACTAGTGAGACATCTCTACCTTCTGTTTTTTCCTGTGTCTTGAGATGTGACTGTTTTTGATGACTAGTGAGACATCTCTACCTTTTGTTGCTTCCTGTGTCTTGAGATGTGACTGATTTTGATGACTAGTGAGACATCTCTACCTTTTGTTGCTTCCTGTATTCTGAGTTGTGACTGATTTTGATGACTAATGAGACATCTCTACCTTTTGTTTTTTCCTGTGTCTTGAGATGTGACTGTTTTTGATGACTAGTGAGACGTCTCTACCTTTTGTTGCTTCCTGTGTCTTGAGATGTGACTGATTTTGATGACCAGTGAGACATCTCTACCTTTTGGTGCTTCCTGTACTCTGACATGTGACTGATTTTGATGACTAGTGAGACATCTGTACCTTTTGTTGCTTCCTGTATTCTGAGATGTGACTGTTTTTGATCACTAGTGAGACATCTCTACCTTTTCTTGCTTCCTGTGCAGAGCTTGTCTAAAACTGCACAAGACATTCTAGTCTTGCTCAGTCAGGGTGCTTTCCCTAGCTTTAAACATCGTTTCCATAACTACATAGATGTCCACATTCTCTACAGTAAGGAGAGTATGCAGGAAGTGTAGCTTTTTTGTTTAGATACCTGGCATTGTGCATTAGTTTTTTTAGATTATCCTGAGATCGTTTTGCTATGTTAGAAGGTTTTTCACTTTGGCATTACATTAAAAAGGACAATGTGGGGTGAAGAAAGATTTAGCCAACATTCAAAAGCATATAGGGGACTAGTGAAGACCATCCCTGATGAAGCAGCACGATCTGTCACCCATATCTTGCCAAGGTGACAAATATGAAGTGTTACGATATTTGTCATTTCTCCCCGGGCCTCCGCTGAAAACAGGATCTGTGGAACCTAGATGGACTTTCCCGGTCAACAAATGTTAAATAAATAAATAATTAAAATATCTCTGTTCATCACTCTTTTGTTGCAGCAATAATGACATAGTAAGGTTGTGGGTTACTTGTGTTGCATGCTCATGACTGCTGCGCATCTGCAGCTTTTGTATCCGCAGCAGTTGTAAGTGTGTAACAACATATAACTCACATCTTGGGCTTATGGTACTGTTCCTGTACAACGTATGAGATAGTTTGGGTTTTAGAGTAAGCAAGTCCTCCTCGTGCATCTCCACATGTGAGGGATTTGCCCACCACACCCTCTGCTAGTTATATGTACTAACTCTGAGATTGCACAATATCAGGGAAATGGCATATTAGCCTACCCCAAATATCGTGCAATCTTACACACTTGATTTTGTTGAATAAAAGGATGTCAACAAATGACAGATTCAGTTCCCTATACATATATATATATATATATATATATATATATATATATATATGGGTCCTATTTGTTTTATTGACAGTAAGGTACTTTGTCGAAATTACTTTAGCAAAAGTGCATTTTGCCAAAAATGCACTTTCGCTAAAACAGACAAAAAAAAAATGCTGTTTGCATGTAGCATTAGTTGTACATCAACGTATACTGTTGATGTACAACTAAGGAAAGTCTTGTTGAGATTGTAGTATAGTGGGGATAAGGGAATATTCCTGTTTCCCCACTTTAGTGTGATCTCGGAGTGAGAATATTAAAGTGGGGGGGGTGTGCAGAGGGGCTTGCCCACCTGCATAATACTGTGTAGTGTGTTATTTTTTTTTTTTTAGTTAGTTTTTATTTTTTATTCCATGAAAGTGCATTTTCGATGGAATGCACTTTCATGGAAGTGCGTTCAAGGAAGTACGGTTCGATGAACCGTACTTTTGATTTGAAAACATAGATCCATATATAAATGACAAACCAAAACACTGAATCCCTAAAAACTGAAAATTCAAAATACTGAACACATGTTTTAATGCAGGAGGCAAAGTCCCCTGCACCCCTCATGTGGGGGGGGGGGTCCCACACCCCCTGCTAACTATATATACCAACTCCAAGATCTCACAACAGTAGAGAAGGGGCAAATTCCATCATTCAGTAGACCTATATATATATATATATATATATATATATACACACACACACACACACACACACACACACACACACACACACACACACACATACACCAACCTGAGATCATTCAAACTCAGAAATGAGGAGTAAATTGGGAAAAATGCTACACTCACCTTATCACTCTTCTCCAAGTCTGGCAACCATGAGAGGTCAAAGACAACCTTTTCAGTTTGATGTTCTCAACAGCAGTCATGTCTATGACAACAAACATAAGGATACTGCTGCTGATAGGTATGGCATACACTGAAGAGTCCTATCCATCCTCTGATGTACTTCTCATGTTCACACTATCTAACCACAATGACATGCTTTTTTGTCTTGCGTGTAGCAAGAAAACATACAACATGTACCATATTTAGAAATATGATTTTGTAAGTAAATGATTGACTGGGAAACTGTTTCAGCTAAGGACACATTTAATCAGGCAAACTGATCGTAATTTTATTAATGTCTCAGCTAATTTTACTTTAATAAATACACAGTGGTTATAGAATCTGTTTTGTTAATTGTGACGGAACAGGGGAACATGCTATGGTGTCAGCAAAGCTGCTTTTGTTCAAGCCATACAAGAACATGTATGTTAATTCCTGCTCCACTTTGAATATAGACTGGTCCTAATTCCGCTTTTTCATTAGCTAAGTTTTGCAGCTAATGAGAGCTCTATTTCTTGGAGTTAGTCGCTCAATGGTAGAAGACCAGACTTTAGAATTTGAGCAGCAGTTAGCTCATTGGGTTGGAAACTATTTCTAATGCTGCTCCCTTTGTTGCACAAATCTGAGTAAACGTTTACAGTGGCTGCACAAGGCATGTATCACTGTTGCACAAATCCGAGTAAACGTTTACAGCGAATGTACAAGGCATGTATCACTGTTGTACAAATTTATAGTGACTGCACAAGGCATGTATCACTGTTGCACAAATATGAGTAAACATTTACAGTGGCTGCACAAGGCATGTATCACTGTTGCAGAAATCTGAGTAAACGTTTACAGTGGCTGCACAAGGCATGTATCACAGTTGCACAAATCTGAGTAAACGTTTACATCGGCTGCACAAGGTATGTATCACTGTTGCACAAATCTGCGTGAACGTTTACAGCGGCTGCACAAGGCATGTATCACTGTTGCACAAATCTGAGTAAATGTTTACAGCAGCTGCACAAGTCATGCATCACTGTTGCACAAATCTGAGTAAACGTTTACAGAGGCTGCAAAAGGCATGTATCACTGTTGCATAAATCTGAGTAAACGTTTACAGTGACTGCACAAGGCATGTATCACTGTTGCACAAATCTGAGTAAACGTTTACAGTGGCTGCACAAGGCATGTATCACTGTTGCACAAATCTGAGTAAACGTTTACAGCGGCTGCACAAGGCATGTATCACTGTTGCACAAATCTGAGTAAACGTTTACAGCGGCTGCACAAGGCATGTATCACTGTTGCACAAATCTCAGTAAACATTTACAGCAGCTGCACAAGGCATGTATCACTGTTGCATAAATTTGAGTAAATGTTTACAGCTGCTGCACAAGGCATGTATCACTGTTGCACAAATCTCAGTAAACATTTACAGTGACTGCACAAGGCATGTATCACTGTTGCACAACTCTGAGTAAACGTTTACAGTGGCTGCACAAGGCATGTATCACTTATCACTTCTTGTGGTGGATGAATGAGAGGGAAGAAGATTCCTTATTTATAGATCTGCAATTAAAAGCACACCTCATGTGCTTACCCTGCCCTTTCTTTCATAAAATATTTTATGTTTATTGTAAATTACAGTTAGTTGCTAATGCCAGATATTAGAGTTTCGTCTTATTGTTCTGAAATGAGGTATCACATTAAAGATGGCCCAAATGGGTAGAAAATTGTAGGTTATGTGTGGCTGGTTTGAAATGTCTGGAGCTCTCTGATCATTTATAGGCTAATGTGTCTTCTTTGTTTTTAGTTATTTAACTGCAGTATAAAGGTGTGTTTAGTGAAACTTGTACAGCTGTCTCTTATAGGTTTATAGGTATAAGCTATACAAGCATACATTTAACACCACAGGGCCCTAATTTTATAGGTCATGCCTGTCAACCTGATAGCATTACACATTTGTCCCCCCATTCCCCCATTACACATACACATATTTTGATTGCTATGATTTTTGAACCTCTGCTATGTTTTTTGATGGCCCCCCTGCTATGATTTTGAAAGTAGAGAGGTTGAGACACATGTTTAAGAAGTCATGCACCTGTAAAGTTTTTTGCTCCATACAACGGATGTGGATTAATATTTGAGACACCATTGTAGTAGGCCTCAGCAGAACAGTAAATATTGTGCTAATTTTCAAAATAAACTAGGTCTTAGGTTTGAAAAGTCCATTGTGTGCTGCATTTGGAGAAACAAAACGGAAAGACACATTATGGAGAACCGATAATATCTTCTCCTTTGGATGCAATTATTTCAGTACTTGGGGATCACATTTACTAGAAATCTGGCAGAAGATACAGCATTACAATTAAAAACAAATATTTCTAGTTCATGACTGGAAGTATAGCAGTCTGGTTAATCTAGCTGCAAATAATTAACTACAAAACAGTAAAATAGTATCAAGTAAATGTGTGTGTTGTATATCTGACATATTTGTGGACTTGTTTTAATCTTATAAACTGAAAATCTACAGATTTGTTTTAAACAATTAGGCTTATGGACACTTGTTTAAACATTTCTGTATTTGGAAATAAGCATTTTGACAGCACACACACACATTTTATGACAGCTAATAGTTTCATAAAGCAGTCTTAATAGAATGACTATACAAAAGTAATATTTAGAAGGTACAGATATTTTTTTTCCTAAATGACCCTCATATTATTGAACTGACAGCAATACAGCCTAGAAACCTAGCATGGCTGCCTCCTCTTTTGCCTGAGGTGCTTCAGTATACATGCTATATAAGACAACTTTAGAAATAAAAATGTGCTTATTACAAGCAGCAGTCAGTTTTTTATAATTTGTTACAGACCAAAAGCCTGTGTAACCTTAGATATCTAGATGTTATATGCTGTGTCATAGTTGAGGTGACTGCAGCTAGAAGATTCCAGCAGGCCTGTCCATTCCTGTTACATATATTAGCCATCGCAGACACCTGCGGGAAATGAAACTGAATGAAATAATGATGCAGACACCATTCTCTGCTTTGCTAACACAGATGCTGCTGTGGGGAAATTGAAGAGATATAAAAAGGATCTGTTAAAGAAACTTGATCAGGTTTATGTTCCTGCAAAAAATCTAATTACCGACCGATAAGCCTTTAACACCGCTGACTGAAGGACAATAAGATCAGTGTAGTCACGTCTCTTCTTCTATAATCCTTGCAAAATGTGTGAATGTAAAGGTCTAGCAGACAAACTGATTATGAATCAAACTGTTGGTGGACTACAGAGTAACAATATACAAAAGGTGCTTTTTGGAAAGAATCTTGCATCTCAGTGGGAAGTATGGTATGCAAAACAAATATGCAAATGTATCTGCATGATGAATATGAGGCAACCATTTAAAAAAAAAAAAACAGAATAAAGGAGGAATAAAAACACAGAATCTCTTCCAAAGCCATCCTATTTAAAACGCATTAGCCAGTGCCCAATCAGAGGTGAGTGCATTCCTGCTTTCCTTTCTATAAGCAATACGGACCGCTGAAGTGCTGCAGTTCTAATCTGACAATGTCAAATTCAAACATTAACAGCAAGCACATTTTGCAATGTCTGCTGTATGCAGTTATCAGTCCAGTATAAGCAATTAACATGATGTGAATGAAATGGTGTTGTGCAAGAAAAACGCATTACGTGCTGATTTACCTAGGATTTGTTACTAGCTCAAGCAGAGAAGGTTCAACAATGACCTCCACCAAAGCTAAAACAATGCTACTAGCTACCCATCAAAAGTAAAAATGACTTCCCAGCACCTGCTGAAACCCAGGAGATGGCAGATTATTTCAAATGCTTTGGTTATGACTGATAATTATTTTACCTTTCATGTTCATGTGGACAGGATACAGGGCCAAATTCTAAAACAATGGGACTGGGCTGTAGACAGTAATACTACAGGCAAACCACTATATAAAACAGTCAATGTCATGGAATATCTGCCCTCCCCAAACACACACACATATCCAAAAAAAAGGGAGACCCAGAAGAAGCAGAACAGCAGAGAACAACTGAAACCACCGTGAAGCTAAATTCAACAGTAAATACAATGCAATACTAATGTCGCAGTATTTGAAACAATATAAATCTTTACTAACATCAAGCTTTGAAAGACCACTACTGAAGACAAGTGGAATCCCATCTGGAATGGGACCATATTGCACATTTTCAGTAATACTGCAGAAGCTGACATGATGAAGAAAAATAAAAAGCATTAACAGCCTCCCCAAAAGGGTACAATAAAAAGATAAGCCAAATACCTAAACAACGAAGAAGACACAAGAAACGTTTGCGAGCGTTAGCAGTAAAGCCATAAATACCATCAATAACATCGCAGTCATATAGCAGCCATCAAATTTAGCTGAATGGCACACAAGTTTGAAATTGTAAGCATTAGCTGTGAAGAGAATATATTTAAATTATGGGGAAAACAACTATCAGTGAATGAGATGTAATGGAATAAGTAAATCAAATCCACTAACTTCCATTCCAAAGTTTTTTTTTATAGGACTGTAATGCACCTATATCAGGAAACTATTGGAAATGCAAAATGCTAAGGCAAACGAGAAAAGTCACAAGTGTGCAGCAAACTGAAATGCATACTGACCACTATGGTCATAGGCATACACCACTGATAATGTAACAAAACAGCAAGGCATGCCATTATAGGTGTTGGTATAACATGGTGACCTAGATCACACCATGTGTCCATACCATAAACAATATGGACATGCACCACCTTAGTAACAGCTCTGCCACAGAACACATATGTAGAGGATATGAACAGTGTGTCGGAATGCATAAAGACCATGCATGGCCTAGAAAACCTACCGCTTGAATGCATGAAACTAATAAAAATTATGTGTCATACATTAATCTAGACAACATCATAATGCTCGTGTGAACACTTAGAAAATTGTAAAAATTATGTCACACAATCTAGACATCATAATGCTCATATGAACACTTAGAAACTAATAAAAATTATGTGCCACACATTAATCTAGACATCATAATGCTCGTGTGAACAAATAGAAACTAGTATAAATTGTGTCACACATTAATCTAGGCAACATCATAATGCTCATGTGAACACTTACAAACATAAAAATTATGTGTCACACATTAATCTAGACATCATAATGCTTGTGTGAACACTTAGAAACTACTAAAAATTATGTGTCACACATTAATCTAGACATCATAATGCTCATGTGAACACTTAGAAACTAGTAAAAATGATGTCACACATTAATCTAGACATCATAACACGTATACATGGCTAAGTGTCATAAAATGTCCATTTTTTTATAGGTAAGACCAGTAGGCTTCTAAAAGAATCAAATTAGTAAGTATGCAAATGATATTAGAAAAGGGAGAATTACTAATGCACTAAATAGGCATATTAAGGAACAGGGGGACCACAATTTTAAGTTTTTAGTTGTGGAACAGTTAGTTAAGGACCCCCAGGGGAAAATTGTTGATTTGCATCTAGATTTTAGTGAATTGAAATGGCAATTAAGACTAGATGCAACTAGGTATCCAGGTGTCAATGAAGCTATCAATATAGCATGCATTTTAAAATTAAAACGGTTAATGGGTTAAATATTTATGTTTTTAATGTTATAATGTAATGTTTTGACGTATAATATGTATTAACATTTATAACTGTGAGTTTATTAGACTGTTCAACTTGTTATTTTACTTTTAATCTTTTAAACTAATTAATATGGTATCATGACTTTATTTAATTAATTACTTAATTTATGCAATTAACAGTGGGTATATAAGGGCTGGGTGTTTTTGTGTTAATTGTTCTGAGGAAGTCCCTTCTAGGGGAAGAAAGCGCTAAACGTTGAATAAAGGCTTCATTGTACTGTGGCTGGAGTTCATATGCTGGTTTAAGCTGTTCTGGAGTTTGTTTTTACACTTTTTGTTCGTTGTTGTTCAGCATTATGGATTCTTCGGCTATAAACTGTAACGTGTTGGATTTGTTACAGAAAATAAACCAACAGTTGGCAGTTCATACTGCTCAGATACAGACACTGATGGATAAAAGTGAAGTTCTAGTTACTAATAATTTCCTGGGGAGTCTGGGGTTACCTTTGACCCAGCCCACTCAGACCTCCCAGGTGAATTCATCACCTAATGTTTTGGTAGGGGCTGGTAGTAGGCCCATCCGAGAAGGTGAGCAGACTGTACTTAATAGCAATGCTATGAATGAGAACGGAATGGATGTTTGGAAGAAAAATAATTTTGATTTCCACCTGAATTCTGGCAGTCGTAATGTTAATACACAGCAAGGTGATAATATAATGGACAAGTTAAAATGATTTGAAAAAGACCTGCTTATATATAAAAAACTGCAGATGGAAAATGCTTATTTGGAGAAAAACATTTAATTTGGGCAGGTTCCCCGTGGCCTTCATTTTTGGAAATATCCAAATGGTGCTGAGGGTAATGAAGAATTGCTTAAAGAACTGCATGCCTTATTTGATTGGACAGGCATTGAGTTAATGGGGCTCATGATCAAATACAATAAGCAGGTTATGGAAGTGCATTGCAACAATTTGGACTTGTTAAACAAATCTATCCAGACTGATCTCCAATTTGAACAACTCGGGAGCTTTTGTAAGTGTTGTTGAAAAGGCCGATAATGTATGCAATTCTATATTTATATGAAAACAAAATAAGCTTAAAAGAGATTTAAATGAGTATTCTAACCACATTGTTTATCTCTGTTCCCCTGGCAATTTTGAGGCAGATCAGCGTGAGGTAATCAATGATGAGCCAAGAGGGGCGGAGCGAGTGACGTCAGCGCTGAGGTTTCAAAGGAGGCAACGGTTGAATTCCCAATCTTCAGGTGCTGTTACTGAGGGAATGAGGCACTCGGAGAAACTATGAGATAAAAAACAGCAGCCCCATTTTTCAGAGGGCAATCATGGAGATTATTCCAAGCAGGGGGCAAGACCAAAAAAAGGCGAGGAACAAGTTTTAGCTGTTGTGTCTAATGAAAATGCTGCAGCTTCTTCTTCAAGTGTAAGTAATTTTGAGCGTTCTGTAAGGTGGACTGATAATACAAGTGGTGACTTTGTTCGTTGTGTTGATGGCCTGAATGTGGGTTCAAATGCTGCTAGTAGTTTGGATGTCAACAGTTTGGCTCTTTTATGTACTGAAACTTTTAATAGAAGCAATGAAAAAGTTAACATTGCTGCAAAAGCATTAACTGAAGTCCATGAGTTACATGAACAATTAACTGCAGACAAACTTATGGACTATGATATTCCTTATTTTTCTAAAGCTGAGAATAATTGTGTTTTAAATCAAACTGAAACATCTAATTGTTCATTTAGTTTAATAAATGTTGATTCAGTGAATGATTTTAATGTAGCATGCAATGCAGTTAGTAATGGTAGTGTGGCAGACGCATGCCATGTTCCTATTGAGGTGAATATGCTGAATGAGGGCACAACTGTTATGGTAAATGATGTTTGTGGTGCCAATTTAGGTAACTTTAATACCTCAAATTATGATTTTGGTTCACAAAGTATACCTGTTAATGGTATAATGCTTGAAAACTGTATTGATTTGAGTGCTGTAAGCCCTGAACTTTTTAGAGGTAATTTAGTCAATAATTTAGGGAGTATGTCTATTGAGGATTTTCGGAACATGAATGCAATTGAAGGTGATGTATGTACTGTCATCAATAATAGTGAAAATGATTTTAAAATAAATAATTATTCTACTAAGGTGGTTGGTGTTGATCATGCTAATTTTTTAGCAAAAGGCTTTACTTTTGTTCCCTCGAGAAAGAGGAGTGTGGTGAATGCCCTAGTTGATTTGAAATGTTTCACCTGTAAGCTAAATTTAAAAATTTGGTTTAATGGGCAATCTAGCATTGGGAAAGAAAGGGTAAGTTTGAAAAAAATGAGTGTTTTTAATCCACCTTTAAATAATGTTATATGAAAGAATATGTGAGAAAGAGATTAGACAGCATTTTAAATATCCCCAGTGTAAATATGATAATAATTTGACTAAACAGAATGAAAAATTACTAAAGGAATTTACTAGTGATAGAACAGTCTGTATCATGAAACCCGATAAGGGAAGTGAGGTAGTGTTGATGAACAAAAGCGAGTATTTGGACAAAATGAATTCTCTTTTGATGGATGGTACCTACCAGGGGTGTTCATTAAATGAAATCCATATAGCATATCGAAAGATCGATTTGGTACTGGAGGATATGCTATTTCAAGGTCAGATTAGTCTGGAAGAGTTTGAATACTTGAATAATGAATACCCCATGATACCAAATATTTTTGGTATACCAAAAATGCATACGGGTTTAACACAATTAAAATTCCGCCCAATAGTGGGCGAACATAGATCTAAGACATGTTTCATTAGTATGTTCTTAGATAACAGCATGGGAAAAAGCCTTTTAAAATTCTCATATATTACAAAGGACTCCTGGAATTTTTTGGAAAATCTGAAAAAAATCAAATTAGTTCCAGGATTGGTTATGGTCACCACTGACATTGTGAATTTGTTTTCTGTTATACTTCATGGTGAAGGTGTCCAATGGCTAGAAAGACAATTATTTAAAACTGGTCTATATGACCAGTATTCTATGAATAAAATAACTGCTCTTATGGACATAGTTTTACAAAATAATTACATATGCTTTGGGGGCCAGTATTTTAAACAGCTCACTGGAGTTGCCATGGGGGCGGCTTGCGCCCCACTATTTGCTAATCTTATTATGTCATACTGGGAGCAGGAATATTTAATGCAAAGTGTATACTGGACTAATGTTATGTATTATAAGAGATTTTTAGATGACTTGTTCCTGTTGTGGAGAGGCACTGACGACCAACTGGAAAAATTCCTGAGTTATATGAACAGCACTGTGGAATTTTTAAAATTTACTCACCAGTTCAGTAAGGAAAGAATATCCTACTTAGATGTTGACTTAACCCTGGATAATTATGAATGTAGGTTGTACTCAAAGATTTATAGGAAGCCCACCTTTTCAAATTCTTACCTAGAATTTAATAGATGGCACCCCATGTGTCAAAAAGTCTATTGTAAAGGGACAATTGGTAAGAGCGTCCAGAATGGTTAGTCTTGACTGTGAATTTCTAGATGAAGTTCAGTTTATCACCAATATGTCTGTGAAAAGGGATATCCAGTGGACATTTTAGAAAAAATAAGTAAGGAAGTTGTAGGGAAACATATGCAGGGAATCTACAAACCTATTTTAAGTGATTGCATACCATCTACAATTGGGCAGTATAATACACTGACAAATATGGATGGTAGGCGGGTGCCTCAAAATTATGGTTTAAGTTTCATCACAACTTTGAATTTGGATGCCAGTAGTATAACAGAGGTGGTTGTTAAAAACTGGGATATTTTGAATACTGACACTAGTATAGAGCAAAAAGTAGGTAAGGCCCCCCCCCCAAAATTGAATTTGAATTTGGATGCCAGTAGTATAACAGAGGTGGTTGTTAAAAATTGGGACATTTTGAATACTGACACTAGTATAGAGCAAAAAATAGGTAAGGCCCCCCCCCCAAAATAGTTTTTAGGAGGGATAGGTCCCTCAAAAATTTTTTTTAACTAAATGGGAACATTACTAGGGTACACAAAATAGACCTGTAGGTAATTACAAATGTGGAATGTGTAATTGGTGTAATTGCATTTTAGAAACCAAAGATAGGTTTAAGTTTAATGGTCAATACATTTATATTAATGGGCATTATAATTGTTGCAGCTCAAATATTGTGTACATGGCTAGGTGTCAAAAATGTCCAGTTTTTTTATATAGGTAAGACCAGTAGGCTTCTAAAAAATTGAATTAGTGAGCATGCAAATGATATTAGAAAAAGGAGAATTACCATTGCGCTATATAGGAATATTAAGGAACAGGTGGGGCCACAATTTTAAGTTTTTAGTTGTGGAACAGTTAGTTAAGGACCACCAGGGGAAAAGTGTTGATTTGCATCTAGATTTTAGTGAATTGAAATGGCAATTAAGACTAGATGCATCTAGGTATCCAGGCATACCTCTCAACCTGGAAACATCAAAAATCTGGACAAGGCCCATGAAAAATAGGTACAAATCTGTACGCTGATTAACATAAAATTTGCACACATAATTACACAACCCCACCCACTCCAGTGGAATTGTGGGATACCAACTTTCAAACGCAAACTGAAGAACAGAACAAAAATATAGCACCCGTGTCCCCCTGCAGCCATTCCAATGTCCCATTACCTGACGATGTTATCCCGTTTACCATAAACACTAATGTGAGCATACTGCTTTACTTGAATGATTATTTGGATTTTATTTTTTTACGTTTTATAGCACAATGCGCAAACACTAATAGATATCTGCTAAACAAAGAAATACTGTCTCACAATGAAAATAGATTTGGCATTAAAACTTCTTTGCCCTTCAAACTCACATTCATTGAAACAGCATTGAAACCCACACCACATCCAAAGAAAATGCATCTGGCCAGTGGTGGATAAAGATTACCTGTTTTCAAATCAGAGGCCCCTTTCACACAAAACAACATGCATTCGTTCTTTGATACACCTTCCTGACTTTATTAAATTATATTCCTTGTATAATACAGCACACTTGTTATACTTAAGTTAGAGCGCATTTTAAATTTATTGTTTAAACATTTTTCCAGTAGGCAATGAAACAAAAATGCATTAACCAATAATGACAAAACTGCCCTATTCAGAACATTTCTATCATAAAGGTCTACTTCCACACACAACTGCATTTCAAATGTATTCTTTGAACATTTTTTCCAGTAGGCAATGAAGCAAAAGGGACACATTTTAAACACTGCTTGTATAATTTTGGAAAGTTATTTGCATAAAATTTTGTGTTACCACCATGCATTTTACTGCACCGAACAAGCTCTGCACTAGAACTACAGGTTGCATGGGCTTCCTAGAAAACACAGGTGACTGAGAGGTCTTAGAAGGTTAGAATTAATGGGTGCCCTTAAAACACTGGATGATGTATGACACAAGGGAAAAAAAGTTTGCAGTTTCAATATTTTTTTCTCATACAGTAACACACTGCTAATTGCCTCGAGGAAAATGAAGAATAAGAACCATGTTAGAATGGAAGAGATCAAAGGGGCTTATTTAAGAGAGGAATGAGGTTGTTGTGTCTTCTAATATACCATGTGGAGTAGAAGAAGAAAACATTTCTGTCATAGTAAAACAGCGAATGCCTGGAGAAGTAGTTGTTAATAGTGTAAAAAGGCATGAGGAGAATTCATTCTGCTCCTAATCATCTCTAAATCTGGATATGTTGTGGCTTCAGTATTGTCATTATGCAATTGAAGTAGAAACAAAGCTGCATTACAAGGCATCCCAAGCATCCCAGAAAGGTCTCTTCAGAGCTGAGTGAATATTCACACTGAGGCACAGTTGTTTTGTTTTCCTTGGAATATAAATTATTAATTTCTTGTAAAAATGTAAAAATGTGTCACGAGAGCATACACACCAACGGCTGCACTGAACAAGCTCTGCAGTTACCTCTCTAAATAATTCAACACACAAACGGCCGCACCGAACAAGCTCTGCAGTTACCTCTCTAAATAATTCAACAAACCAACAGCTGCACTGAACAAGCTCTGCGGTTACTTCTCTAAATAATTCAACACACCAACGGCTGCACCGAACAAGCTCTGCAGTTACATCTCTACTCTAAATAATTCAACACACCAACGGCTGCACCGAACAAGCTCTGCAGTTACATCTCTACTCTAAATAATTCAACACACCAACGGCTGCACCGAACAAGCTCTGCAGTTACCTCTTTAAATAAGTCAACACACCAATGGTCGGCTGCACCGAACAAGCTCTGCAGTTACTGCTCTAAATAATTCAACACACCAGCGGTCGCTGCACCGAACAAGCTCTGCAGTTACCACTAAATAATTCTGAATCCTCCTGTTGCTTAATGGCTCTGCAGGTGAAGAAATCCTGTGCACTAAAAGTAAATCCTGCATCAGACAAGACAGCCTGAACAGCAGACATGGCTTTAAAAGTAAATCCTCCTGTATTCAGTCCCAGTATCATGCCTGAACGGCAGTCCCAGTATTCAAACACATGCGGCATGCTGATGTCATCACGCACGTGATGATGTCAGCTCCGAAAAGCGCAAAAATCAAAAAATAGCTTTGAAAAATCGGAAACAATGGGTTGCCACTCGGGAATCGTGGCACCCCATTATTGGGACCCCAAAACTCGGTAAAAAACGAGTTATTCGGGAAGGTTGAGAGATATGTATCCAGGTGTCAATGAAGCTATCAATATAGCAACAAATATATATATTCAGTGAAGGTACGCCCATTCACACATGTCTCCACACAGAAGACGCTCTAGCTGAGAATCGAACAGGACAACGTCTTACTGTGAGGCGACAACGCTACCGCAACACCACCACTGTAGATTGTGACTATCATCATATATTAACTGATCCTCCAAAAAGCCCATAAAAAAATCAGCATAAATAGGAGCAAAAGATGCTTCCATTGCTGTGCCATGAACCTGCCAGTATGACTTACCATGGAAATAAAAAACGTTTTTAGTTAATATATGTTCAGTTAAGTATATAAGGAGTGTGTTGAAACCAGGGTATATAATTGTGATTTTTCCAGCCAATATTGAATGGCCTGTAGTCCAACCCAATGTGGTATGCTTGTATAAAGAGAAGTGACATCAAGTACACATACATACCAGTCTGGTTCCAATTGTGCATCCTGAATAATGTTAAGAAATTGGGTAGTATCTTTTAGCCTAGCCCTAACCATAGATAGTAAAGGTTGCAAATATTCAGTAAGGAAGGCAGATAAAGGTTCAGTCAAAGATCCCTTCCCTGACACAATAGGTCGTCCCGGAGGACAGGTGGAATTTTTGTGTATCTTGGGAAGTAGATATAAATATTGGGGTATGGGATCTGACACCTTGAGTTGTCTACAGATCTTCTGGTTAATGATGCCTTCCTCTGTGGCTAGGTCTAGAAAAAAATCAATTTATTTTTTAAAATTAG
The DNA here is from genome assembly GCF_019279795.1 of Protopterus annectens. Classification (NCBI taxonomy): domain Eukaryota; kingdom Metazoa; phylum Chordata; order Ceratodontiformes; family Protopteridae; genus Protopterus; species Protopterus annectens. The sequence continues at coordinate 163,950,452 of NC_056748.1, forward strand.
AAGTTGGATCCACAACCATATGTAAGTAAAAGCGGGATCGGACAATTATTTTTCTGCCTCCACCTGGTACATGTCCCAATCCATCACCACAATGCCACCTCCCTTGTCAGCTGGTAATATGACTATGTCATGATTAGAACTAAGATCCTGCAGGGCTTGTTGTTCTGCTTTAGTTAGGTTATGTCTAATCATCTGATATTCATGAGAAAAATGTAAATCTTTGAGAACACATTCCTTAAAAATAGCCACATGTTTATCCATGGGGGGATGAAAAAAGGAATTTCCCAAATTGAAAACCAGTAGCTCTTTGAGTATTAATTGTATCTGAAAAAAATATTTTCAGGTTAAGTAATCTGCAAAAATCATTCAGTTCATTAACCAAAACATGTTCAGGCACAACAAAAGTTGGTACAAAGTTTAAACCCTTGTTCAATACTTTAATTTGTGCATCCGACAGTTGGTATGAAGAAATATTGTGTACATTGTTTACTGTAATACAATCTTCTGTAATAATTGTTGAATGTTTTGTGTGTTTTTTTCTGTGTTTTCTACCTCCCCCTATGTTTCTTTTACCTAAAGGGTCTGCATGAGGTTTCCTTTTTGCTACTGGAGATTCGTGGGTAGAAAGGGAATCTAAATCAGTGGCAGAGGATGAATCCTCCTCAGAAGTGCCACTATATGTCTGTGCTCTTTTTCTGAGTATTGATCTTGGTCTCTTTTTTCTATTAGTTGTTTTGAAACTTGAATCAGAAAAACGAACACTTTTTTGGGTAACAAAAGGTTTCCCTTTTTCATAATCTACAATGTCCCTTTGGAATTTTTGGGTTTTCTTCTTTACAAGCTGTTCTTTGAATGTTGATAAATCTTTGGCCAAATTAGTTAGATAACTGCTAAAAAAACTTTCTGACTCATAAACCTTGGCTTCTTGGCAATTGGCAGTGACCTCCTTTATCTTTGTCTCGATCATTCTTTCATAGTAAGAGATCAAAATGTCTACAAAACACATGGATGCTTTGTGTTGTGCTTGGGCCCAGTCTTGGGAAAGTTGGTCATCAATTTGGCCCACCAAGGGTTGAATCCTAACTCGTAAACCTCGTGGTGTAATATCCTTAAGCTTGTAAGCTTTAAAAAGTTTTAAATGCCAAATATTGGCCCTAAGTGTCCTCATGTTTTTAGTCAGCTTTTGAAATAATAACCCACAAAGATGTTTGGGGTCTTCTTTTTCAAAGGTTGAATTGGTGGAATTGAATGGCTGTAAACCAAAAACCTCTAAATTATCTCTATCAGCAGATAGGCCCTGCAATATCCCAGTGAGATCCATAGTGTCAAATAAACCACAATGTATCAATAGTTTTAGACAATACTGTTAATAAGCCAATATATATAGATATATATTCAGATAAATGAATCTCCTTCAAGGTAGGTAAGTCTCATATATTGACTTAATACAGACTGTCTGTTTAGTGGAATTCTGATAATGAGCAAAACATAACAAAAAATCATTTATATATAAAAAAAATCCACGAAATGTTACTCACAACAACCCTTCAGTTGATACAATTGTCCAGATTCCTTAAATATAAAGTCCAAAGAAAAACTCTTTATTAATAAGAAAGACTGTAGCTGACCTTCGTCTCAGCCACATATCATATGTATATATTTTCAATAAAGTCCACTACACTTAGTAGCAAACACGTGGTTGCTTAATATGTTTAAATAAAAGGTGACCGACTTTGTCTCTGCCACCTCACCTGGTCAAAAAAAAATTTCTTTAGGATATATTAATTATATATAGAATCAGATGTCAATACAGACCAGCATTTACAAAAAATTCCTGTGTAACTGAGTCTGATTTAAATTCTGGGTTCATAGATCACATGGAAATATGAGAAAATCTCACAGAAATTCACATCAAGGGGTTGAGGCCAACATTTGGAGAGCTTATGATCCAAAATAAAAATGTAATGCCAATTCTAAATATAAAAATCATGTAGTGCCCATGTTCAGACCATAAGAAATAGTAGTCAATAGTTAGTGTAGATTAACTGTATCTAGTTGTATTCGTATATTTGTACACTATGAAAACCTCACCGAAGTATGCAAGGACCCACACAGAATAAGTGTTCCAAAAACGTTGATACCTAAACTACTTCTCATATTCCTAGTGACTGAGCCCAAAGAACATGATAATATAAAGCCATTAAGCTATAAACAATATCATTGAATTGAGAAGGACATATATAATTTAACGCAAATACAACATGTAATATATACTTAGCTTAAATAACTTAGTTGTTAATATTTATCAGATATGTTGCCAAAAACAAGAAGATTTTTCTCATCTGTGATATAAACAACCATAAATGAAAAAAATAATCTGGAAATGCTTATGACTGAAGAAATATATGTTGAAAATTAGCTAATTTGCTATCAAAGTAAAAAAGTCAATGTTTCAAACACCAAACCAGCAAATGTTTGCTCCCGGATAATTCCAAACGTTAGATCCAAATGATAGTTTGAAGTGTCCAAACACAATCACCTCGACTGCTAACAATTCAAAAATGTAGAAAACATATCCGTTTGTTTTATCTGTTTACAAATGGAAATGGCGTCCCGCCGAGCGACCAAGAATCCAGTAATCACCCTTCACGTTGTAAACACAATAATGTCCCATGAACTCCAATAAAGTGAAAAAAATAATTTGAAATGTCCAAACCCAACCGTCTTGACTGCTATTAATCCTAAAATGTAGAAAAAAGGTCCATTTTTTGTTTAATCAGTTCTACAGATGAAAATGGCATCCCACTGTGCGACCAAAGTTCCAGTAATCACACATCACGTTATAGACACAAGAATGTCCCATAAAGACTAATAGATCAAAAAAATCTAAATTTGACCATGCTCTTGTACCGGACTAGTCTACCCAGTGAGAGAAATACAAGCACCAACAGTCGAAACACCAAAATTCCAAATTTAGGGCCCAGTCAGTCACACTTGAAACGTAGCAGTGATGAATAGCCAAAAGTCATAATCTCTCCTTCGAGAAAGTCCCTGATTAAATTTAATCAATAAGACACCAGATCCAAATAGTGAACTTATTTGGAAAACGAATATAGCAAGTATTGAAATCAAATGCTCTTAAGTGCACAAATCAGCAGGGTGCGACGCCTCACATCTTAATAAGCAATAAGTAGGTAGAAAGCTGCTGATGATCAAAAATTACTGTTTGTTGTTGTATGAGTTACACAAACACTAAAAATATAGTTGACAAACTGAAAATTACCACTCCAGGTTCAAAAAAGCAGAAGAGGTAATGCAGCCACTGATTGATACAACCGTCCTTCCCAAGCATCTCCAGCATATGAACAGAATACCAGCAGACTGAACCAAAGATATGCAGGGTAGACTGAGTGCAAGGATTAAACCATAGTAACCAAAAGTCCAAAAATGAAATTCAGCACAAGGGAAAGATGAAAATCTTAGAAATTTATTGTGGCAAGCTCCATAAATAAAAAATCCACAGCAAACCAGTTTCGGCTGAAAGTTCAAGCCTTCTTCATTGCAACAAAATATATTCATTAGAGCAGACCCTAATTCCTGATTATATATATGCACAGATTAGCCAAACAGGCTTAATATCTTAATTGGAGTGATTCATCAGTGAGTCAAACAATCCAAAGCAAAAATTAGCTTAACTCATTCAGGCCTGGTTTAAATAGAGCACCTAGCCTGATTATCCAGGAAGATTCCTTGTTATTTAATATATTATACCATCCAGCTTTGGATATCCTGTTCATTTGTATTTTGTCTATGATAGTAAAAGTGAATTTAGCAGTTTTATATGTTAAGGTGTGTTTGTAAAGAGCGTTTGAGATTCTTTTATTTCTGATTTCACTTAGATGTTCACTGATACGGTGTCTAAAAGGTCTGGACATTTGTCCAACATATAATGAAGAACAGATACAGGTGGCTAAATAGATAATCCAATCACTGCTGCAATTGCCAAAGCATCTTATTTGGTAAAGTTTAGATGTGTTGCAACTAGTAAATTCCTTAGTTTGAAATATGTGTGAACAAGCATGACAATGACCACAAGGAACACAACCTAATGATGTATCACCAAATAGAGTTTTCTGTAGAGTAATGGGTGGATTATAATGTTTGTAATGAGTTAAGTGTGAATTGATTGTTCTGCCTCTACGATAAGAAAATAAACATCTAAACATTAATCTAGATATCATAATGCTCATGTGAACACTTAGAAACTAGTAAAAATTGTGTCACACATTAATCTAGACAACATTATAATGCTCGTCTGAACACTTAGAAACTAGTAAAAATGATGTGTCACACATTAACCTAGACAACATCATAATGCTCAGGTGAACACTTAGAAACTAGTGAAATATATATGTGACAGATTAATATAGACAACATCACAATGCTCGTCTGAACACTTAGAAACTAGTAAAAATTATGTGTCACACATTAACCTAGACAACATCATAATGCTCATGTGAACACTTAGAAACTAGTAAAAATTGTCACACATTAATCTAGACAACATTATAATGCTCGTGTGAACACTTAGAAACTAGTGAAATATATATGTGACAGATTAATATAGACAACATCATAATGCTCAGGTGAACACTTAGAAACTAGTAAAAATTGTGTCACACATTAATCTAGACAACATTATAATGCTCGTCTGAACACTTAGAAACTAGTAAAAATTATGTGTCACACATTAACCTAGACAACATTATAATGCTCATGTGAACACTTAGAAACTAGTAAAAATTGTCACACATTAATCTAGACAACATTATAATGCTCGTGTGAACACTTAGAAACTAGTGAAATATATATGTGACAGATTAATATAGACAACATCATAATGCTCAGGTGAACACTTAGAAACTAGTAAAAATTGTGTCACATATTAATCTAGACAACATCATAATGCTTGTGTCAACACTTAGAAACTAGTAAAAATTGTCACACATTAATCTAGACAACATCATAATGCTCGTGTGAACAGTTATGCAAGGCTCAAAGTAGCAGATGTCCAGGCAAGATGCACAGAAGCTGCCTAGAATGTGAATGATGCTCATTTTGAAAAAAAACCTCACTGTGTAGGTGGTACTCCTGAAGATTTAGCATGAACAGATACACAGAAACATTATACTAGAAACAGTTATATTAGGAAACAGTAATACAACCTTTAATTATTGCCATGTGCGGTTTGTGAGGATTTACCCCACACAAGGCAAGGACCAGTGGGGTAAAAGTGAGTGATAGGACAGTATGAACGTGAGGAACATTAAACAAATAAGGGAACATAGGAACAGATGATGACTACGGGACAAGCATTCGGTCAGCATTGTTTTGGGTGTAAGGCCTGTTTTTATTTATTTATTTTTTTGATGCAGTGTAACAAGGGGGTGAGAGGTATCACATAATAGAACAAGAATATAAGGGTAAAGGGCAAGTAAGTTCAGGTTCAAATTCTGGCAATTCAAGAGCTAATAATAAGTATTGTACTGACCACAAAAACTAAAGTACAAACAAACTATATAAATAGAAAATAACTTTGAATGAGAAAGAATCAAAATAATTCTGAAAACAAAAGTCAAATAAAAAAGGAATGGTTTTAGAGACTTTTTAAAACCACATAGTACTGGCGGTTCCCTTAACCACCGTAGAGGTTGATTTCAAATTTACAGACCTCTTTAGACAATGAAACATGTACCAGAAGTTCAACACATTTTTGGAACTATTATTAATTCCTGGATGGCAGAACAGGGAGTACAAGGGTGTTGATACAAACTAGCAACTCCTAAATATAGAGGGGACTAATGTTATGCAGAGCCCTCTAAACCAAGACCATACATGTAGATGATACAAGACTGAGCAGGTATCCTGTGCATGTTGTGGAGAATTTGCCTAATGTAGAGCAGTGAAAAAGACCCATTACAAGATGGGCTGTGGAATCCTGCACTAGATGCAATCAGTCCAACTGTGCATTTGAGAATCCCAGGTGTTAAACTGTCATAACATGCACTGCCAGATAAACAGCCTTAGATGGAATAAGGTGTTTTATTAGGGTAATATTCCCAAGACAGAATCTTGAGTATTTGACAACATCTGGCGCTTGGTCCTTTAGCAACAGTCTCTTGCCAAGGATGGCCTCAAGGTTGCACACCTTTAGCATCAGTCTGTCACCAAGGATGACCTCAAGGCTACACACCTTTAGCATCAGTCTGTCACCAAGGATGACCTCAAGGTTGCACACCTTTAGCATGGATTCCAGCCTCTCTCCATTATAGATGATGCTGGGGAAATGGACCGGACCACTGAAATCCCAAAGAAACCATGATTTTTTTACAAAATATTATCTTAGTTTCATAGATTCAGAGATTGTTACTAGGTTAATGTACCAGGGGGAACCTTTCTTAGCGTAACAAAGTTTTCCCAAAAGAATAACGACGTCCTGCATCCAAATAGGACATTGAGGGCCGGGCATTTATAAGCTACCTCTGTCTATAAGGGACATGGGTGCCAGGCCCAGTGTACATTTTGTATTCCCCATACACTGATCTACATTGTGCTTGAATTGGGTAATAGACAAACTCATCTTTACATGAATGGGAAATCTGTTTCATAGGAAAGGCAGTCTCTGGGACACATATCTGTCTCTCCAGCATGTTCAGTTTAAGTCACAGACAAAATTCAGGTCCCTAGACCTTGTATTTTGCGTACTCTTTGACATACAAATATGCAGGGGATTCATAAGTGTGAGGTTTGTGTATATTTTGTAAGCCAGTAATATATCACATATTAGCAATCTGTAGGACTGAGTAGAGGGGAAGGGCTTTAAGGCGGTTTTAAGGCGGTCTGCATAAGGCAGGTGTGTTACTCCTTGTATTTTGTTTGTAAAGAAACTCTGAGATTGCTGTAGCTGCTGAATATTCCTCATCAGGTATGTACCAAAGGGAGCACTTTACTCTATGATTGGTCTGATAAGGGTAGAGTACAGTGGGATAATAACATCTTTGGACCTAGATGCCATGCCCTTACTTATAAGCTACACAACACAAAAAGATTTCCTCATGACTGTGGCCATGTGGTGGTCATATAGAGGTAGGTGTTTTCTAAATTGTATTCAAGTAATTTTAGACAGATATAGTTTCAGAGAGAAAGAAATTAAAGTTACATTTTGTCAGCAAGATAGTGGTAATGTAGGCATGTCCCTTGAAATGAGGTATACCAGAGGTTATAGATGCAGAAAACAGCATGTGACAGAAAAGGAAGCCTTGTTGTATTTTGAAGTTGGCTTGGTGTGGGTAAAATAATTAATACCATTAACTATAATCTCAGATTGCCCATAGAGACATGATAAAAGCCACTCCAGGACCTCTCCATGAGAACATTAACCTCTCCATCAGAATACAGTAATGATGGAGAGTTTCTTAAAGGGTTCCGTGATTGGCTACATTAAATGCTGATAAAAGATTAAATAGAGTGAAAACAAAGTAGATGCACTTATCCTGCAGCATTAGATCATTTTAGATTGATTAGAGCTATCTTAATACTATGTGTTGTGTGTTTAAATAAGACAATGAGGCTTGGGTGTTCATTTAAGTAGTTTATTACACACAAACACTTCAGGATGAATGGCTGAAATATTAAACTTAAATGAACTAACTTGATTGCTTCACACATACATGCTTTCACTCTGTCTACTCATTCAAAATGGCACTCTTGCTTGCACATGCTCAGTAGTTATATGCACATGCCCATGGAATGGAATGGCTCTTAAAGGTACAACACACACTCTGGTCTACATTCTCCCTCTTTGACTGTTCTGTCCTGCAATGAAAATGACAATTAGATGAGCATACAAATCATACAGACATGAACAAACAATAACAGTCATGTCCAAGACATGAGCAAACAATAACCGTCATGTCCAAGACATGAGCAAACAATAACAGTCATGTCCAAGACATGAGCAAACAATAACAGTCATGTCCAGGTTGCCATGTATTTGGGACATGAACAAACAATAACAGTCATGTCCAAGTTGCCATGTATTTGGGACATGAACAAACAATAACCGTCATGTCCAGGTTGCCATGTATTTGGGACATGAACAAACAATAACAGTCATGTCCAGGTTGCCATGTATTTGGGACATGAACAAACAATAACCGTCATGTCCAGGTTGCCATGTATTTGGGACATGAACAAACAATAACAGTCATGTCCAGGTTGCCATGTATTTGGGACATGAACAAACAATAACTGTCATGTCCGTCCAGGTTGCCATGTATTTGGGACATGAACAAACAATAACCGTCATGTCCAGGTTGCCATGTATTTGGGACATGAACAAACAATAACCGTCATGTCCAGGTTGCCATGTATTTGGGACATGAACAAACAATAACCGTCATGTCCAGGTTGCCATGTATTTGGGACATGAACAAACAATAACAGTCATGTCCAGGTTGCCATGTATTTGGGACATGAACAAACAATAACAGTCATGTCCAGGTTACCATGCATTTGGGACATGAACAAACAATAACCGTCATGTCCAGGTTGCCATGTATTTGGGACATGAACAAACAATAACCGTCATGTCCAGGTTGCCATGTATTTGGGACATGAACAAACAATAACAGTCATGTCCAGGTTGCCATGTATTTGGGACATGAACAAACAATAACCGTCATGTCCAGGTTGCCATGTATTTGGGACATGAACAAACAATAACAGTCATGTCCAGGTTGCCATGTATTTGAGACATGAACAAACAATAACAGTCATGTCCAGGTTGCCATGTATTTGGGACATGAATAAACAATAACCGTCATGTCCAGGTTGCCATGTATTTGGGACATGAACAAACAATAACTGTCATGTCCAGGTTGCCATGTATTTGGGACATGAACAAACAATAACAGTCATGTCCAGGTTGCCATGTATTTGGGACATGAACAAACAATAACCGTCATGTCCAGGTTGCCATGTATTTGGGACATGAACAAACAATAACCGTCATGTCCAGGTTGCCATGTATTTGGGACATGAACAAACAATAACAGTCATGTCCAGGTTGCCATGTATTTGGGACATGAACAAACAATAACCGTCATGTCCAGGTTGCCATGTATTTGGGACATGAACAAACAATAACAGTCATGTCCAGGCTGCCATGTATTTGGGACATGAACAAACAATAACAGTCATGTCCAGGTTGCCATGTATTTGGGACATGAACAAACAATAACAGTCATGTCCAGGTTGCCATGTATTTGGGATTAGGTCTTGAGATATGACCTGACCTCATAATGTAATAATTAGAAATGGGTTTAGCAACAGTGGCAGTCACTGGGGCATGTTGTTCTTGAGGATTTTCAGGGATACTTTCAGGAACAGGAACAGACAATGAAATGTTCTCTGGAACAGGAACATTTGACAAATCACTCTGAGAATTAGAGTCTCTATTACAGGCAAGATGCTGTAACACTGGCTTGGACACCTGTAGTAAATGTTTCTGATTCCGTCTGAATTTCATCCCTTGTGACTGAATAATGTATGATCTTGGTTCCTCACACAAATGTTCCAGAAGTCCTATTCGCTCAAATCCTTTTGCTATCTGCATCCTCCCTATCTCTCCTTCTTTTAATGGATTCAGAAGCTTGCTGGTTTTATCGTAGTAGGACTTTTGGGACAAATGTTTCTTTAGCAGTTGAGCTTTTACAGGTTTGTTGTTTTTAGCACTTGGCGTCAACAAATTCTTACTGATTGGTAGTGTCGTTCTGCTTTGTCTCGACATTACTCTCTAGGTAGGTGAACCAAGTAAATTGTCACGAGGAATGTTTCTGAGATTAAGGAGATTAAGAAAAACATCAGTTTTGTCACGTTTAGACTTCTCCAACAGCTGTTTTGCACTTTGAACCGCACATTCAGCTGGGCCATTTTATTTTGGGTAGTCAGGACTACTAGGAACATGAAAAAAGTCCCACATTTGAGCAAATCTTTTAAACTGCTGATTTATAAGCTGTGTATCATTGTTAGAAACGACTATACAGACTACAATGGACAGAACAATGTCCCTTCAACTTCATAATAGTGCTGGAAATGAGATTAGGAAGTAGGTCAGTCTTGAACCAATCTAAATAAGAGTCTGCTAACACCAAGTAATGCTGACCATTCCATTCAAAAATATCTGTAGCTACTGTCGACCAAGGTAGTTCAGGAATCTGGCTTAGCTGAAGTGTTTTTTTTTTTGTTGATGCAGTTTAGTATTTTTACAAACATAATAAGCTGAAAGTTCTTTCTTTTGACATAGAAGGCCAAAATACTAGTCCTCTTATCTTTGTTTTGGTAGAATCAGTTCCTGGGTGGCCATTATGCAAGATTTTAATATACTCTTGTTGCAAGGATTTTGGAACAATGACTTTTGGACCTTTCATGATGATAGCGTCTTACATCAAAATCTCGTCTCTGTAAGGAAAATACTGCTGCACGTCTGGTGGTAAACAAGATTGCTTTGACGGCCATCCTCGACTGATAAAGTGGTTGAGCTTTTGGGGAATTGGATCCGAAGCTGTGTGAGTTCTGAGCTAGTCAAGACATGTAGAAGAAAAATTTCCACTTCCATAACTTCAAAATCAGGTTGCTCATTTTCATGCTGTTCAGTGGTTTTCTGGGTGATCTGGATAAAGTATCAGCAAGATAAAGAAGATTGTGTTTTCAACATCATGAATTGCAATCTTGCAGGAGCTGTGTGCATTGGCTTTTTCAAAATAGTAACCAAAGGTTGATGGGCAGTCTTGATAAATATGAATATAATCATGGAACTTCCCAAAGGTTGGTGGTCAGTCTTGATAAATATGAATATAATCATGGAACTTCCCAAAGGTTGGTGGTCAGTCTTGATAAATATGAATATAATCATGGAACTTCCCAAAGGTTGGTGGTCAGTCTTGATAAATATGAATATAATCATGGAACTTCCCAAAGGTTGGTGGCCAGTCTTGATAAATATGAATATAATCATGGAACTTCCCAAAGGTTGGTGGTCAGTCTTGATAAATATGAATATAATCATGGAACTTCCCAAAGGTTGGTGGTCAGTCTTGATAAATATGAATATAATCATGGAACTTCCCAAAGGTTGGTGGTCAGTCTTGATAAATATGAATATAATCATGGAACTTCCCAAAGGTTGGTGGTCAGTCTTGATAAATATGAATATAATCATGGAACTTCCCAAAGGTTGGTGGTCAGTCTTGATAAATATGAATATAATCATGGAACTTCAAACATACAAAAACAATTGCCAAGAGCTCTTTCTCTGTTTGAGCACACTGGATCTCGTTTTGGGTCAGAGTTCTGGATGCATAGGCTACTGGTATGCCTTCCTGAAGATATGCTGCACCAAAGTCATACTTTAAAGTATCACAAGAAAGAGCTACAGGTTTGTGAACATCATAATATTTTAAAGTCGGTGGACTGGCAATTCTGTGTTTCAGGACATCAAATGCTCTTTGGTGTTGTTCTGACCAGGACCAAGTTACATCTTTGCATGTCAACTCTCTTAGAGGTGCTGTAAGGTCACTCAGAGCTGGAATAAACTTGCCCAAATAGTTGACCATGACAAGAAAATATTGTAAGGAGGTGACATTGTCTGCAGCTGGCATCTCAAGAATTGCAGTTTGCTTGGAAGGATCTGGTAGTAAGCCTGAACTGGTAAACAAATGACCCATATAAGTAACTTCTTGTTGCTTGAAATTGCATTTCTGAGGATTTAGCTTAAGAATCACTTCATGAGCACATTCCAGAACTTTCCTGAGGTATCTATCATGTTCGACTTCACCATTGCCTCCTACAAGAATATCATCTACTATAACAGCACATGGATAGCCAAAAAAAATTGCTCCATCGCATGTTGAAAGACTTCACTGGCAGAATTTATCCCAAATGGCATTCTAAAAAATCTGTACCTTCCAAATGATACTGAAAGTGGTTAGCAATGAAGATTTTTGGTCAAGCAAAATTTGCCAAAATGAACTTTCTGCATCTATGACAGAAAAATCAGTGGCATTTGGCATAAGAGCAACAACTTCCTCAACTGTACACATTGGATGATGAGGTCATTTTAGTGTTTTGTTCAAATCTCTCAGATCAATAAATATTCTAATATTATCTGAGCTTTTCTTATCAGCTACCACCTTGGAGGATACCCAGTCAGTTGGTTCTTCTACTGGACAAATTGCTTCTAGGCACACTATTCTGTCTAGCTCAGCTTTAACTCTGCCTTACATGGCTACTGGAACTTTCCATGCTGGTATGATAACTGGGCTTACCTTGTGGTCTAACTTCATGGAGTACACAACTGGGAGTTTGCCTAACTTGTCTTGATAAAAATCAGCATAGTCAGAAAAACGGTTTGTTTGAGATCTTTGCTGTTACACGTGCTTACATGGTGGACTTCTGCATTAAATGAAAGTAGCCC
>NC_056748.1:163967986-164105486 GCF_019279795.1 Protopterus annectens
TTACATGGTTTGACAAGGCTTTTGTCATGTATACCTGTCTGTCACAGAGCTTTTTTTTTACTTTTTGTGTCATATATTTTCCTCTTGTTCGGTCCAAGTTTTTCTTTTCAGCATAAACATTTCCATAAAGTTGTAATCTTTCAAATAAGAGTCCTTACAATTCCATTGGCATTGTCAGTCATCTTATAAAAAACATATAGAAATCCATTCAAAGAGACAGATATACACGTCATAGCTGTGACTTTCAAAAATCATAGATGTAAGTTAGAGAAAGGTGCACCTTCCCACATTTAGACAAGACATTCTTAATGTACTTGATCCCTCAACAATCTAAAACTCTTAAAGATCTAAGAAGAGCATAGTTGAATCTAGGCCTAAATTATAATAGTTGAGAGATATTAATGATCATTCTTTTAATAATACACTGGTTTCCATTTTTAGTCATTTGGACTCATTTTCCCTCCTTTTCTCTCATTTCCCAAATTCAAAAGCCTTAGTGACAGGAATTTGTTTGTGTCATTTGTGTAATCACATATCTAAAATAAAGTCATTATTAACATTATCATCAGCATGACTGTATTAATTAAATTAAGAAAAGTTGTCAACACATTTATCAAGCTAAGTGGTGTTAGTTTTGAAAACTGATTAAATTCTGTTATCCCCCTTGCAGTATAACATGGAATAAGTTTGTTTAAAAGTTTAAAGAGAAAAAACGGAATGCAGCGAAAGTAAGGATAAAATTCCAAAATTTAATTCCAATGGTTGTGCACAAACGGATGAGCGCTTTCACTATGATAGCTTCTTCAGATCCTTCTACAAAAAATCCCCACAAATCTGTTCTTTATATAAAGAACCCAATCAATCAATTAATAAAAGATCAAAAAAATTTTTAAAGGGCTCATCTACACTAGATCATTAAAAAATATATGAAAAGACATACACAAGCATGTAAAAACATATAAGAACATATATAAATAAAAAGTGCTCATATAACATACACTCAAATGCATCATTTGAGTGTATGTTATATGAGCACTTTTTATTTATATATGTTTTTATATGTTTTTAATTGAGGTTTAATTGAGGCTCTATCATTCAACCCATGCCCCCTATCTACTTTTAATGTAATGATCCAGTCAGTCTCCTTAGCCTCTGTAAAGTTTCAATTAAACCCAAGTTGAAACAACGCAGGAATGTGAGATAATTCAGCAGTTATCCACATACATCTGTAGTTTGGTTTCAGTGTTGATTCACACTTTGTCATATTTAGGCATATCAATGACCAGATGTACTTGTTCACACACATCTTCAATACTTTTAACATGATGCATTTAAAATTCCAAACAAACTTAATAAACTTCCTGCATTTAACCGAATGTTATTATAATGCATTATTTTTGTTATGACTCGTAATAGCATCAGTATGTTCATAGATGCGTTTTCTCAATGATCTTTGATTTTGGTGCAGCTACAGGAAGCTCAGTATTTATTCATTTGTTTTCAAAGTCTGAGTGCCTTTTTTTCACATTTCTGCTGCATTTGTTTGGAGGTGTGCAAATTGTGTGGCAGCAAGGAAATTTTATTACTTTGCTGCAAGTGCTTTCTCTACTGATTTAGCACTTTGTGTGGAAAAAATGCCAGCGACTACAACTAGTGGGAATGCAATATTTCCACTAGTTCTACTTTAGATACTAATGACCAGCGAAATGAAAATGGAATTGAATTTGCCTTGACAGTTAATTTCCTTGCTTACACAGCAGACAAGTAGCATGAATACCATATTGCATTTGCATTGACTTCAACTCCCAGAAGCCTCTTGCCATCTTCTGCAGCCATTACAAGACCAACTAGGGATTGCTTACTGAATCAAGGAGAGTTGACTGCCAGTTCAAATCAACCAAACATGATGCAAGCAAGCACGCAAGCAAGCAAACAAACAGATCCAAGAGCAACAAAACGCCAAGGTGAACATGAGAGAGTGTATTAATTGGGATATTTCATTTACTGGAACTGGTACAAGAGCTGACATTTGTCAAGGGCCCCCAAGAACACTTCAGAATAAATTATTAGACTTAAGAGCATAAACTAATGATGGTGAGAAACCTTCAATGTGACAATTTATATTTAAATGAATGTGTGAAACATAAACAGGTAACAAAGGGGCTATGTTTGTATAAGTTTTCTAACAATATTGTTTTAAAAGAAACTGAAAAACATGACTTGTTTGAAATGTTTGACCATTTTGGTCTTGAATTGGTTCCATTTTTAATAAGAATATTAATGAGCTTTTAGAAGAAGTTACAGTTTTAGATGGAGAAATAACTTCTGATTTACTGTTTGAATTTAACATAGCTAAATATGACAGTATGTTTGTAAAAATAGAATGCCAGGCAGATTTTAACCTGCAGTGCAAAAAGAAAAAATACAGAGAGATGAGAAAGAATATAGGAAGGGAATAGCCTACCCCCTCCCCAAAGTTTACACACATGCAGAACTTAAACCTAATGGACATGAACCAGACACTCATTTTAGGGTAAATTCCAATGGTTATAATGAGCAAATGGTAGAAGCTACTGATGAAGAAAACTGCCCCACCCTTAGAAGGTCTGAAAGGATAGGTAACAGATGCAAACAAAATAATGTTAACAACAATATTTTTTTTTTCAACATACCCCAGCACCCAAGGCAGCAGGAACAACCTGAGGGGACAACAATTGGGAAGGAACAACAACTAGAACAAGTCATTGTATCTTTAACAATGAAGGTAGCTCAGAGAATAGTGAAAATATTAGAGCGATTTGGAGGGAAATGATTGTGTTCTCAAGGATTTAACATCTTTAACTACACTGAAACACAGATTAATAAGACGTTTCCCTTTTTAAGAAAAGTGGCAAGTTTGTTTCTTGTTTTAAAGTTGCTTTACCATAAATTTTGACTGAAATTAAAGTATACTGCAGAAAATTTAAATGTTCAGTTTATATTTCAAGAACAGAGAGACTTGAGGTTTATAAATGGGGGTGGGAGCAACTTGTTTAAATTGAAGAGCACTTTTAACCCCCCTGATTCACCCCATTGTTACAGCATATGAACAAATTTGTTCCAAAGAAATTTATGCTTTGTTAACTAAAAGAAAAAGGAAATTATACAACCTATCAAAACAAGATACTGATATTTTGAGAGAGTTAAGAACTGATAATACATTCAGAATTATGAAACCAGACAAAGGGGGTGGGGTAGTTTTAGTTGATAACATAGATTATAGCACACGTATGCTGGAAATACTCTGATACAAACAAATACATAGAGGTGTCCTACAATGAAGTTATGATAGCTCATAGAAAAATACAGTTGTTTCTGGAAGATGCATTGTTTCAAGGAGTGATTTCGGAACAACTATTTGATTTTCTTAGGAATGAACATCCAGTAATTTCACAAGCTTCTGGAATTCCAAAAGTTCGTAAAGATGTTTTGAATCCCCCTTACAGGGTGATTATTGCAGCTCAAGGGAGTACTGCTTACCCCCTTGGCATATTTATAGACAGGTTATTTAAAAACACTTTTTTTCCTATTGAATTTATATTGAAAGATCCAGGGGATTTCCTATCCAGAATTAAACAAGAAATGTTCAGTGATACATGTTTCTTCTCAACTTTTGATGTGGTGGACCTTTTTACATCTATTCCCCACACTGAGGGGCTTGAACTTTTTAGGGAAGCCGTAACAGAGCTTACTAGTATAAGCAACAATATGGTAAACTTAACAGTTGAAATTATGGAATTAATACTGGATAATAACTATTTTATTTTTGAAGGTACCTTCTTTAAACAGATAAAGGGTGTGGCTATGGGGGCCAGTTGTACCCCCGTTTATGCCAATCTGGTAATGTACAGTTGGGAACATAAAAACATTTTTATTCCTAGATTTCAAATTTAAGTGGGTTATATACCTATGTTGTTTGGAGGACATTTTTATTGTGTGGAAGGACAATGTGATTGACATGAATGAATTTAGGGATTATTTGGAAAATATTTCTAGCTTCCTTAAATTCACAAATTCCTTCTCGGATTCTGTTATTAACTTCCTGGATGTCAATTTAGTTAAGGATCTTGTTGTTTCCAAAATATTTAGGAGGGAAACATTTTCAAATAATTATTTGGATTACCAGAGCCACTACCCTAAACACACAAAAAATATTTTTAGGGGCCAATTAGTAAGGGCAGCCCGTATGGGTTCTAGTTGGGAGATTTTCAAGAATGAAATGTTTAACATTATTTCATTTTTGTTTGGAAAGAGGCTACCCCGGAGTCTTAATATTGAATACATATTGAATACTAGCCTTGAGGTAGCACATGAATGGAGATTTAAACCTATTCCACGTATAGGTAAAGAAAATGCTAATTTTTTTAAACCACAAGGAGATGAGAGCCATGATCACTCTATGATTTTACCATATGGTGAGGGTTTCAAAGACATTAAGGACATTATCAAGAGAAGCTGGGTCATTTTTACTACTAATAGTGACCTATTAAGTGTGTTAGGTGGACAGTCACAATTTGTTTACAAGATGGGGAAAAACTTAAAATATTTGTTTGAATTCCCTACCCACATTCAAACATCAAACAGGGGCACTAGTAAATGTAGCAAATGTGCACAATGTAATTATATTTCTGAAGGACCTTTGTGTGTTTTACCTGCTGTCATGAAACCTATTATATTTCATCAAGGTAATTGTGCTACAAAAGGACTAGTATACTTGGCAGCGTGTACATCCTGCAATTTTTATTATGTTGGTAAAACAGAAAGATCATTGAGAAAACTCATCTATGAACATACTTATGCTATTAGGAGTCATAACAAAAATAATGCATTTATATAAACATTCAGTTAAATGCAGGCAGTTTAAGTTCAAGTTTGGAATTTTGGAATTCATCCAGAAGACCACTAGAGGGGGTTGATGGGAACTTCAAATAGAACATAGTGAATTCAAATGGCAACTTGAATTAAATGTGACTGTAGAACCTGGCATTAACGAAAACATTTCAATTTTACCAAATTAAAAATAAAAGCTTTGATTAGGTAGATATGGTTCTGCCTTCTTAAAATATTTTTTATGGAACTGTATGTCTTCTTCAAGGTTTTTTCTTCAAGTTTTTTTAAAAAAAGTCTTATTTCTTTAAATGTGTTTAATTGTTTGATTAATAGTATTATATAATCATAGGCATGTGGTTATGGTTTATTCAGAGACGAAAGAGCTAAATAAACTGGAAGCTGTTTTGTATCCTGTTGGAAGTTTGGTGTTCTTTTTTGTTATACTATACAACTGGTCTGGCTTACAATTCTGGTGCAGCTACAGGTAGATCAGTATTTATTCATTTATTTACTACAGTGTTTACAAAGATTATTGTGGTTATAACAGAAGTAGTATGGTATTAATTAAGATGACTAATTAGTCAGGGAAGGCCACTCTTGGTTGTTTGTCTTCCTGAGTCTCTAAAATGATTATTTATTTATTTATGTATCTATGTATTTATGTATGTATGTGTTTGTTGGTATTTGTTTACTGGGAAGGTCCACTGGGCCAAGCAAAGTCCATTTTCAGTGGAGGCCCAGGGTGAAAAGCTCTACACACACACAAAAATCAACAATTAGGATATACAATACAAATACAAAGTGCTACAAGTAGAATATATAAGAATAGCTAGATAAATTTGAATACGATATTGTATAACTTTTGATTGACATTGTAGCATTGATAAATAGTAATCCTACATTAGGGGCTGAAAGCAGCCTTGTTACAGAAGTTATATAAGAGGAAAAGAGGGAGGTAAGAGAGAACTGGTAAGAATTTGATAATGATTAGAGTAAATATGAAGAGTGAAAGAAAATAATAAATTAGAGATAGAGGACAGTAGAGAAATAAATCATAGTTAAGAGAGAGAAAGCAAGAAAAAGTATAGTATGGTAGTGAATTTGATATAGATGAGAAGAATATGAGCTGAAATAGGAAAGTACAGGAATAATAGGAGGGCACTAAAACTAGGTTATGGAAGGAGGAGCTTGGTGCAGCTACAAATCCAGTTAGAGTGAAGGTGAGTACGCAGAGCTGTTTGAAAGGAAATAGTGCATTGAGTGGAGCAAATAGTAAGAGGAAGGCTATTTCAGGTTTTAGCTATAACCCAATAGTATAGAAGCTGACCAGCAGGTAGTTTTGGTTTCTGACTTTGGAGGAGGTGCTGGTTTTCTGATCTTAAGAACTTATTTGGATTATAGTGGGAGAATAAGGAATTTAGGGTAGGACAGTCCTGTGGTTTAATAAAGTATTTTGTGTTTGGTGGTAATTTAGAGATATGTAAGATAGTTGGGGAATTCAAGCTAGTTTAGAATTTTTAGAGGTGTACAGTGGTGGGTAGAATGGGGGTGCTTGTTGCAAATGTAGCTATTTTGTTGTAGCATGTTTCTAGATTACTTTTGAGGGAGGGTGGGAGATTGATTAACATTGGGGCATCATAGATGAGAAGGAAGTAGATAGGTGGAGGCAAGTACTTGTTTTGCAGGGAGGGAGAGGAATTTTTTATGTCTATAAACAAGTCAAGTCTATTGTAAGTCTTCCTGATGTTATTGTGCAAGTGTAGGTCAAATTTTAAGTTTCCAACAATAATTACTCCTAACAACTTGGTGTGGGTTACAATCTCTATGTTTGTATTGCTCAGGGAGAATATGTTGAATTTAGATTTGTTAACGAGAGTATTTTTCTTTGTAGTGAAAACAATTCATTTGGTTTTATTGGGGTTTAAATACAGGTGGTTATTGTGGAGCCATACCTCTATGACGGTGAATGCAAATTGAGTAAGTTTTTATAACTGTGTTAAATTTTTGGCAGACCAGATTATAGTAGAGTCATCTGTATATTGAACAAGAGACCCTTGCTGAAATGATAAACGGAGGTTTTTGATAAAAATATTGAACAGAAGAGACCCTAATATAGAGCCTTGGGGAACACCAGTGTGGATGTGAATAAATGGGGATATGGAGTGTTGCCATATTACAGCATGTTGCCCACCTGAAAGGTAGCTTCTGAACTAGATGAGAGAAGGACTAGATAGTCTGATGTTAGTAAGCCGGGAAAGGAGAAGTGAGTGAGAGATCATATCAGAGTCTTTAGATAAGTCCAGAGACAGAGTCGAGGCGATCTTCCCAGAGAAATGGGCTTTGTTGACTAAGTCCACAAAGGATATTGGGGAAGTTAAAGTACTATGGTGAGGTCTAAAACCATGCTGAGTTTGAGAAAGGATATGATTATTGAGAAGGAATTGAAGGAGTTGTGTGTGTATACATTTTTCTAAGGATTTAAAGATAGGGGATAAAATAGCTATGGGATGGATGTTGGAAATATTGGTAGAGGTACCCCCTTTGTGGACCGGTAGGAGGAATCTTTTTTTCCAGAGATTAGGAACATAGGATTCTTAGATGGACCTGTTTATGAGAATGCTTATGGGGTACGCAATAGCTTCTGCAGCAGTTTTTAGGTATTCAGTAGGTAAGCCTTCTGCTGCATTTGAGCAGGGTTTTAGTTTTAGGAGTAATCTTTTTATAGTTGTCATTGGGACAGTAGTGAGTTTGAGTGAATTATATTTAGCTGTATTTGAGTGGGAAGATAAGGGGGGCTGGGAGTGAGCAGGAATATTGGGGAGCTTTGACCAAGTGCGCTTGTAGTAGAGAGTCGAAATTGGGGTGTGTATGTTGAGAAAGAAGAGTATAGCTGGGGATTATAATTGTGGGGAGAGCTTGAAAGAATTTAGTTGTGATATTAGCTATAGTGTCTATGAAGTAGGAGGTGATGATGCTTGCTATTTGTTCAGGTGTTTTGTTAGGATGGGGGCAAGGGTTATTTTTTGTGCCAGGGTTTAGGAGAGAATTGATGGTGGACCAGAATTTTCTTAGGGTTATATTTGTGGTTTTTCTGAAGATTTAAGTAGTATTCTTTTTTGTCTTTAGATACCCATTTTTTTAACCTGATTACGAAGTTGCTTGAATTTTAATAAATCAGAGTTGTTCAGGTGTTTTTGCCAGTTTACACTGAAAACCTTGAAACTGCATTGGTCAACCGGCATGTGGTCGACTTGGAGTTTTCAAGTGAGAAGAATGTCGAACCAAAATGTATGGACTACACTACAGCGAATGAGTAGTGTAATTCGAGCTTTTGGGTTCAACATTGTACAGGAAGATCGCGGTTCAGTGAGGAACAGGGAATTAGCCCATTTCCTCACTGTAATGCAATCTTGGAGTTGGTATATTTAATATGTAGGGGGTGTGGGGGGGTGCAGGTGCATGTAGCCCACCTGTAAAACAGTAGAATTAACATACCATTGACTAAAGAGTTTTAACGGTATGTTAATGTGCACAACAGGAGGCAAGTGACACCACCTCCTGCTATGTCGAATACATCAAACCACAGTTGTCAATGCATTCATTTTTGCTTTGGTTTACTTTTTGGCATTCTGGAGTCAGCAATTCAGGTCAACATTCTAAACAGTCGACCAAAGTGGATTCGAAATGCCAATAGTAAACCATTTTTGCCGTAGCTTCCAGGTTTTATCTCTGGTTATCATTAGTTTCTTAGTAGATTATGGTAACCATGGAGCACGTTTAGTTCTTAGGTTATCGTTAGTTTCTTAGTAGATTATGGTAACCATGGAGCATGTTTAGTTCTTAGGTTATCGTTAGTTTCTTAGTAGATTATGGTAACCATGGAACATGTTTAGTTCTTAGGTTATCGTTAGTTTCTTAGTAGATTATGTTAACCATGGAGCATGTTTAGTTCTTAGGTTATCGTTAGTTTCTTAGTAGATTATGGTAACCATGGAGCATGTTTAGTTCTTAGGTTATCGTTAGTTTCTTAGTAAATTATGTTAACCATGGAGCATGTTTAATTCTTAGGTTATTGTTAGTTTCTTAGTAGATTATGTTAACCATGGAGCATGTTTAGTTCTTAGGTTATCGTTAGTTTCTTAGTAGATTATGTTAACCATGGAGCATGGTTAGTTCTTAGGTTATTGTTAGTTTCTTAGTAGATTATGGAAACCATGGAACATGTTTAGTTCTTAGGTTATCGTTAGTTTCTTAGTAGATTATGGAAACCATGGAACATGTTTAGTTCTTAGGTTATCATTAGTTTCTTAGTAGATTATGGTAACCATGGAGCATGTTTAGTTCTTAGGTTATTGTTAGTTTCTTAGTAGATTATGTTAACCATGGAGCATGTTTAGTTCTTAGGTTATTGTTAGTTTCTTAGTAGATTATGGAAACCATGGAACATGTTTAGTTCTTAGGTTATCGTTAGTTTCTTAGTAGATTATGGAAACCATGGAGCATGTTTAGTTCTTAGGTTATTGTTAGTTTCTTAATAGATTATGGAAACCATGGAACATGTTTAGTTCTTAGGTTATCGTTAGTTTCTTAGTAGATTATGTTAACCATGGAGCATGTTTAGTTCTTAGGTTATCGTTAGTTTCTTAGTAGATTATGGTAACCATGGAGCATGTTTAGTTCTTAGGTTATCGTTAGTTTCTTAGTAGATTATGTTAACCATGGAGCATGTTTAGTTCTTAGGTTATTGTTAGTTTCTTAGTAGATTATGTTAACCATGGAGCATGTTTAGTTCTTAGGTTATCGTTGGTTTCTTAGTAGATTATGGTAACCATGGAGCATGTTTAGTTCTTAGGTTATCGTTAGTTTCTTAGTAGATTATGTTAACCATGGAGCATGTTTAGTTCTTAGGTTATCGTTAGTTTCTTAGTAGATTATGTTAACCATGGAGCATGTTTAGTTCTTAGGTTATTGTTAGTTTCTTAGTAGATTATGGAAACCATGGAACATGTTTAGTTCTTAGGTTAATGTTAGTTTCTTAGTAGATTATGGTAACCATGGAGCATGTTTAGTTCTTAGGTTATTGTTAGTTTCTTAGTAGATTATGTTAACCATGGAACATGTTTAGTTCTTAGGTTATCGTTAGTTTCTTAGTAGATTATGGTAACCATGGAGCATGTTTAGTTCTTAAGTTATCGTTAGTTTCTTAGTAGATTATGGTAACCATGGAGCATGTTTAGTTCTTAGGTTATTGTTAGTTTCTTAGTAGATTATGTTAACCATGGAGCATGCTTAGTTCTTAGGTTATTGTTAGTTTCTTAGTAGATTATGGTAACCATGGAGCATGTTTAGTTCTTAGGTTATTGTTAGTTTCTTAGTAGATTATGTTAACCATGGAGCATGTTTAGTTCTTAGGTTATCGTTAGTTTCTTAGTAGATTATGGTAAGCATGGAACATGTTTAGTTCTTAGGTTATCGTTAGTTTCTTAGTAGATTATGGTAACCATGGAGCATGTTTAGTTCTTAGGTTATCGTTAGTTTCTTAGTAGATTATGTTAACCATGGAGCATGTTTAGTTCTTAGGTTATCGTTAGTTTCTTAGTAGATTATGGTAACCATGGAGCATGTTTAGTTCTTAGGTTATCGTTAGTTTCTTAGTAGATTATGTTAACCATGGAGCATGTTTAGTTCTTAGGTTATCGTTAGTTTCTTAGTAGATTATGGAAACCATGGGGCATGTTTAGTTCTTAGGTTATTGTTAGTTTCTTAGTAGATTATGGTAACCATGGAACATGTTTAGTTCTTAGGTTATCGTTAGTTTCTTAGTAGATTATGGTAACCATGGAACATGTTTAGTTCTTAGGTTATCGTTAGTTTCTTAGTAGATTATGGTAACCATGGAGCATGTTTAGTTCTTAGGTTATCGTTAGTTTCTTAGTAGATTATGGTAACCATGGAGCATGTTTAGTTCTTAGGTTATCGTTAGTTTCTTAGTAGATTATGGTAACCATGGAACATGTTTAGTTCTTAGGTTATCGTTAGTTTCTTAGTAGATTATGGTAACCATGGAGCATGTTTAGTTCTTAGGTTATCGTTAGTTTCTTAGTAGATTATGGTAACCATGGAGCATGTTTAGTTCTTATTCTTTTAGTTCGAGAAGGTGCAATGCTGTCTGATATGTTTAGAAAAGTAGTGTTGAAATATGGCAGGTTATCAACTTGGGGGAGAGTTTTTAGGTTGTTCCAAATAATACTTTTCAATATATGGTTGAAAGTTTGGTGGTTGAATTTAGATAGGATCCTGATATGTTTTGAAGTGTTAATTTTTTTGCAATAGGGTGGGTAGTTTGAGTAAAACAGTCAGGATGGTGATCACTTATAGTGTTAGGGAGGGTACCAGCTGATGAAATTTTTGTTGGGTCAGAGACTAGAATCCAGTTTAAGATAGTTCCTTCATTGGTTTTATTATTATTATACCTAGTAGGGGTGGGGATTTGTTGTGTGAAGTGGTACAGATTAATATTGGTGGATGGAGTTTTTGCACCAGTGTTAGACTAGTTAATGTTCACATCTCTGAGTACTACAGTTTCGTTTTTTATGTTGTGGAGGCCGAAGATAATATTTCTTCAGAACTGGTATGTTATTACCAGGGGGAATATATATAGGATTATGAAACAGTTATTTATTTTCAGGAAGGAGACCAATATTACATCATTAGAGAATTGTCTGATGTGACCAATAAATGGGAGTAAGTTAAAAGCATTTGAGACTATGATGGCAATACCACCTCTCATTTTGTTAGTTCTATCTACCCTAATTATGGTGCAGTTAGGAGGAAGGAATTCACAGTCACTTATATTAGGTTTTAATCAGGTTACATTTGTTTTCTTCCAGCAAACGTGTTTTGAGTTGTTTTGGAATACTGTGATATATGGAAGGTTATTTCAGGTTTCTAATCAACTTTAGAGAAAGCTTTTTCTGTAAAGGGAGAAATGGTGTCATTAGTGAGAGTATCTCTTAGTTCCTAAGTGAATAAGATGGTGGTTTCCTAATTATTTTTTTAATGAGGTTGACTGGAGTTTTTATTAATTGGTTTGAAAAATAATGCATTTAATAGAAGTGACACTCTGTAAATGGGAGATGGTTGGCTTTCTCTAAGACAGTGTAGTAATGTTTTCTATTATTTCTCAGATATACAATTTCAAGACTCTTTCATGGGATTCAATAAACTTCATGTAGGCTCCACGTGAAGCCTACACAGTTTAGAAGGTTGCATGGTGGTGTACGGTGAGCAGCAGCACATAATGCATATTAATGCCATGAGGCACGTCTAAGCTAGGTTTTGTATGGAAACAGTATTGCTGGCTAGGAAAATATGTAAGCAAACACAGATACAATTACGTTTAAAGTAGAGCACATAAGATCTGCGGATTTGTATGGAAATCCACAGTGATCGCCAGGGTTTCACAGATAGCTGTCAATCTGTTAGTGCAACACATCTGCACAAGGGCCAGCATAATGCAGGGACATGTAACCAGAAATAGGAACATATTTGCCATAGATATTGCACAGAAATGTGGTAGAATAAAACTCAAACATACCTCTCTACCTCTTAGAGCAAGACATCTGGACAAAGCCATAAATAATGGCCGGCCAAAGCCCAAAAATAGGGACAGATTATTTAATATTGCTCTTCAAACTTAGAAAGTCGATAGAATACTAGGTTGTACATTTGCATGAACTCTCTGAAGAGAATGATGTTTGAAACTGAAATACCTGTCATCAGTTTCTAACTTCACTCCATAATGACATGCCAATGATTTACCAGAAAACAAAAATGTTATGAGGAAAAGATCACAAATATGAGAGAAAAAATGGACATTATGCACAAATCAGGATAGTTGAGAGGTGTGCACTCAAATGTATGTGATATTGACTCAGATTAGTGCATAGGTCATCCCAGTGATGTAGCAGAAAGCCACAAATTTGATAAGGAAAACCTCTGGACATCCTGGGAATATCTGGACAGCTGAGAGGTATGAATGTGAAGTATATGGTCCAAACACAGTACAGGACAATGTACCTACAGTGCAGAGTATTGTGATATCCCATTTCTGGAATTCTGTATTGAAGCTGTGTTAATGATCTGTAACAGGACATGGGACTGCCATGTAAAATGATCACTCGGGAAGTGTGTGTATTGAATAGGGACACACAGATGAATTCTAGGAATGAACACAGGGAAAGGGGACAGGTGAAACTCCCTCATGTACTGCAGATGAGGGCATGCCAATGGAAGATGGCTGTAGGAGCAACACCAATCATATACCTATATGGTGCAGTAGGGACTGTACAATGAAAATGCGTTTCCGCACTGTCGCAAATGATGTGCGTTTCCACACTGTCGCAAATGATGTGCATGCCATTAATGTTGTCAAACACCTATGTATGTAGTGTGTGCATAAGCAGAACATGTAGCACACATGCAGCTGGTGTAACAATTTGATTGGTGTTTTACACCATCAGACAGTCATGTATATGCCACAGAAAGAATACCTAGGTATGGCCAGTAAGTTGTGTCACATGCACTGTGACAAAGGTGGTACACTGCAGTTACGCATCACTGGAACATATGTAAGGAGCTAAATGGAGAAGGGTGCATTGTACACAGTTACTGGTGTGATGAAGGCTGGGAACCATGAAAGTATTATGGCCTCTGATGTGCACATCCTTCATATACCCAGTACTTATGTTACATTCAAGGGAGTAGTTTGCACTGTGACCACATGCTGGTGGATATACCACTTACCATCTACCCCAGGACGTGTGTCACTTACCTACCGGTCTAGATATAGGGCGGATGTGATGTCCGCATTATACTTGGCTAGTGTGTTTGTTTCCTGAATCAACAAATCCCCACATGTTTCTGATCAATGCAGATGTTGTCATGTCTGTGGCAGCAGTTTTTGGTATGTGTTGATACTGTCTGTATTATACTAATATCACAGTGGGGGTCAATGACTGTCCACAATCTGTAGTCCTTCAGGCAGCTGTTTGTACACAGCATGTGTATGTCATATATGATGTCCATCACTTAACTAATGGACATGAAATGGCCTAGCAGACAGCTCTGATGTACGGACCTGGTTACAGGACCTGAGATATAGGTCACATCACACATGTCAACATAGTGGGATGCCAGGTATGTGATACACTGGTCTACCCATTTGGAGGTATAGCTGTTTATGGCCATTTTATGACAGTGCTGATTGAATACCTCAGTGTGGATTTGTGTCAAATGCCTTGATGTGGTCAAGTTCCACCAGATGATACTGTTGTGATCATGCATGCCCTTGATGACCCCTTTGAGAACATCTATCAGATGTAACAGACATGATGTAGCATTAACAGGTCACACAGGTCTGTTGTACAGAGCCGGAATATTACTAGTTTACATGTAGAAGAGGTCTATGATGACATGTTGTTCTACCTCACAGTCGAGGAGAGTCAGGATGTCTCTATACATGCATGCATCGGGTGCTACCCCCAACTCAGGTGTATATATGTTGATGTACACCCTTATATGGGAACATAGCCCTTGTGGAGGGTGTGTTGAAGTGTGTATTCATCCGTATCAGGAAGATGTATGTATTGAGTCATGCAACAGGTGATCTGTGATTTCACAGCCCATTCATTCCATGTGATAAGTCTGGATAAAGATAAGACAGTGCATACTGCCTATCATGATTTCACAGCCCATTCATTCCATGTGATAGGTCTGGATAAAGATAAGACAGTGTATACTGCCTATCGTGATCTGGCCTAGGGTTTTGACACAATCACCCATGCAGGTGTCATTTAGAAACCCTCCCAGCTGGGTATTAACCCTTATGTTAGTTGATGGGTAACCAGTTGGCTCACTGACAGAACACATACTGTGAAAGTTGGCATATCAATTTGTACCAGTAGAGCTGTCACCACTGGCAAACCCCAGGGATCTGTGCTTGGCCCTTCACTGTTTGGAGTCTATTTCTCAACAGCTCAGGCTGAAGTACATGGCCTTTGGCTTACCAAATTTGCTGATTCTTGCATATTGGGTGCTATCATTGAATCCACCAATGATGATCACAGTACAGGAGGAGCTAACATAGACAACTGAATGGTGACAAGGCACATGATCTACAAATATTTATTTATTTTTATTTAACATTTGTTGACCGGGAAAGTCCGACTAGGTTCCACAGATCCTGTTTTCAGCGGAGGCCCGGGGAGAAATGCTCCAGAAGCATGTCTTTAGAATGTGGGAGGAAACCGGAGTACCCGGAGGAAACCCACGCGAATGCAGGGAGAACATGCAAACTTCACACAGAAGGCACCCCAGCCGAGAATCGAACTGGAGAACCTCTTGCTGTGAGGCGACAGCATTAACCGCTGCACCACTGCTCCACCCAAATAAATGCAGAAATGTGTGTCTGTTATGTTGCCCATCTGAAAAGTAGAACTCCATGTTATTTACAACATTGAACACACTCCTGATATGCAGAAACCCAGTGATGCAAGCACTGGGAACATATGTAGATAGGAATCTAAACTTCGACCACCAATTGTCCACACCTGTATTGAAAGCCTATGGTGTGCACATTATAAGTCATGTCATCATATTGAGATCTTAGGATTGCATGACAGGACTATAGTCAAACCTTATCAGAACAGTAATACAGTACAATGCTCTTTTTTGCATAAACCTCACCAGACACATGCAGCAGCTGCCAGACCACAGGGCTTTCTCAGCAAGGTAACACAGGGCCTAGAACCATGCCATTATGTATGTGGATGGATTAAAAGTCACATCATCTGTAATGTTTATTGCATAGGATGAGATGACTTCTGCCTGACCTCCAGGCCAGTCACTGACCCTGCTCTGGTGGGAGTACTGCATATCCAAAAATCTGATATAGCTGATGACATCAGCAGCATCTGCTGAAGAGAATATGGTAATAGTGTCCCACATACTAGTGTAAACAGCTTGCGGTAATATCAAGCAACAACTCCTATATAAACACACAGTTGACTGCAGTGAGAATAGAACACCTACCTATTTAAGATATACATACTACAGAACCAGTACTTTAGTCAAGTGCCACAAGTCAAGTCAGATTTGGAGTGTCTCAAACAACACTTTATAGCTGATGACATCAACAGTGTCTGTTGAGGAGAATATAACTTGTCCTGCAGGGTGGTGTAAAATGCTCTCTGGAATTTCAAGCAGCAGGTCACACTCACACATCCAGTTGACTGCAGTGAGAACAGTACCCCTTACCTATCTAAGATATACAGACTGCAGAGCACAGTATTTTATGCAAGTGCCATGGCACAAGTCTCACCTTTGCAAGAGTGCAAGTGAACTTATAGTAGATGACATCAGCAGGCTATGTGGAAGATAAGATGATGTGTGGGCTGCATGAAATGGATGTGTAGGCATCCACAAGAATCAAAATATTTTCACTTCATGGTATTGGATCAGTAACTGTGGGATACTCACTTCTGCTCTTCGATCCAGACACACACACATGCCCAGTTGACTGCAGTGACAACAGAACCCTTACCTGTCTAAGGTACACAGACTACAAAGCACAGTACTTTACACTAGCACCAAGCACCATGGCACAAGTCTGACATTTACCAGGCTGCAGGTGAACGTATAGTGGATGACATCAGCAGGCCATGTGGGAGACAAGATGTTGGGAGGCTTGCATAGGTTCATAGCTTCATAGATTCATAGGAGGATGCTAGCGTAATGGCCCTAAGGTGTTTGGAAGCCTATCTGTGTAAAAACACATGTATCTTACTGAGCATAAGAGTATAGTTAAATAGTCATTGTTAGCAGAGCGATTTTGTGAGCAGCACTAAGTGGTCCTGTCCATAAGGGCCATAGGTGCCACACCAGTGATGACTTTGCAATCACCCAACCAGTAGTCAAAGTTGCACTTGAACAGGGTCATTGCGGTGCACTACTTCACACACAGTGATAGCCCTTTACAGATGAGTGTGATTTGCTGGGGGATATATCTGTCTCCCCAGCATGTTCTGTCTATGTCACAGGCTAGGTTGAAAACCCTGGGGCAAGTTATTCTTGTCCCATTTGATTTGCAGATGGCAGCATTTCCAGTAGGGCAGGGTCTGAGACTGCTCTGTAGGCCAGGCATAGGTCGCCTCTCAGCAACCTGCAT
Organism: Protopterus annectens; assembly: GCF_019279795.1. Lineage (NCBI taxonomy): Eukaryota > Metazoa > Chordata > Ceratodontiformes > Protopteridae > Protopterus > Protopterus annectens. The sequence continues at coordinate 163,985,082 of NC_056748.1, forward strand.
GATATTGAGTACAGTGACAGCTCTTTCAGTCTTTCCATGTATGTCATGTTTGGAGGCCCTGGATTCTCCCTGGCACAGACCAGTGTTTTCTCCAGTTGCTGCAGGTGTCTTGTGAGGTTCTGACAGAAGCCAGCATTGTTCTCAATTAGTGGTCTGATAAGGGTAGAGTACAGCAGAGGTATGACAGCCCTGGTCTTGGATACGATTTCCATATGTATGCTGTGCTCAGTGCAGAATGTGTATGTCACCACTATGGACACACAGTGTAGATTGCTATCGACATGTGTTCTCACGTCTCACAACACTGTGTTTGAACTTAGAGGGGGGCTATATATATCATAATTAGCAGGGGTACTTCATTGGTCAAAGGGGACAATGAGGCACTGTATGCTTTAAGGTTCAGTCCGTGAGTTTGGCACCAATCATTTGTGTGTGTCAGCCCCTTCTGTAACATGTTACCATTATCGGAGGACTCTATATGACTGCATCCAGTCATCTGCAATCTTGGTAAAACACAGGCCATCTACCATTGCCTGCACTTCAGGGATGTAGTTTGCAAACAGTTGAGGGCCTAGCATTGATCCTTGTGGTATTCTAATGTTAAGTGGCTAGTGGGGGAGGTGCAGTCCCCAACTGTGATAGTGTGTGTTCTGTCTGTCTATATAGATGGCTATCCATCTACTACTGTATGGCTTAATTTTTGCACGGGAGATCTTCACTATGACACATGATAGGGGATAGTGTCAAATGCCTTGGATAACTCAACATAGGCGGTATGTCCTGGTATCCCTCATCCAGGTCTTTGGGATCAGTATCAAACACGTCCACAAGGTTTGGTAAGCAAGATCTACCCTTGACAAAAACAAAATGGGTCAGAACAAGTGTGGTGAAGGTCACCTATGTCCCTGTGTATATGGTCCATGCTGATTCCTTCCCTAGACTTGCAGTTCTGCATATTACTAGATCGATGTGGATTTCATATCACACAACATTTGGTATTACATTTTGTATATGCTGGCATGGGCATATTTGTCAAGCCATTTCACAGGTACACATGATTGCCAAAATATATGAAAATGGAATGCTCTGAGATAAATTTGTACAAATGTTTCAGGGACAGTTCCTTTGATAGCAATTTTAGCATTTGAAAAATGGTTTATTAGCAAAATGTGTCATTTCCCTGTTCTTTTGGATGAGGGGAAGAGGAAATGTGAGTTACTGTTATGGCACAAACAAGGACATGTTGCTATTGTTACTCTCCTTGTTTTGTGACATGTTGCTCTTGTTACTCTCCTTGTTTTGTGACATGTTGCTCTTGTTACTCTCCTTGTTTTGTGACACGTTGCTCTTGTTACTCTCCTTGTTTTGTGACACGTTGCTCTTGTTACTCTCCTTGTTTTGTGACACGTTGCTCTTGTTACTCTCCTTGTTTTGTGACACGTTGCTCTTGTTACTCTCCTTGTTTTGCGACACGTTGCTCTTGTTACTCTCCTTGTTTTGCGACACGTTGCTCTTGTTACTCTCCTTGTTTTGTGACATGCTGCTCTTGTTACTCTTCTTGTTTTGTGACATGCTGCTCTTGTTACTCTCCTTGTTTTGTGACATGCTGCTCTTGTTACTCTCCTTGTTTTGTGACATGCTGCTCTTGTTACTCTCCTTGTTTTGTGACATGTTGCTATTGTTACTCTCCTTGTTTTGTGACATGTTGCTCTTGTTACTCTCCTTGTTTTGTGACATGTTGCTCTTGTTACTCTCCTTGTTTTGTGACATGTTGCTCTTGTTATTCTCCTTGTTTTGCATCCTGCCTGTTAGTATTTCACATCTGCAGACTGTTGTATGTTTCTCCAGTAGGTAATACTGACTGACTACCTTTCTGTTTTATCTGGAAACAGTTATTTTGCAGTTATTTTATACTTATGTGTATTATACTTCTGTTGTTTTTTAGGACACCTGGGACTATGCCACCCAGGTGTGGCAATGTGACAATCCTCAGAGACCCCTCTCACTGATGCTGAGTACCAGGTGATAGTGGATGCCTTTAGGCAACATGGTGCTTTTCTACTTGAAAGAGGATGGGGAGATATGGCATACAGAATGCAAATTTTGTGCCAAATTGTTGATGATGTGAATGCTGTGGATGACAATGGCAGGACATACAAGCAGTGCACCACAGGGCCACTGATGTGATCACATCTGCAAGCAGGAGAGAAGCTGCAATAGGCCATGACCAGATGGATACCGGGGGAGAACCTGCTATGGAGCCACCACTAACACCCAATGAGGAGTTCCTGGCCAATATCAGGGATCCAGACAGCTCAAAGGAGAGTGTAGTAAATCATGACCTGGATGTTAGTGCAATAGTTTCAGAGACAGCAAGCATATCCCAGCAAGAGCTTCCAGGTAGGCTATGGTATCTCAGCAGTTAAATACTATTGTATAGTAAAACAATTGAAAGCAATATGTTACTTCTGTGTCACATTCATTTTTTTTGGGGGGGGGGGGTTGAAGATTGCTACCGTTATTAGCTTAGGTTGTAGTTGTCAGCCATGTTCTTGTTGAAAGTATAGTTAATGACATATAAAAGGGTAAAAGTATTCTCAGTGTTACTTTTAAATGTGATGATGCTGCCCTTACCTTTTGCTTAACTTCTTCAGGACTATCTGGCTTGCACAGGAGAATATCACATGCACATGGTAAGCCAAAAATGTTTCTGTCAGTATGCTGACCAATTTAGAGAAATATTTTAGTGTGGGAAGTTTGTCAGGCCTGTTGTGTGTATTGCTGTACTGTCTGTAATAGTGGCAGCACTCTTAGTTTAACATATATTGGACTATAGCTGTATACGTATTAATATTTTCCTGTGTTTGTTGCCTTTCATCACAGGTGATCATCACAGTGGAAGTGTGAGCCCTCTGCCACCTGATGTCAGTGTATCATCAGATTCTGATGATGATGGTGGCTAAACAGAGGCACAGTTGTGGGGGTGCAGAGGTTAAAACTGCCACCAAGGTTGACATACAGCCATCTCCTCCAGTTCCATAAAATACAATCCGTAGGCCTATGCCTACCCATTCTACTGACCCCTCAGATATTGGACAAGTGGAGGGCAAGGCCATTGATCAGAGAAGTGTGTCTACTTAAGCTTCAGTGCCAATATGGCCATAGCCAAAGTGTGGGCAAGGTGCCATGCAGGAGGGTTGATAGGGGTGCTTGGAGGGGGCCTGCTGTCCCTCCTCCACCTGGTGCATGTGTCTCTTCCTGTGCCATTCAGCGTATGTTTAGGGCCAACATGGAGGCAGAAGCACATTCCCATAGGTGCTCCAGACAAATGCTCAGGGTTGTAGACCTGGCACAGGCTGGCATGCATGACTGCCTCCACCGTGTTGCCAGTTCAATGGATTGGATGAATGACATGATGGAATGAGGGGTGTCTGTCATGGAACAAGCATTGTCTGTGATGGAACATCTGTTGCAAGGGGAATGGTATCCTTGTGGGCTTAGATCGGCCACATCATCTGCTGTTAGCCAGCGTGGCCATGACTGATCATGCTCCCATAGCGATAGCACTTCCCCTGCTCTATCAGTGAGTGTGCTGTTCATACCCAGATGTGGCAGGCCATGGAGTCATGTCCCTGGGTGTCCCCATGAAGGAAGCTTGTCCAGCAGACATCAGTCAAGTTTGGGTAGCAGCAGTGCATCTGACTGTGGGTGTGGATGTGTCAGTGCAACTCCTGGTAGAGCCAATTCTTATAATCGGGATGAACAGCCACCTCTACAATGTTCACACCTGTCCGACATACCAAGACATAGACCCAGCACGCAGACACTCAAACACCAATTTCACCTAGAGAACCCCTACAGACACACACACAGACATCAGTTACATGGTTGAGCCGTGCAGCTTAAAATTCATTTTGTCTTACTGACCATTTTTTGGTTTATCCAATTGTCTGCCTGCTTCTCTTTCACTCACACAAACTCTCACTGGTCTTTTGTGTCATCCTAGCACCCCCCTCCCCCCACAACACGGTGTGCAAATGATAACTGTGCCATATCCCTGTTTTCTGTCTTTTGGATTCAGGGATACATACACTTTGTGTCTGATGCTCAGGGTGCATAGCAGACGTAGTGCTTAGTATATCTTTATTTGGGGTGTTGAAATGGTAGCTTTACTTTTCAGTTATCTAGGCCTTGGAGAGTAAGACAGCTGATAGCATCAAAACTTCCCAACTTTATTGTGAATGATCTTGTGAGGTCTGAAATTGCAGTGTGTATCATTACTTTCTGACTTCTCTCTCTAATGATTTTTAAGTACAAATGTATGGTGCTAGACACAGGGCATTCAGTGATCATCAGTACTTTTGAGAGGTATGACTGCGTAAATCTTTGATGCCTGAGGCCTACTACTTTAATGATGGACACAATAAGTCACATAGGTCTCTGCTGCCACATGTTAAGATGATTTCTGTAACAATCTCCCACTTTTTGCTTGCTTATAGTGCCAGTTACTGAAATACAAGGTTATGCCAGTCATTCATATTGTTACACAATACACTTCAGGCTCGAGACTTGCCTTGTAAATGCAGCAGTTGACAAGGCTGTAGTTCAGGGATGACTCTGTCTGATGCAAGCAGTACACAGCCAATACATAGGGAGGTAAAGGTTATGTGAGTTGCCTGTCATCAGTGGTACTGTATGTATGTGTGTAGGATGATGATTTCAGGCCTCTAGGTGGTGAGTGAGTGTGCTATGCATTGCCCTGCTGAAGCTGTTTCATCAGGATTATGTTGTGTGGCATGGCACATACTGTGAATATTTTTGTAAATGTCTGTGGATTGTACTGCAGGGCACCCCTAGATGTATCTAGGCACCAGAACTGTGACTTCAACAGCCCAACACACACTCTATGATATTTCTGGTTTGATCATTTGCCTCATTATGGTGTTCTTCAGTGAGTGTGTATGCATTTCTGATGTGTGTCATCAGCCATGGTTCCAGTGCATAGCCTGCATCCCCCAGCAAATGACTCTGTGGGATCCCCCCTCCAGAAAACATCTGGTACAGTTGAAAGATCTACCAGATATGTGAGTCGTGGCAACTGCCAGGATTTCCAGCACACATGTTCAGGATGATTCCCTTGGTATTACACATGACTTGGCAGTTGATAGAGTGGTAGCCCTTCCTGTTTATGTAGAGCCTACCCTGCTCACTGTGTGGTGCCTTAAGTTGTATATGTGTGCAATCGATGACACCCAGTACTTCAGGATAGTGTGCTACATGGTAAAACTCTTGCATATTTCTGGCTGTCTCCTCAGAACTACTGAGAAAATATACGTGGTCACTGGGATGTTGGAGCATAGCATTCAGGAATTTGTGGAGGATCCTGTTGCCTGTGACACCCCCAGCATGTCTTCTGTTGGTCTCTGAAAGGTACCTGCAGCTAAGATTCTAAGGGGTACACATACCTTTGTTTCCACTGGGATGGGTTCCCCTTAGTTGGCTCTGGCTCTGAGTTGAGGACGGCAGTGGTGGCAGAGTTACTGTGGTGTGTCCCTATCCACTCTGTATCATGCCACAATTTCCACTTCATGTAGGTTGTAAAAAGTAAGGGGCCTGAAAACTCTTCTCATTCTTGGCCTAGGCCTATTACTAGCAGCAGCATTGGCTTCAGCCTGTAGCACATACAAGTGAATTAAAGCAGCAGCAACCCCTAACATTCTGTCCGTGTAGACTCTTTTTCCATAGCTGTATTCCAAAAGTTTTGGAATTCTCAGGAAAAAAACAGCACTGAGTTTACACAGATGCTTTATAGCTTGTTGAATAGCTCTTCCATCTTGGATTGGTTGACTAACAAGCTGCTTATGCTGTAATTAGCATGCCACAATGTTTACCTTGTTTGCGCAGGGGTGTGCGCCTCTACATGGTGCTTACTGAATTTGAAACTCGCTGCTACCATAAACATTAAAGGGATATGGCCTTTAGTTGGTCTGCATAAGAAATGTCTTACGCTTTGTGTTTTTTAGAAATAAACCTTGGGCCACTCCAATTGATGTAAATGCCTGGTTAGATACACGCAGAAGGGAGCACTGTACTCAGTCATGGGCCTGATGAGGGCTGAGTGCAATGGCACTATGACTTCCTTTAATCTTGATGCCTTGCCTTTACTTATAACCTGAGCCATACAGAAGGATTTCCTCTCTACCATAGCTACCTGGTGGTCAAAGTTTAGGTTACTATCTATCTGTGTTCCTAGGTCCCTCACCATTGGGTCTACATTTAGGATTATGCTATCAATATTATAATTTGCAGGGATATCCGATTTACCAAAGGTTATGATTATGCATTTTGTAGCATTTCATCTCAGACCATGGTTTTGGCACCAGTTGTTTGTCATTTCTAGGCCTTTTTGTAGGATGTCAATATAATTTGAGGATTCAGTGATTCCTCCCAGCTTACAGTCATCAGTGAACTTGGTGAGCCAGAAGCCCCCGACATTGGCCTTGGGGTCCCAACACTGAGCCATGTGGGACACTGCTAGTTGCAGGTTTCTTATAAGAAGTGGATTCACTTATCTGGACAACATGTGTCATGTCAGTGAGCCAGTCTGCTATCCATCTGATGATGTAGGGGTTTATGCCTAACTCAGTAAGTTTATCTATGATATCCCAGTGGAAGATTGGCAAGGTCTAGATAAATGGTGTGTACTGCTTTACCTTCATCCATGGCCCTGGTGACTTTCTTGAAGAAGTCCACCAGACTGAACAGACAAGACCTCCCTTTGCCAAAGCCAAACTGGGTCTGGTCCAGTGTTTGGAGATTTCTTATGTCATTATTGATCAGGTTCATGACAATTCTCTCATTAGCCTTTCTTATAAGACTGGTCAAGCTTATGGGTCTGTAGTTCCCTGGGTCAGTTGATGGGCCTCCCTTGTGCAGAAGGGCAACTGTTGCAGTCCTCCATTCCTCTGGGACAAAGCCCATCTGGAGGCTGTGGTTAAAGACGGTTTTAGTGGCCCTGACAGATTCTGTTTTAAGCTATTTAAGAAGCATCCTGGAATGTTGTTGGGACCCATAGAGGCTGTGTTTTTGGCTTTAAAGAGTGCGGTAAGGACCTGTTCCCTCATAATGACCGGTAGGTAGATGGTTGCAGTATTTCTTTAGGTGTGGTAGGAGGTGATGGGCGGAGAGGGAGTTTGAACTGAACTTGTCAGCCAGCAGGCTTGCTATAGTTTCAGTAAGTGCTTATCTTTCTCGGCACATCACTGAGCATTTCCCCTGAGGTTACGAATATAATTAAAAAAGCCTTATGGCTATCTTTCACTTGTGAGGCTATCTTTGTCTCATAGTTAGCTTTGGCAGATTTGACCAGCTCTCTAATTTGTTTGTTTAGACTTGTGAGTGCCTTTTTACACTGTTTTGTCTGTTTCTTTGGAGAGGATTTTTTCCTTTTATTGAATAGCCTATTCATGCTAAGGACCAACTTTGCAAGTAATCATAGGTTTGACTCAGACAGGTGCTGCTTCCTCTATGCAGCTATGAATGAGGTTGTGCAGTGCTTTTGTGTACAGCTCAGAGCACAAATAGTGCTCCACTTAGCAAAACATGTTATGGAGACAATGAAATACAGTGCCTTCCTGGCTTGGTAGGTATTAACGAATAAGATGGAGACAGAAGGCAGATTGATGGTAGCAGTTCAAGAAGTGCTCAGTTGTAACAACCAAACAGCAAGAAATGACCTCGCGCAAACCATCTAATAAAACAGAAGCACTCAAACCATTGACCACAATGGAGAACTTTACTTGGCGCTTTCGTCTACACACGCAGCATGTACTTCTTTAGAGTAATCCACAGTTATGCAGATGCACATTAGGGTCAGTGGGCAGAGTGAAGGTTCAGATATGCTAGCAGTCAAGGAATTATTCAAATAATGTTGGTCTGTATCGTGGGGCCATGTGCAAGGGAGTGCACACAGCCCACCAAACTGAATTAGTAATTTAAACTTTGTATCACTGAGTGGAACAGGAATTAAAGACAGGAAGTGTCTGTGGTAGGGTTTTTCATCAATAAGATGTTCTTGTCTAGAATGTGGGAAAACTACTCCAGACCCTACTAACTGAGCACCAATCATTCTTCTTTAAGGGGTGAATCTTGACCTTTCAATGTGGGCACCTCTGATCATGACCCATTTATTTTCTAGAATTTAACCCAAATTTTTTAAGCCCTGTACACATATATAACACTGCAATTTTTAGAATAGGAAAACATTTGCAAAGAGACTTTATATGTTTTCAGTGGTATAGCATTAATATGTGATATGAGATTAGCTACCATATAAAGTGTTTAGTGTAGCTTTCTGACTGTAAAAGTTTGGATAGACTATCAGCTCTTCAATGAAACTAGAGCAAATTTTTGCTCTATCAAAGGAAAAGATTTCACTGACATCCAGCACAGTCTTTGAGGTGAGCATCATTATGTCAAGCAGACACGGAGCACCTGGATGAAGTGCAGCAGGTAACTCAGAACATTATAAAGAACGTATGTCTTGTTTCACAACAGGTTCTGCTAGGGTTTCCCCAGTTGCAGCATCTGTTTATTTTGGGTACCTCTTGTAGCAAATGTGGGAAAGTCTACTGCTGCTGAATGAATCTTCCATTTCCCAGGCTGTCAGACAGAGGCAGTCTCTGTTAATCTCAGGTTTGTTGATCTGCATGCCTCTTCAGAGGTGACCTGTCACATGGGACCACAGTATAAGATTCAGGTCACAAACAAAAGTCATAAGTATAATGTCATAGATAGACTTCACCTCCAGGTACTGAACTTCTCAACCTGGCTGGTTGATTAGACATTTGCTTCTGGAACCATCACCCAAATGCCATGAACCTCTGTCACACATCCCTACCCAAATACCGTGACCCTCTTTCACACATCCCCACCCATATACCATGGCCCTCTGTCATGCACCCCAGTGCCCCTTTGTTCACACGAGACTGGTTGCACCTTACTTGGAGCTGAATGAAGTGTGGCAGCATTAGGTGTTGGGTTGTCTAGAACCACATGACCCTTGGATTATATTTTTGATTAGGACTGGCTATTGACACACACTAGTTTTATTTAGGATTATAATCTCTGTTTTGTCACATCATTTTATCTGTATTGTCACTTTCCAGTGATAAAGTTTAACAGAACTTGAAGAGAATGTTGATTTGCACAGGGGACTTGAATGCCATTATACATGTGGCAGATCTTGGAATGAGGGATGTGACTTGTTTGAAAGCTTTGGCCAAAGCCATAAGTGAAGTATGTGTAATTTCCAGAGATTGCTGATACAGTAGTCTTTATGCATTACTCAGGATCATGTGACTTATGATATAAAACTGACATATTCACCTAACCAAAGACACAACTGAAGAGTATATATGTGTGAAGGTCCTCTGACTGCTCATATCAAAGCAAGGGATGAAATATTGCTATTATACTCTGTGGTTACCCAGGAATATCTCCCTCTTGCAGTTTGGAGACCGATGGCACTTTTCACTCAACTCCCAGGGTTTCAACCTAAAGTGAAAGAGATCTCAGAGGTCTTCTGCCACTCATGCTTTTTTTTTAAATTACCTGCCTGGCTTTATGATGCACATAAAGTAGTATCTGAATGTCACATGACGAGTTTGGGTAAGTGGGGTACAGTTTGGGTAAGTGGGGTACAGAGTAGATGCTCATGTGCAGTGTCTATGATCAGCTGGTACATTGTTTACTGCAGGGCACACAAGGAAGGAACACATATAATAAGGCCAGGGTCTTCCTTCTTAAAACATGAGTTCAGGACCTTTTGGATTTGCAGGTCATCGAGACAGTAAAGAAGATCCTGTATGCATGTATGCGAAGTGTCTTAAGGTGCTCATCAGAGGGAAATATCTCAGGAAAGAATGTCATGGTGAGATGTTTCATAAGTCATTATTTCAGGAGAAAAATGTCTGTGCTAAGGATAGTTTGCAGTGGTTTATACAATAATATGGAAGAGGCAGTGTGTTATGACTGTGGATATAGCAAATTATGTATGAAGACAATACTGTTATGGCATGAGATCATGGGAAACCTCCACAGAGTCTGAGAATTTCTAGTGGTGTGACAAGTCTGAGCTATTAATGTAAATGATGAAAGGAAGAATTGTTGCATAATCAAATTGACAATCATAAGGTGTGAATTATGATTGGAAAGAATATTCCAGTAGGTACTTGACTATGTTTTTCATCTGCTGCTACCATGGTTAGATTATTGTGTAACTGCTATTTTTTAACTTATCTACCTCTGTGAATGACTAGTTCCATCTGTTATACAAGGATATTGCACTGTTTATTTGCTATCTACATATAAGTATAGGTGAATGTTTAGTATAATATACCCACTCGTAACTTGCTATGTGCTAACTCATGTTTCTTATAACTACCTTGTCTATCTTGCCTCCTTAAGTTCCCTGCTCTACTTGTGCTTCCAGCACTAATCAATTTGAACCTAAAGGAACTCCTGCAACTAACTGTGACATACCTCACAACCTATCTGCCCTACAAACCATATAATAAGGATACAAGAAAAGTATGTGTATTAAACAATTCCTGCCTGAATTGCCATTCTACTAGTGTACTGCTGCTACAGGTGGTAATTTACGTATTGAGCTAAGGCAGCCAGCAGCCTCCCCCCATTCTATACATAAATCACTCTCTCTCTTTCTCCCATCCTCTTTAGAATCCCTTTTTTTTGACTAAGCGCCCACCTTTCCCTTGATTTCTCCATCTGACCCCTCCTTACATCTGCCTGCATTTTTAGGCCTGTCCACTAGGTGGCACCCTTTACCAGCCTCACTCCCTTCTCATCCTCTCTATTACCAAGCTTCTTACCCTATTTCTCCTGTTATACCTGCATTGCTATCCTGTTCTCCCACCTTACTCTTTTCTACTTCTTGTCTACTACTACTTTTCCTAGGAACACTTCTCTCTGGCCTTTATCTCATCTGGCTTTTAAAGCTTACCTTCACATATTAGTCCTGCTGATTGTTTTTCCTCTACAACTGCTGCAGTCTCTGTGTCTACCCGCTCCGTTCATCCTGCGGGCTCACTCCGCTCTCCTCCCTGCCCCCAATTTCCACCCGCCCCCAAGGGTCCTACTCTTATACTTTCTAACCACACCTCTTCCTCTTCCCATTACCCCTCTCTCCATTTCCTATTGCTCAACTTTTCTTTCATCTCCTATCCCTAACCACTCCCCTCCATAATCTCCACTCCCTCCTATCTGTACTCACTACCACCTTAAATACTTACATCTACACATATATAGAACAAATAGCCAATCCTTCCAAAAGGCTAATCCAACCAACCCTTTTCTAATTCTACTCTAACTATTTTACCACTACCACTTCTAACCAGTGCCTATCTACTCTCCTCATATGAACACCCAATATATCCACATACTAACTACCCCAACCAACAAACCAACTCTCAACCCTTACCACACCTGCATGACCATGCAAACATAACATGCTCACCTAGCTACCTACATGCAAAGTATCATAGAACACTTCACATTAAATATATCTCAAAAAAGTGTTACCTCTTTACAGCAAATTTCCTAACCCAAGCTATCTTGTACAACTCCTCACAGTAAAGGACAGTGATATTCATCCTAACCCTGGCCCAACAGCAACCCCTATCTCCCTTCACAACCATAATCAATCTTGCAATTATCTCCTTACCAAACCTTCAAACTCTCTCCTACTAGCACATCTTAATATATATAGTATCATCAACAAAGTCACTCAACTCCATGCTCTTCTAGAAGTATATTCTTTTGATATTATCTGCCTAACAGAAACATGGCTAAAACCTGTCATCAAAGATAATGAAATTATCCCGCCTGGATATAATATCCTAAGAGTTGACAGAGTAGCTAAGAAAGGTGGTGGGGTTGCTATTCTTTTTAAATCTGGCTTGCAATTAAGAACTTACAACTGTAATATACTCCTAAACTCCAGTACTGAAATTATCATCTCTAAACTTGAACTTAACAGTGGTAAATCAATCTATATTATCTGTATGTATTTGCCCCCTGGTAATAACATAGTCACCTTGGAAAATATCCTCTGCTGGCTATCCCAACACCTGCCTCAAGAAATCATAATCCTAGGCGATATAAAATTAGACTGGAATTCCTATAGCAGTACTCTTCCTACCACCCACATAAACCTATATGGTTTCTCTCAAACCATTACCTCCCCCACCAGAATAAATAAAGCTAACAAGAAAGCAAGCATATTAGACTGGATTCTCACAAACAATCCCACTCACTACTATGAGTCTGGAACCCTCCCCGATGATTTAAGTGATCACTCACTTACCTACATCATCAGACTAAAAGCAAACACCCCTTCTCCAATCTCTATCAAACAAATTAGATCCAAAAAGAAATTTAACCCTGATCTGTTCCAAATGGAACTAACAGCATGCAATTGGGTTCCCTTAAAACAACTTCCATTAGATGAAGCTGTTAATTTCTTTAATTCTACCTTACTAGCCATTCTTAATCACCATGCTCCATCCAGAGCTATTAGAATTAAGGCCAAGTCTGCCCCATGGCTTTCTTATATAACCAAACACAAAATTCATCTCAGAAATAAACATTAGGCCAAATGGAGAAAGACTAAAAACCCTGCTGACCAACAAACCTTTAGACAGCTAAGAAATGTCACTAAGAAGGCCATACTCTCTGATAAACAAAACTACTACTTACAATATCAACAACCTAACCACAACAACCCACAGAAATTCTGGGTTAGCATTAAGCAGTTACTCCACCCATGTCAATCCACTACACCTAACCCTCAAAATACAGATAGGAAAAATCCCATCCATACAGCTAATACCTTCAATACCTTCTTTACAGATGCTGTCCACTATCACATAATACCTTCACATTACCTTCATACTCCTCTACCCCACCCCTCACATTTCATTTCAAACCTGTCCCAAGCACATTTATCCAAACCCTACTGAATAAACTGAAACCATGCTCCCCTTCTGCAGACTTGCTGCCTTCTGAATATCTACAGCTATCATCCAAGGCTGTTGCCTATCCTATTTCCATACTGATCAACAGAACTATTACTGAAGGTTACATCCCCACCTTATGGAAAGTCTCCCATATTATCCCCCTACATAAAGATGGACATTCCACTGAGCTATCAAACTATTGCCCCATTGCCCTACTTTTACCTTTAGCTAAAAGTATGGAAAAATGTATCCATAAACAACCACTCCACCACTTAATAGAAAACAATCTACTTTCTAACTGTCAACATGGATTCAGACCTTCACACAGTACTACCACTGCCCTCCTTTCCTTTACTGACTACATTAACAGGAAATGAAACCTGAATAATCTTTCTTCTGATCTATTTATCGACCTGTCTAAAGCATTTGACATGGTAAACCACCAGATTCTCATTAACATACTTAAATATCTGTCATTAGACCCACTTTCCATAAAATGGTTCCAATCCTACCTTGACAAACGACAGCAAGCAGTACTTTGGCATAACTCTTTATCCACCCAACTATCTGTTTCCTTAGGTGTCCCTCAGGGGTCCATACTAGGACCTCTTCTTTTCTCTATATTTATTAACGACCTTCATCTAGCTATCCCACAAGCCACTTGTATACAATATGCTGATGACTCCACATTATTATGCTCAGCTACATCCTCCCATGACCTTCACTCTCTCACCCAAAAAATATTCAACATAGTTGAACAGTGGTTCACTCAGCGTTGCCTTTGTTTGAACCCAAAGAAAACAAAACTCCTCCTCTTCACTCCAACCCGAAAGTCCTCTCCACTACATTTCTCTGTGACATCTACCAATGGCACAATAATATCTCCAGAGTTCACCACCAAAGTACTAGGGGTCACCATCGACAATAACCTTAACTTCGACATCCACATCAACAATACTATAAAGACTGTCAACAAAAAAATTGGTACTCTCTATAGGATTAAACCCTTCCTTTCCCCTACTGCTAAAACTGCTATTGCTCATACTCACTACACTCCTTTATGCCTCACCCATTTTTACTAATCTCTCCAAGAATAATCTCAGCAAACTAGAAATGTCCTATAATAACATTGCTAGATTTGCTACAAGCAACTCATTTTGAACCCACCATTGTATAAACTTAAACCAGCTAGGATGGTTAGAACTTCATCACCTGATTAAATTTCACCAACTAACCATTGCCCACAACATTCTTTATAAACCTTCCAGCACTCCAAGTTTAACAAACCTCATTACCCCCTATAAACATCTGAATTCCTTACGCTCATCACACAAACTTCTTGTATAGACCTCTAAACCTCATAACAGGGCTGGGGATTCTCTCTTCTCTAATACTGTAGGTAAATCCTGGAATCTTCTCCCTAATGACCTCTCCTCACTCATCTCCTTATCTCTCTTCAAAAACAGACTTAAACTTTACCTCAAATCATACTGGCTATGCCCCTGTCCCAAACCTGACTAGTCCTATACCTCTACAAACTCAACTTACCTATCTAGTCCTTACTGTCCTCTGTTACATCTTTCCATCGTACTATACTTTTCTTATCTACCTTTTTCTACATTATTTATATTCTCTTTACATACCTTTTCTTAAGTAAATCCATTATATCATCACTACACATCCACCTTCCTTTTCTCTGTTTCTGACCTAACCTGTACTATGTCTCTGTACACTCAATTTGTACTATTTTTGACTCTTGACCTCAGTGTACATCCTTTCAATCCTCTAGGTTTTTACTGCACATTACCATTGTTGATGACATTTTTACTATGATTGCTATTTTTTATTATTATAATATCTGATGTTTGTGTATTGTTTGTACTTATACTTTATGTTGAATCATGTCTTTGGAGCTTTTCTCCCTGGGCCTCTACTGAAAATGGACATATATCCAGTTAGACTAGCCCGGTCAACAAATGTAAAATAAAATAAACGGTACCTCCAAAGCTGAGAATACATTGACTCGTGTATAAAGCTAGCCATGCTGTCTGCTACTGCAGATTTACTTTGAATTGCTTTTGCAATGTTTCACTGAACTGTGAATTTTATACTGAACAATAAACACGCTGACACAAAATAAGCTCACTTCTCTGTGAATTTACTTTGCGACAGACAGCATTATGGACATTTACAGAACCTTTAGAGAAGCTGAAGCTTTGGATACCCTTAGTAGTGCATTTGTAGCATGGGATGTGACAAGCTAACATAGGCTAAACTGATGGGCTAGAAATGAACTAAGACTTAGTACTCCGCTGTTTAAGCAGATCAAAATCATGTCCTTTATGGAGGTTAAACTTGAGTTTGTCTTGATATGCTCAAATTGGCTGTAGTATGTGCAGTAGTTTCTCTAATTATGGAAAGTTAGCAGGGGCACATGAAAATGGATGAGACTTTAGATACAAAAACGAATCTGTGATAGAGATCTTAGAGCACAAATACTTTGAGGAAGAGAGATCAAGAGTTTGTCAGTGTCAAATATTTAAAAGACCCACAGAGATGTATTTAATCTATTTTCATACTCCATCTGTCAAAGGTGAGAGTTTATGTGGACAACAGAATTGAGAGGGTAGACTGTATCTTGTTATTGTTGGTTCCTGACCTCAGTAATAATTCTGTTGTCCTAAGGATGTTTGTCTAGCACTTTCTACACAATTTTTCTTTTTGACCTCGGATTGGGTGGTTGACCTCAGATTAGGTGGTGCTCCTGAATGTCAAACAATCAGACCACTGCTGGTGATGCCTCGCAGAGATACTGGGCAACTGGACATGCATTTTTGCTATGTGATCTTAGATGAGTGCTCTATTTGGAAGATGATGAGGAGACATCTCAAAGCAACTGGAGTGAGAATGATATGCTTCTGACATTAATAGTGGCACCATTGCTTACAGCTGCACACATATTGCTACTTGTGGTACAAGCAAAGCTGCACACATATTGCTACTTGTGATACAAGCAAAGTCATTCTAAGAGTTATTAGTGGTGACAAAATGTATCAGATGGGTGTGACAGCAGGATGACTCACTGATGTAAGAAAGTGACAAGAACTAGTACGTAATTATTGTCTTAGGAACGTTATACTGATTTCTAAGAATGGAGCCTTCTTCAGAGCAAATATATCCTAGATCAAGTATTGTCTATACTAAAGGATGTCACTGAGCAATTTATGTAATGTTGGAGTGAAGCCATCCATCCATCTGTCCATCCACCCATCCCTCCATCCATCCGTCCATCTGTCTAATAACCATTTCTCATTTTTGAACATGATGGGTGCGATATCAACTGTGAACATCATACAGAGCTAATGATAATTGTTAAAAATGTGTATGTACACTGCATGTAAACAGTAAGAAATATCACCATGATTTAATTTTCTGTTAATTCTGCATGAATCTATGTCATTGTTTCAGTTGTGATTTAATAAAGATGCTAAAAAAAGAATTTGAGCAGCTGAAATATTGTCTACACTGAATCTTGCATGAATGCTAGTTGTGGGAAAGAAGTTTAACAGAAATTTGTTTAGACAGACTGAGTTACATTATCCCTGCACTATTTAAAATATATAATCTTATAAAATATTACACATAATGTTATATACATATGTACATATGTATACACACACACACACAGTATATATATATATATATATATATATATATATATATATATATATATATATATATATATAAACACATTATAAATATATATATGTATGAACACATTATAAATATATAATGTATGTGCTTATGAAAATGTGTTCATGTAAGCCTGAATATAAAAAAAAATTTAACTGCACTTGCTGGGCTCCTTGAGTCCAAGGATTGACACACTATTATTATTCTGCTTTTACTAAAATATTGCTCTTACAGAAACCACAGAAAACAAAATAGGGGGATTCTATAAATCGAACAGTCATTTCCACCCTTTCCTATCCCTTTACTCCATCTCATATCATTTATTGAGAGGGGACTTATGCCTGGCCTATGAGGCGTTCTCTGATCCAGCCCTGATGAAAAGGTCCAGGAATGTTGATGATACTAGTTGGTTATTGTCGCAATGAAAGTTAATAGTATTAAAAAAGGAGAGTAAGGCAGTGCTTGTACTATGGTTTAGTCAAAAACTGTGCTGTGCAAGGAATAGTTTATTTTCAAGGAGGTACTCAAGTCGCTGAGAGGAGACACACTGCTCCAGTATTTTTGTTAGGGAGGGCCAATGACTATAGATCTGTAATTATTTAATTCAGTTGAGGTGCCTCCTTTGTGCAGGAGTACAATAAAATGCTGTTTCCATATTTTAGAAACATAGGATTCCTGGGGGGGGTCTGTTAATAAGTATGGAGAGTGCACAGGCAATTGTCTTTCCTAGCAGCTTGAAGTGTTCTCCAGGAATATTGTCTGCTGCAGCCTAGGATACTGTCAGGGCCCATTGATGCAGTGGAGAGAGCATTGATGACCTATTTCCTAGTGAAAGTGCTATACTTGATGGCATTTCCACTGGAGAGACGGAGGGTGGGGAGAGAGGGGTAAAGTTAGAGCTGAATTTGCCTGCCAGTAGGTTTGTAGGCTTTAGGTGAACAATGGCTAGTGGTGTTAGAAAGTGGGTTTTTAATAATTGTTGTAGGGACTGGTTTAAGGGTAAATAAAGGATAGTTTGTAGGCTTTAAGTGGACTATGGCTAGGGTTGTTGGTAGTCAGGTTTTTAATTGCTGTATTGCTGTTGTTGTAGGGACTAGTTTAGGGGTGAAAGGCAGATAACTTTTAGGCTTTAAGTGGTCTATGGCTAATGGTGTTGGTAGATGGGATTTTAATTGTTGTTGTAGGGACTGGTTTGGGGTCAAAGTCAGCTAGATTGTAGGTTTTCAGTGGATTATGGGTAGTGGTGCTGTTTGATAAGTTTTTAACCAGTGGTGAAGCTGCATTAATGAAGTGGGAAATAGATGGCTCCTACTTTCATGTTACTTTCCTGTGACATTGGGTTGAGCTAGGAAGGTTTTCTTGGTTTTAGGAATTTGTTAATGGATTCCCAGAAACTTTGTGGGTGATTAGGTGGTTTATTTTGATGACTAAAGTAAGTTTTTTCTCCTTGTTAAATGGAATTTTGACTTTGTCACATAGATTTTTGTACTTTTGACCGCTGAAGGGGCTTTATTAGACTGCCACCATTCCCATGCTCTCTCTTTCCTTTTCTTTAGCTTCTTTTTTGGCCTAGTAGGCCAAGAGGCTGGATACAGCATTACTCTTTTTCTTCTAACTGGGGCTTGTGCATTCAGAATGGTTAAGAACATATTGTTAAAGGTTTCATATGACTTCTCTAAAGGGAGGTATTTTAGTGGATGCCAATTTCATTTTTGTGGGGTGGATATAAAAGTTTCAGAATTAAAACTAGCTAACTTATGAACTAGACTGTAGCAAGGATGAAATGAGTTTGATTTTGAATTGTCTGTTGGTAAGATAGTTTGGAAACCATTTTGTTGTGGTAGGACTAAGGCCTGAATTAGTTAGGACAGTAAGGTCAACACTATGCCATTCCAATCTATATTTGTTGACCTTATCTATATTTAGAAAGCTGTGGTCAGTTAGTGTTCTTATTGCAGTCATGGTACTCTTATCTGACCAGAAGCCATGTTGGTGGAGTGAGAGCATGTGACACCAGAAGCCATGTTTGTGGAGAGAGATTATGTGACACCAGAAGCCATGTTGGTGGAGTGAGATCATGTGACACCAGAAGCCATGTTGGTGGAATGAGAGCATGTGACATGCTTTCTAAGTAATTTGAACATTGTAATATACTAGTTTTTCAAACATGTTACCAAGAATGGAAAAAAAAAACACAGGTGGGTTAGAAGTCAGAAGAGATGGCTGAGTTGAATTTTTGGTATGGGTTTGCTTATGACTTCTTTCCCGATAAAGGGAAATATATTTGGTCAGGCACATATATTGCAGATTTGCTGCAGGGGCTGAATTTGGCATTATTTACAAAGATAAATAAACTGTGAGTATATTTTTTCAGCCCCAGGAGGGACATCTAATTGAATTTTCTCTGGCTGCTATTTAATTTCTTTGGATTCAATTAATTACAAGTAAAGGGGATGACAGGGCAACCCTCTATGAAGGGATACTCTATGGAAAAGGCTATTGTTGGAGTTGCAAGTGTCTGAGATGGGGAAGAGAAAAATTATTTTAATAAGTCCGAATGGAGTAAGCTGCCAGATATTTTTTGTATGCCATTTGATGTGCTGCTATTGCTTTTTGTTTGATGACCCATTAGGTTATTAAAGTGACTATCAAAAGCTTTAGATTTACCAGTCTTGTCTTGAGTAGTTTGACTTCTGCTGTCTTTCAGCTTTCTTTGCCTCTTCAATGCTATTTTTAATGCAGCATGCAAAACTGTTTGGTTTCATTTTTAATTCTACATTTATTATTAAGGCAGAGTGAATGGGGTGCTTATGTTAATATTGGTTTTGTAGTTATTTGGTATGTATTGTCCAGTTTTTTTTTAATGTGACCAAACATTAGGACCAAGAAAAATATGTGAGTTGTATGGAAGGGGGTTTTAGAGGGTTTATTGAAAAGGAGGATTGTTATGGTTCTGAGGAAAGAGCTGTGCCATAAGTGAATTAATGAAGAAAAGGGTCACATAATGAATTATTGTTTAAAATGGTTAGGGTGGGGGGTCACTATCAGTATAAGGATGATGTTTATAACAGACTGATTGCAAGTAGGTAGGGAATAGAAGGTAGGTAGGTAGGGAAGTAGTGTGTGTATGCGTGCATGAGAATTTGTTCTTGGGCATAAAGACAAAGACCGTCTTGATTCTGTCAAACACCTCCTCATCTTTTGCTGCTTGGCTACCTTCCCCATCAGCACAATTGCACACATGATGTGGTAGGGTCTGTTTGTGCTGGCCTTTATTTTGGAATGGAATGCATCATGCATGCAGGGAAATATTTTTTCTTTCAGTACTGGTCTGCTCATGTGTGTAGGTGAATATTTTCTCTTTCAGTACTGGTCTGCTCATGTGTGTAGGTGAATATTTTCTCTTTCAGTACTGGTCTGCTCATGTGTGTAGGTGAATATTTTCTCTTTCAGTACTGGTCTGCTCATGTGTGTAGGTGAATATTTTCTCTTTCAGTACTGGTCTGCTCATGTGTGTAGGTGAATATTTTCTCTTTCAGTACTGGTCTGCTCATGTGTGTAGGTGAATATTTTCTCTTTCAGTACTGGTCTGCTCATGTGTGTAGGTGAATATTTTCTCTTTCAGTACTGGTCTGCTCATGTGTGTAGGTGAATATTTTCTCTTTCAGTACTGGTCTGCTCATGTGTGTAGGTGAATATTTTCTCTTTCAGTACTGGTCTGCTCATGTGTGTAGGTGAATATTTTCTCTTTCAGTACTGGTCTGCTCATGTGTGTAGGTGAATATTTTCTCTTTCAGTACTGGTCTGCTCATGTGTGTAGGTGAATATTTTCTCTTTCAGTACTGGTCGGATTTAAATTGCATGTCAAAGCAATAGAGGAGTGAAACTTGACTTCCTCTTTTTGGTTTGCTGCTACTGG
Source organism: Protopterus annectens (assembly GCF_019279795.1). Lineage (NCBI taxonomy): Eukaryota > Metazoa > Chordata > Ceratodontiformes > Protopteridae > Protopterus > Protopterus annectens. The sequence continues at coordinate 164,005,731 of NC_056748.1, forward strand.
CAGTGATTCCAGCAGTGCAGCCTTATAACCTCTCTTTTTCTGGAGGCAATGCCCTCACTTATGAGAGGAGCAGTATAAAATGCCCTTCTTACAACTGTGGATACATGGGGATTGAAGTTAAGGTTGCTGTCAACCCAGATCTGTCACCAATGACTGTGCTCTTAGGGTATTGCTATTGATATGGTAGTTTGCAGGAACATCACTCTTGCCAAAGGGGATGATAATGCATTTTTTTTAATTAAGTTTAAGATCATGACTTTGGCACCAGTCATTAGTCTGTGTAAGAGCTTCTTGCAGGATGTTGACATCACTAGGGGTTTCAGTGATCGGATCACTCCCAGTTTGCAGTCATCAGCAAACTTTGTCATCCACAATCCTTTAGTTTTAGCCTGTACTTCGGAGAAGTAGATTCTGAACAGTAGGGGTCCCAGAACTGATCCCTTTGGGATACCACTGGTTATGGGTTTGCTGGAGGAGGTGGAATCCCCTGTTTTGACCATATCAGTTCTATCAGTGAGACGGTTTGCAACCCACCTGACAGTATATGGGTTGATACCCAACTGGGTGAGCTTATCAATGATGCCTATGTGGGGGATTGTGTCAAATGCCTTGGCTTAGTTTAGGTAGGCCATGTGCACAAATTTGCACTCTTCTAGTGCTTTGATGACTGTCTCGAAGAAGTCCACCAAGTTTAACAGGCATGATCTCCCCTTGACAAAGCCAGACTGGGTGGGGATGAATATTTGGAGATTTCCTATATCTTTGTTAATAAGGTCCACAATGATTTGTTCCATAGCCTTGCAGATAAGGCTGGTCAGGCTAATGGGTCTATAGTTCTTGGGGTCCGTGGATGCACCCTCTTTGTGCAAAGGGATAATGGTAGTTGTTTTCCATTCTGCTGGGATGAAGCCAGTGCTTAGGCTGTGATTGAAAAGCGTCCCCAATGGTGATGCTAATTCTTATTTTAACCTATGTAGAACACAGCTCATGATGTTGTCTGGTCTCATAGAGGCTGTGTTTTTGGCCTTGGAGAGGGCATTTAAGACCTGCTCCTTGGAGATACTAGGTGAGGGACAGGTGTTGGGGATGCTTTGGCTATATGTGGCGAGGACAGGGGAGTGAAGTTTTCACTGGACCTGTCAGCCAGCAGGTTTGCTATATCCACATGTTCTATATATGTAGTACCATTAACGAGTTCAGTGCAAATCTGGGCCTCATTTGTGAGGTTACGGATGTGACCGAAGAATGTCTTGTGGTTATCCTTAGTTAGGGAAGCTAATTTGGATTCATAGTTAGCTTTGGAGGACTTCACTAGGAGTCTTATTTGCTTGTTTAAGTTTGAGGAGGGAGTGTTTCTAGTTTTGAAATGATTCCTTCCTACTCTTGGACAGCAATTTCTTCTATTGTATAGCCTATTAATGGCAATTGTCCACCAGGCAGGTTTGTTTTTCCTTGAAGATCTTGCTTTGGTTCTATCAGGTATGGCAGAGTCCATACAGTTATGTAGGTGCTTGTATAAAGCATTGGTGTATAACTCAGCATAGGTGCCTGGTCCATCAGTGGGGGAGGGGCTATGAAGCTATTTATGCTGTCACGTAAGAGGTTATAATTGGCCTTGGAGAAGTTTTTTTAGTCTACTTGTTGCTAAGGGGGTGTCTTGTGTCGTAGTTATGTCTAGCGAGACTAATTTGTGGTCAGATCTCACCAGGGATGGCCACACACTGGGGGTGGTGCAGTGGTGCCCCATGTTGGTGAGCACCAGGTCCAGGATGTTTGAGCCCCTTGTGGGTGTGTCACCCAGCTGGTCCAGGACACTGGAGTTAAAGCCCAGGAACCTTTGGGCAAGTGAGTTAGAACACGTATAATTTGCTCAGTCTATAGATGGGTAATTAAAGTCACCCAAAACCAGGGTGTTTGGCTGTATCTTGATGGACTCATGTAGATCCAAGTAGGGTGAGTGGATGTACTGACTCTTGGAGGGGGTGCTATAGCTGGCGATGACCTGAAGAGGGGTCTTACTTACAGTCAATTGCACCTGAAGTAATTCAAGGGTATTGTGTTTAACCAATCTAGAGGTGTATTTATATTTAATGAATATTGATACACCACCTCCTTTAGTTCTCTTGCCTTCAGTTTGTGGTCTGAACTTGTGGAAGGAAATGTAACCTGGTGTAGCTGGGGTGAGGGCTGTTTCCAGTGAGTGTAGTTTCTGGTTTAGACTCCTAGTGCTTAGCAGCATAAACTTTAGGTTGTTTTTAGAGGGTATTTTTATGTCAGGAATTTTGTTCTTGTGACATTACCTAAAAAAGGCACTATTGGGATGGCAAGAGCCTTAGCCAGTAACTGAAATCCCAGGGGTGACAGATGAAGACAATCTTTGGGAAAGCTTCAAGGTCTTGTTCTTGTTTCACTAACAACCTGCAGTTGTTTGGTGGTGTTCCTAGCTTCAAGGTCTGCCCACCATGTCATCCTGGGCTGAAATATATGGATCCCCTTTGAATGACACCAGAAACTTAGCCAATTGTTGAAGTCAATCACTTTTTGTCTGTATGGTTTGTACTGAGGTATTATACTAGGTAAAATGCTGCATAAGGCTAGGGACATACCTGCCTGAGATACATAATCAAAGAGCTTAGTCATTTCTCTCTACATATAGTCCAGTGAGGTAAGTGTCAAGTTGTTCAAACCAACAGTTCTAGTTCTTAGTGCTTTTACTTAATTTTATTATATTTGCTTAGCATGCACACTTACAAGGTCTCCCTCTCCTTTTCCCAATCCCTGCTGTTGAAATTAACTGCCACTAGCTGGCAGCAGAACACCACTAAACAGCTGAATCTTAGCCCAGATTAGCAAAACAGTACTCTACGGTTATTTAAATTCTCCAGTATTACTGTCTACTGTAAAGTCACCCAAGTCCCTTCAAAGCAGTTATTTTTCCATTCACTGTGAATAAATAGTGGAACACAGTAGCTGGCATTATCCCTGCCATTAAACTACAATGCTGCTTACCTTCATTACTTATTCTCCTGATACTTTTTTTCCCCAGCTCTTACCTCCTAGGTAGGGCTCTAGATCATCCCCCCACTGAATATCCTCCCTCCTCCCCTTCCCTTGATAGTGTCACATTAGGCTTCCCCATTAGTCCTGCACCTAAACAAACAAAGTACTCTGAAAATACAGGTTAAAGCTATTTCACCTGCACCCACATACACAAGGTGCTCTGATAGTATACATTAAAACTGTACAAATTTACTCTCGGTCACTACCTGCCCTGGAAAGGGCATACTGATTACCTCTGCAGTCCCGTGATCTATGTGGGCCCCACTCCGTTCGCCTCACTATGCTTGGCTCATTCTGCTCCCCTACCCTGCCCCCATTTCCCACACACCCCACTATACCCACATTTATTTCTAACCTCTCATCACCTGGCCACAGCCAAACCAATCAACTACCTCATAATAACATCTTTAGTCACACCCCTACCTGACTCACCACCTATATCTGACACATTATTTATTTATTTATTTACATTTTTTGACCGAGAGTGTCCGACTGGACGTAGGTCCATTTTCAGTGAAGGCCCGGGGAGAAAAGCTCCACAGTTAAAATATACATGCAGTAGTTACATTGGATTTACATAGCAATTAACAATTTGACCAATGTAGCAATTAAAAAATTTCAAACATAGTTACAGATGAAGAGCATAGTACATCAGTAGAGAACTAGAATCTTTATCATCTGTGGAGTACATAACAGACATTAACAATTGTTACAATAAGGAGTTCCTGCTGTATAATAAGTAATTAGGCTTATGAGCATCCGAGCTTGTTATAATCAAGGTAGTTAGTGGGGTGCAAAGAAAGGTAGTGGGTGGATGGGGTGGGTGATATTAGAGGGGGAGTTGCAAGGGCATAGCCAGCATGTTTTTAGGTGCACGTTTAGTAAAGTTTTGAAGTGGGTGCATGATGGTACAGAGGTAATTGTGGGTGGGAGGGAGTTCTATAATTTGGCTATAGCACAAGAGAGTAGTGCTTATCCAGCAGAGTTATTGGCTTTAGTGACCTGTAAGTGATTTTTGTTGCTGGATCTTAGTGGTCTGGTGGTGCGATAGGGTTGGAGTAGATTTTGGAGGGATGGGACGTTTAGTGGATGGTTTGCTAGTTTGTGGGTAAGTGGGAGTTGATGCCATTGAAGGAGGTGAGGTAGTTCAAGCCAGCCCAGTGCAGCAAGTGAGAGACAGTGGTGACTATGGTAGGGATGCCCCTGTGGTGAATTTGGTGATTTTGTTGTAGCAGGTCTCGAGCTTGTTTAGATCGCATTGCCTTAGGTTGGTATATATTGGAGAGGCATAAAGTAGGGTGGAGAAAAGGTGGGAATTTGCTACTGAAATCTTTGCTGCTTTGGTGAGAAGTTGCTTATTTCTGTATAATGCTCCTCGTTTTTTGTGGACTTTTTTATGGTCATGGATATGTGAATGTCAAATTTTTAATTTATTGTCTATTTCCACTCCTAGCAATTTGGTGTGTACTGTTGGGTGTATAGTGGTGTTGTCTTTTGCTGTGATGTTAAAGTGAGAGTTGTTTTGAGTATGTTTGGTGGGTTGGAAGATGAGTAATTTAGTTTTGTTTGGGTTGAGTATTAATTGTGCATCGGATAACCAAGTTTCAACACAGAAAAAGTCTTCCTGTGTGACATTTTGCAGTTTGGGTAGGGACTGGGCTGAACAGATGATGGTTGAGTCATCTGCATATTGTATGAGTGTGCCATGTTTGGTGGCAGAGGCTAGATTATTGGTGAAAATAGAGAAGAATAAGGATGGATCCTTGGGGAACCCCTATAGAGACAGGTAGTTGGGGAGATATGTCATTCTGCCATACAACGGATTGTTGGCAGTCAGACAGGTAACTCTGAAACCAGTTGGTGACTGAGAGAAGGATAGGTTATTGAGGACAGAGGTGAGTTTGTGTGGGACCATGTCGAATGCTTTAGATAGGTCTAGGAAAGTAGCAGAGGAGAGATAGCCATTGTTTTTATGCTGAAGGATAGTGTTTGTAAAGGAGAGTAAGGCAGTGGTGGTGTTATGGTTTTGGTTGGAAACCATGCTGAGTATTGGAAAAGAGATTGTTAGTAAGGAGGTAGTCTGAGACCTGAGAGTGAATGCATCTCTCTAGTATTTTGGAGAGTGGAGAGAGAATAGCTATGGGGTGGTAATTGGTTAGTTCTGTGGAGGGGCCACCTTTGTGGAAGGGAATTATATGTGATACTTTCCATAGTGTGGGAACATAACTTTCTGACAGAGATTGGTTAATCAAGATGGATACTGGGCAGGCTAGAGCATCAGCTGCGATTTGTAGGTATTCACTTGGGAGTTTGTCTGCTGCTAATTTGGTGGGCTTAAGTTTAGTTAAGAGTTTTTTATGTTGGAGGTAGGAACAGAAGAAATAGAGAAGAGAGTGGGGAGATTACTAGTTGGAGGGGAGGGGGGTTGTGTTGTCTAGCTAGTGATAGTTTGGTTTGTGTGAAGTGTGTGTTGAATGAGGTAGCAATATTTTCGGAGGAGTGAGGGATATTAGGAGGAGGGTATACTGACTTTACCTGGGTGGAGGATGGAGTTTATGGAGGACCAGAATTGTTTGGGGTTGTGTTGGGAGGTGTCTAGAGCAGACTGGTAGTATTGGAATTTGTCCTGTTTTATTAGCTTTTTGACTCTGTTGCATAGTTCTAGGAATTTCTGTCTAGTTGAGAGGGTTTTGGTTTTGCATCAGTGCTCCCAGGCTTTATCCCTGTTTTTCATTTCTGACTTAGTGGTTTTCTGTAGCCATGGGGAGGGTTGTGCTTTGGTTGTGGAAAGTCTTATGGGGGCGTGGTAATTAAGGATGCTCAGGAAGGTAGTATTAAAAAATTCAACTGCGTCATCAAGACTAAGGTACTTTAAAGGATGCCAGTTACATTCTTTGAGGGATGAGATGAATGTGAGTGGGTTAAAGTTTAGTTTTTTATGTATTTGATGGTAGATGACAGGTTTAACTTGGTATAGGTGTTTTTTGAGTAGGAATGTTGGGGAGTGATCACTGAGGCTATCTGATAAGCAGCCTGTTATATATGACAGGGGGCTATTACTGACTAGTATCCAATCCAGGGTAGTGTGCTTGTTGGAGTTTTTATTTATCCTGGTTGGCGACTGGACTAGTTCGGTGAAGCCATGAAGGTTTAGATGATGGGTTGGATGGTTGCCAGAACAGGATTGCCAGTCAATATTGAAATCACCTAAAATTATAGTTTCTTGGGGAGATGGTGGGTAGTCCAGCTGAGGAGGTTTTCTAGTGGAGGGATGTTTTGGCCAGGTGGGAAGTAGAATCCAATTTTGTTGATGGTTTTATTTTAGTTTATTTTGAGGTTGGTATATATTATTTCTTCATTGCCTATTTGTGGAGCTGATGATTTTAAGACCTGGATGTTTAGATGCTGTTTAAATATTATAGCTACACCGCCTCCTTTCTTGTTTAGCCGGTCTACTCTTAGTATGCTGTAACCTGTACGGAGTATTTGCTCACTGGTAATGTGAGGTTTTAGCCAGGTTTCTGTCAGGATGACTATATCTGGGGAGTACAAGTCTATGGTGGCATGGAGTTCATGGACCTTGTTGGATATACTTCTAATATTTAGGCTTAGTAGAAGGAGGTCATTTGGCTTTCTATTGGCTGTGATTTGGGAGAAGTTGTAGTTTCTAGTCTGATTATGAGGAGTGGGGTTGGAGATGGTAGGGCCAGAGTTAGGGTGGATGTCTCCACTTGGGCTAGTTTTGATATGCATGAGGTTATTAGTTTTCTCAGTTTTTGAATGTGTTTGTTTATTAGGGAAACTTTATGATTCTGCTCTGTGGGTAATAGGTATGGTGGGAGGGTTACTATGCTAAGTTGTAGGGATGCTTTTTGTTTGAGTAATATAGTTGGTAGAATATGTGGGGGGTGCATAGGGATGGTTCTTGAGTTGGTGGGAGGGGAGCTGAGTGAGGGTGAGACACGAGTGGTGGTGTGAGTAGTAGTACAGTGGTAGTGGTTGAGTGGGGGAATGATGGAGCTTTGGTAGGATGTAAGATATGCAAGGAGAGCGCATGCAGTGAGCATTGGTAAGGTATGCTTATACATGTTAGCTGAGGAGGTGTGATAGTAGTGGGAAGATGGAGGAGGTAGTGTTGGGTTTAGTGCTGTGGCTGGCTGTTGGAAAGATGGGAGGGGTTTGCGTGTGTAATAAAGGTAAGACCACTGGGGATTGGAGGAAATAGGGGACAGGGTGGAGAGCGAAGTGGGCAGAGACCCTGTTAGTTGCTCTTACGAGGGGGCTGGAAACAATCAGGTAACAGAGTAAACTGATATAAGAACACATGATAGTGAATGTGGAGACTCGATTAGGTACCCTGTATTTCCACAAACTATCAGTTAGCTCTGCCTCAGTTCAAGCAGTTTTAGTACGTTTTATGGTACGGCTGAGCATAAAGTGCTCAAAGGGTATCTGTAGTTTTAAAAATGGTGCCTGCCACAGGTAATATTTATTAACTTTGGGATTGACTTAAGATAATAAACAGGGAAGGGGAGGGGGAGAACAAGGATGTGAGCAGGCATTTCTTTTGCACTGCTGCTAATGAGCCAAGATCCAAGCAAAGACAAGTTTGTCTTTAAGAAGCAATCAGAATTGACCAAGGACTGCTCTGAAGCTATAAGTCATTTCTTAAATATTTATCAGGTGGAAAAACAGAATAACCTTGTATCAGTAGACTACTGTGGTCTCAATTTAAATTAACAAACACACAGTATTTGATCAGTTATGGATACTATTTGCTAACAGAAGGGAATAAAAGAGAAAATGGAAGATGAGTGTGTGTGTGTGTGTGTGTGTGTGTGTGTGTGTGTGTGTGTGTGTGTGTGTGTGTGTGTGTGTGTGTGTGTGTGTGTGTGTGAGTGAGGGGGGGGCTGTTTACAAGCCAAAGCAGAGTGCTCTCTAGGGGATAACGAATATTAGCTCAAACAGGTAGACACCTACTCAAAGTTAACTTTAGCTGTTTGTGTTTGCAGACACATTATTCTTACTAACCACACCCCCACCTTCTCCTTTATTCCGTAACCAGCTTACTACCAACACCCAAGCATCACTTACTAGAGTGATTTGCATGTTGTATGTATCAATTTCACTAGCACTAGCCTGCATCACATCCATCCAAACTAATATACCACTCGACAGTTCTACATTCCATACGACACTTACTTCCATGCCTACCAAAACCCACACAAACTTCTTTATAAATTCTACAATATTTAATGATAGCACCATATTTTATATATATATATATATATATATATATATATATATATATATATATAAATATATATATATATATATATATATATATATATATATATATATATATAAATTCCACACAATCAAACACCTACTATCACTTACAAAAATGCTACTTGCCTCAGGCCACATACACCCAAACCCAGGTCCACATAACATCCTGTGTATATCCAAACAAACAACAGACCTATTAATTCTTAACATCAATGCAAGAATTATAGCGAATAAACTACCTGACCTGCATGCATTCATAGGCCACTACACTCCTGACAATACTGACCATTACAGACATGGCTAAAACCAAAAACCCAAAATGAAGAAATCCTCCCACTAGGCTATCATATACTAAGACTAGATAGAGCAGGCAAAAAAGAAGGTAGAATAGCAATTCTATTTAAAAATACACTAAATCTCCAACCTCTGTAAACCCCTCTACCTAAATTCAAAAATGCCGAAACAGTAGGTTCAGTTCTCTGCATAAACAAAACAAAAAAATCCTCTGCTGCTGCTACATCCCACCAGGAAACAACTCTCCCATAATTGAGGAAATCTTACAATGGTCAAGAGATAATCTACCACAAGAAAGTATTCTGGTAGGTGACCTTAATACTGACTGGTTATCCTGGAATTCCAACTGTCCCTCTAACCACATAAATCTCTTTGGGTTCTCACAACTCATTGATGAACCTACCAGAGTAGATAAAAAATCACAAAAACAATCCATACTCTATTGGATGCTAGTCAACTGCTCTAATCAAAACTACCAGACAGGCTGTCTACCAGATAGTCTTAGTGACCACCTCCCCACATTCCTATTACACAAACGCACTAGCTTACCCAAGCCCGCAGTTCATAAGCAAATCCAACAGGACTGGAACCTAAATCCTCAGGATCTTAACTCAGTTCTAAAACAATGTAACTGGGAACCTCTGTTATCCCTTGGACTAGATCAGGCAGTCAGTTACTTTAACAGTATTTTCAACAATGTCCTCAACAGTATTGCCCCAACTAGTAATGTCAGAGTAAACGCTAACTGTGCACCATGGCTAAATAAGGACACTAGAGCCCTACTAAAGTCCAGAGATAAGGTCTGGAAACGTTGGAAGAGGGAAAACACTTGTCTGTCCAAACAAACTTACCAACAACTTAGGAACCAAGCCAAAAGACAAACCAAATTTGGCAAACAGAACTATTCCCTTAATGCCCAAACAAAACACTTAAGAAACCCACAAAAATTTTGGCAAGCCATCAACTCCTTACTGAAACCAGGCAAAACTACCACTCCTAATCCCAACTCCGACAATAATGGCATGGGTATAGCCTCTCAATTTAACCACCATTTCACTGTCTCTATTCTAGCCTTATCTAACCAATTATCCAAAAATTGTGTCTTTTGGATTTTCCTGGTTAGGGGTTGCCACAGCAGAACTCCGGTCTGCTAATGATTGGCAGTAGATTTTTACGTGCCGAATTACCAGCCCTGACGCACAACCTTCAATGAAGGTACGCCCATTCACGCATGTCTCCACACAGAAGATGCTCTAGCTGTGAATCGAACAGGACAATGTCTTACTGTGAGGTGACAATGCTACCGCAGCACCACCACCAATTATTCAAAAATAAACATTCATATTCACCAACCAAATGGCCAAACAGCATCTCCCCCTAACTCTCTTACCTGTTCCTATCTCATCAATTAAGAAACTCCTTCTGAACCTTAAACCTACCACCCTTGCAGCTGATAATTTGCCTGCCAACTTCCTTAGAATGGCTGCTGAAACCATATCCTACCCTGTGTCCATCCTCATTAACTGCTCAATACAAGAATCCTATATCCCTCAACTATGGAAAGTATCACACACAATCCCTCTTCATAAGGGCGGAAATTCTTACGACTTCTCAAATTACTGTCCAATCGCTGTTTTATCTCCCCTTTCTAAACTTCTAGAGAAATGCATTCACTTTCAAGTCATGAAGTTTCTGGACACGCACAAACTCCTGTCCACCACACAACATGGCATCCAGCAACATCACAGCACAACGACTGCTCTTCTTTCCTTTACGAACATAGTTTACCAACACAGGAATAATAATAATTTCACATCTGCCATATTTCTGGATCTCTCCAAGGCATTCAATATGGTCTTACACACCATACTACTAGATACTCTAGCCTCCCTATCCTTTGCCCCATCTACTATTAACTGGTTCTGGAATTATCTATCTGACAGGCAGCAGTCTGTCCAATGGCAAGGTATACTTTCCCCTCAACTTCCAACTTCCATAGGTGTACCACAAGGCTCAATACTCGGCCCACTTCTCGTTTCTGTCTTCACCAACAACTTACATACCACAACCAAGCAGGCCTCACGTACAAGCAGGCCTCACTTATACAGTATGCAGTTGATCCCACTCTAATCTGCTTAGCCCCTTCCCTCCCCTCCCGTCAACAACTCACCCAAGAATCCTTTAGCTCTGTGGAAAAATGGATTACTGGCATGCAACTCATCCTGAACCCCAACAAGAATAATTATTGTTATTTACCCCCAACAAATCAAAAACTACTCCTCTTTCCTTTACTATCAGTTCCAGAAATGGTACCACCATTTCCCCTTCAACCCACACCAAACTCCTGGGCATCAAAATTGACAAAAACCTTCACTTTGATGTCCAGGTATCCCAAACTATCAAAAAGGTTCACAAAAAAATGGGTACACTCTATAGGCTCAAAAACATCCTCTCAGATCAAGCTAGAATCACCCTAGTACAAACTCACCTATTGTTCACACTAATGTATGCATCACCTATTCTTACCCATATAAAAAAAAACAGACCTGGATAAACTTGACTCATGCTATAATAAGATTGCCAAGTTTGCTAACAACTCCTCCTTCAGAACACACCACTGTATAGCTCTTAGGGACCTACAATGGTTAGAATTTCCACAGCTACTCAGTTTCCACCAGCTAGTCATTACTTACAATGTTTTAAACTATCCTGATAAAACCCCATCACTAGGGCAGCTACTAACTCAATACACAGCAAATCGCCCCCTCCGCTCTAATGACAAATCACTCCTCAGTATCTCTAGAGCTAATAATACAGCAGGAAAAGCACTATTCTCCCACACAGTTGCTAAAAAACTAGAATACCCTCCCCCCTTCAATAACAGCAAACTCCTCTACCTCACACTTCAAAAACACCCTAAAAGCACACCTACTGAATACCTGGTTATGTCCATGTATTACATAAAAATAAATGCTTCGTACCTCTCACCCTCCATTGACAATGATGTCTTCTAATTACTTCACTGTAATGCTCTACAGCACTAACAGTTAACCTATCGCTAGTCAGTAGCTCATCAGCCATGATCACTGCTGACATATATTCTGCTTGTATTCATATTTCTAGCCTGAAAATGTGAATGTTGTTTTAATATGTCTTGTCTGTCTAAAAATTCCTGCATGTAAGTATCTATTATGTCTTGTCTGTCTATAAATTACCACATGTAAAGATCTATTGGTGTTCTTCACTGCTAGCTTGTTCTTATAATTCTGTTTAAAACATGTATTATTGTTATAATTCTGTATAAAACATGTATTATTGTTATAATTGTGGAGCTTTTCTTCCCGGGCCTTCGCTGTAAAAAAAATAAACATGGATTTTGATGGAGTCATAACAGTTCCTGTTGTTGAGAGTCTTGAGTGCGTGAGTGATGTGGTGGATCCTGGCACCTGACAGACAGCTGACCGTGATCTTTTCCTTATCCAACCTGGTGAGGGGGACATCTGTGTGTCTCACGATTGAGTCACCTATGACTATGTTTGTTTTTGTGTTATGCCTTAGGGGCTTGACTGGTGAGACAGTGATGTGTGATATATTATGTGTACTATGTTCTGCAGTTGATGTATTGTGTGAAGCATGCTTGTGTTTGTGTTGCGGAGGTCTTTGATGTTTAGGTAAGGTTCTTGTTCTGGTACCCTTGGTAGTGTAAGTAGGGGCTTGGAAAATGAAACATTTGCAAGCAGGGGACTTTGAGATGAACTATGTAGAGGCTGTCTGTGTCCATTAGAGACATAGGTGCCAAACTAGGTTAGACACACACACACACACACACACACACACACACACACACACACACACACACACACACACACACACACACACACACATGCACACACACACACACATACACACACATCACTTCTCTGATGGCTTGATGATAACTACTAGGACTATTGTGTATAGGGTCCTGGGTTCGAGACCTGCATGGCTGTTTATCCCCCCCCCCAAAAAGAGCAAGTATCTATCCCGGCAGAGTGCAGCCTCCCAAACATCTCTGATGCTCAGGTGAAGGCTGCCCTCTCCAAAGCAAAAAACACTGCTTCCATGGGACCAGATGGCGTCCCGGGTTGCGTCCTACATGAACTCCAAGAAGAGCTAATCCCTCAAGTAAAACTGCTGTACAATCTCAGCCTCACTACAGGATATGTGCCCAAAGAATGGCGTACAGCAACAGTGGTCCCACTCCACAAAGGTGGTGCCTCTGCTGACCCTGGAAACTATCGCCCCATAAGCCTGACTAGCCTAGTCTGCAAGGCTATGGAGAGGATCATCATGGAACTCATAAACAAAGACATTGGGGACCTACAGACACTAGATTCTACCCAATTTGGCTTCATCAAGGGCAGATCCTGCCTTTTGAACCTGGTCGACTTCTTCGAAACAGTCACCAAGGCCATAGATGAAGGGAAGGTAGTCCACACAGCCTATCTGGACCTCACAAAGGCATTTGACACAATACCCCACTTGGGCATCATAGATAAGCTATCCAGCCTAAATATAAACCCCTATGTCACAAGATGGGTCACAAACTGGCTCAAAGACAGAACCCACAGAGTCAGAGTTGCTGGAGCCATGTCAGACTCGAAACCAGTCACAAGTGGCATCCCACAAGGTTCTGTCCTGGGACCTCTCTTGTTCGGTATTTACTTTTCTGAGGTACAGGCCAACGTGGGAGGACTATGGCTCACCAAGTTCGTGGATGACTGCAAACTGGGCGCCATAATCGACTCCCCAGCTGACACAAACATCCTTCAAAAAGGTCTCGCAGAGATGGATAACTGGTGCCAGAGCCATGGTCTAAAGCTAAATGCCAAAAAGTGTATAGTTATACGCTTTGGCAAAAACAACGTGCCCACAAATTACCACATAGGTGGTAACCCATTAAGTACAGAGAAAGTAATTAGGGATCTGGGGACCCAAGTTGATAGCAATCTCTTCTTTGACAACCGCTTTGCCAAAGTGGTTAGAAAGACCTTCTACATAGCCCACCTCATCATGAAAGGATTCACATCTAGATCAAGAGAGGTAATCATGCCCCTTTATTCATCCCTCATCAGGCCCATCATAGAATACAGTGCCACCTTTGGGATGTACCTTACCCGACACCTGCAGCAATTAGAAAGATCCCAAAAGTACCTCACCAGGAGGATCAAGGGACTCAAACAGATGCCATATGCTGCTCAGTTAAAAAAACTCCAGCTCTACTCAGTTGCATACCGTTTACTTCGAGGCGATCTATGCCTGACATATAAAGCTATGTCCAACCCAGAATTAATGACATGCTCCACCTCAGTAAATCTAAATCCCTTAGAACCACGTGCTCGAGGGACTTGAACCTCAGCACAGAAATAAATAGAACATGCTGGAGGGACAGATTCATAACCCAGAGGCTCCCTTCGCTCTGGAATAGAATTCCAATTCATGTTAGGCAGAGCACCTCACTGACTCTCTTCAAGAAGAATCTTGATGAGTGGATGGGGGATCGTAGGTTTGTCCCAGGGATTACTTCCATGTCACTATTAGACAGAGGCACAGTAAACTAAACTTTAAAAAGGGCACAGTATATTCAAATCAAGGGGTGGCGTAAGCCAAACACAATCAGGCTAGGCTTATAAATGCCCCAGGGCAGATAGCCTAGTATGAACCTATGAACCTATGAACACACACACACACACACACACACACACACACACACACACACACACACACACACACACACACACACACACACACACACACACACACACACACACACACACACACACACACACACACACACACACACACACACAAAACAAGCACTACCTGTGGTTGTCTCAATTCAGATTTATTTTAATTGCTGCTTGTGAAGTATTGTGGTTAGAGAAAGGGAGGCATGGACACTGTCCTTTTATTAATAAAAACAAGTAGATATTGAACAGTCTAACACAAACCTTTAAAATATTGGTGGGTCTTCAGCTATAGAAGCCCATATGAGACCCAGCATCTATGGTTCTGTGGGGTCTTCAATGTAAAAGGGAGCAATAAGGTATGCTTTCTATTATTTCATTTGATCTGTACCCAGTTGGTGCCCTGTATACTGACTACAAACTCATCAGATACAGTGCTAATTCTATAACTAGTACAACACTGCACAAACCAGATCACTCCACATTTGATTCTTGCGTTTACTTGGCTGTTTAGTTCTATAACTAGTACAACACTGCACAGACCAGATCACTCCACATTTGATTCTTGCATTTGATTCTTGCGTTTACTTGGCTGTTTAGTTCTATAACTAGTACAACACTGCACAGACCAGATCACTCCACATTTGATTCTTGCGTTTACTTGGCTGTTTAGACCAGATCACTCCACATTTGATTCTTGTGTTTACTTGGCTGTTTAGTTCTATAACTAGTACAACACTGCACAAACCAGATCACTCCACATTTGATTCTTGTGTTTACTTGGCTGTTTAGTTCTGAGATTTTCTGGTGGTTGTGTTGATTGCCATGGTGCTCGGATTTTGTATTACAACTTTTAAAGCATGAAATCATTTGACTTTTCCCCAAAGATGTCACAGTAATCAAGCAACTGTCCTTGTGTTACCTTTACCCCCCATTAGTACTTAGTATTAAACCTTTGTGGATTTCCGTTCCATACATTTGAATAATCTTCTCTCACACCTGAGTAGTATGTTGAAATATGAAGGATTCAGGTGAGCTCTACAGAAATATTTAGGTGGGTCATGTCTAGGGCCATGATTCCTGTGCAGTTGCATTCTCATTAGGGTCTCCCAGGATGACATCTAGGTGTGTGAGCTGTCCCACTGCTACCATGAGATGAGATGTAGCTGTATGAGCTGTCCCATTGCTACCATGCATTGAGATCTAGCTGTATGGGCTGTCCCACTGCTACGATGCGTTGAGATCTAGCTGTATGGGCTGTCCCACTGCTACCATGCGATGACATCTAGCTGTATGAGCTGTCCCACTGCTACCATGCGATGACATCTAGCTGTATGAGCTGTCCCACTGCTGCCATGCGATGACATCTAGCTGTATGAGCTGTCCCACTGCTACCATGCGATGACATCTAGCTGTATGAGCTGTCCCACTGCTACAATGCAAATAATTAATATATGTTGTTGGACTTGCGCACTGTAGAGGGAGAGGCAGAGGCAGCATGAGAAGGAGATTCTGACTCTTTGCCAGAGTCATGGAGGTAATGGTGACCCCAGAAGCACAACAGGTCAGTAAATTTCTTCCACAGTTTAGAGGGTGATAATTTTGATAGTTTCATTCATATGTTTGAGAGGGTATGCAAAGAGTATGGTGCTGACCAAAGGCTCTGGGTACGGTTCCTGACCCCCTTACTCCATGGTAAAGCTGTAACTGTATGTGTATATAAATGAATTAATGAATAAGTAACTAATGGATTTCTCACTCTACTACAACTTAAAATGTTTAACCAGGTCAATCTTATTCTATTTTTATGAATATACTGCCTTGAACTGTAGTCCAACTTTTAACCACTCTCTTCAGATCACCAGCTGCCTGATCAAACCATCTCAGAATGAAACTGGCGCACAATAAGGTAAGGAAATACGTGTGAAGGCTGCCAGTCTAGCCAGACAGAATTTTATAGATAATTCTGTCATTTGTAAATATTAATGTAAACCACAGGCTTGTTGTCTTAAATGGTAAAAATAGAGTTACATGCGGAACTGAAAAAAAATGCAACAACAGTGCAAGTGTTTGCCTTACAAACACAAGGTGCAGGGTTTGAGTCTCACAAGGGATAATTGGCTAGGCTTAAAATGGCTCGCAAGGGCAGTTAGCTTAGTACTAACCTATGAACCTATGAATCTGCTGTAAGGAAGCTAAGTCAAACATTTTATGACTGTCTTTGATCTTTAAAATTGGCTCTGGCCAGTCTAGGTGAAGACATTCTTTCTATTGTTTTAACCAAGAGTTAAATTGCTAGATTTAAACATGCAAATGTATTTTATTACTCTGCTTCCTGACCAGCTGCAACACAAGGAGATGTTAAGAAAGTAAATGTAGTTCCTGTTAGCCTGGGAACCCAGGGAAGTGTGAATAATGATGTAATGGAAACCAGGAATGTGATTTTAAAAACAGAGAATATCAGAGAGCATTAAGCATTTTTGTCTTGACCATACAACTCATCAGCACTCTGCCTTTGCTCTATATGTAAGTTTATCTTAGACTTATGTTTTCTCTTAGAAATAGCTGGAAACTAGAAATATTAGACTGTGTTTTTCTGTGATGTCAGAACTGTATTACTGAATTAATTAAAGTATTTCTCTGTGATCTCTGAACTCTTGACTAGCACTATGTAGTAAAAAGTATTGTCTTGTGTTTTATTATTTATTATTAAATATTTTAAAACCTTTCAACTGTGGCTGTTTTGTGTAGAGATAATTTAACCTCTTAAGAGTACTTGCATGCCTTTGGTAAAACTGTACAAAGCCACTCCTATAGCTTTAGCCCTGGGTGATACTACCAATTGGATAATATTGCACTGTAATAATTGGACACCCTTTTAAGGGCCTTTGGATAGCTGATTAATATTAGCTGGGTGGTGACAGTGATTACTACCATATAGTCTGCGTAAAGGGGGCACAGTTGGAAAACCTGTGCCAGCCTTCCCCAGAAGTGTCTGTGTGGTTGTATAAACTCTTATCTCAAAGTGTGTGTGTGTCAGTTACTTGGGCAGGGACACGAAGCACTGGTTGGACAGAGGGGGTGCTGGAGATTTTAGCTTGCCCAGCTGGCTGAAATCTGGACCCTATAGCTTTGCAAGTGGGGAGTCTTATTGGGGACCTGGGGAGCAAGGGAGCAACCATCCCCGGACTGACTGTGATCTTTATGTGCTCTTAAGGCAAATTGCACTTTAGTGTGCGTATTTGTTATCCTTTCCTCCTATACAAGATGGCCCTCACTGGTGTTAGTGGTGAGGATTGAGGCTCCTTGATTGCTGGGCTAAGGCAAGGACATCACATATTAATTGTTTGGTGGTGGTGGGATATCCACATCACATATTAATTAGTTGGCAAATACTAATTGGCTTGTAGTGATGTGGGTAGAGTGAATTCCTGTAGCTTGTGTACAGTGAGCTTTGAAAGTGTTTTGTACTCTAAATTAGCCACACAGTGAATACTCAGAGTTCAGATCACAATTGTTTTATTTCTTTTGTTAGCTTAGTTAGTCAGGGTGAGCAGGCAGCATATCAGCAGAGGAGTATGGAAAGCTGACAAGGAGCCAGCTGGCGGAGATATGCCAGATTAGGGGACTGGTGCATGGAAACCTGACTAAGGCAGACCTGATTGCAGCCTTGGTTACAGCTGCATCAGAAAACAGCAACCAGGAGGACAATCAGATTGGCAGTGGAGATATAATACCCTCGGAGAATGGACAGCTCAACCTTTGTGCAGAGGACTTAAAAATCCATCTGGAGCTAAAGAGACTTGAGTTGGAGACCAGGGGTGTGGAATTAGAAGCAGCTGAGAGACAAAGGCATCTAGAGAGTGAGGACAATAAGAGACTATGATGGTTGCAGGCTGAGGCAAATGAGAAGCTGCTATGCCTGGGAGAGGCAGAGGCAGCATGAGAAGGAGATTCTGATTCTTTGCCAGAGTCATGGAGGTAATGGGGAAGGGAGTAACTGGACCCCAGAAGCACAACAGGTCAGTAAATTTCTTCCACAGTTTAGAGGGTGATAATTTTGATAGTTTCATTCATATGTTTGAGAGGGTATGCAAACAGCATGATGTTGACCAAAGACTCTGGGTACGGTTCCTGACCCCCTTACGCCATGGTAAAGCTGTAACTGTTTTGTCAAAAATGTCTGACATTGCATGTTTTGATTATACTGCTGTTAAAAATCACTTATTAGAATTGATTAAGCTAGCACCTGAAATGTATATGAAAATGTTTTGTGAGCAATGACACAAGGCAGATGAAAGTGTGTGTGAATATGTTGCTGAACTGAGCACTTATTTCCCTAGGTGGGTGAGTGGATATCAGGTCACCACTTTTTGAAGGGCTGGCAGACCTTTTGGTGAGGGAACACGCCCTTGGCACTTTGCCTGAGGACACGAGGATCCAGTTAGCTAATAGACAATCTGCTACTTCAGATGAGTTGGGGAAGAAGGGAGACTTATACCTGGCAAGCAGAGCAGCCCTGCACAGGAAAGGGAACCCCAGTACTGCTCATGGGTCTAAAGGAACCCATGCTGGGCAGCACAGACTGCCCCAAATAACACTGCTAGTAGCAGGGGAAGCCACTAGTCCAGGTACACATCCAGGAGCTAGAGTTAAATGTTTTGAATGCAACCAGTGGGGCCATGTGGCATGCAGGTGTCCACAGAGGCAAGGTAGGGAATAAAAGGTGAAAGAGCCAGTAAGTGGGAAAGACAAAATGCCAATAGTAGGTTGTATTGGGACAACAGGGGTACCAAACTACCATCCTGCAGATGTCCTGATAGGAAAGGATTTTGATAGTGCAGTACCCTGTGCTTCTGCAGTTACATGCAGTCAGGCTTGAAGACAAGCAGGTAAGTCTGGTAGCCTGGGGGAGACCCAGACAGACTGCATACTTGCAGCCAGTACTGGTGAGATGGTTACTTCAGGGAGGGAGGTATCCTGTAGCAGTGAGACTGAAGGTGAGCCACAGCTGCTTGGGGGTACTGATGGTCCCTTGGACAGACTGACTGCAAAGGTAGAGGTGAGTAGGAGTACCCAGGCTGACAGTGAGGCACCACTGTCAGAGGATGCCAGACTTCCTGTGGAAGGGGAGCTGGGAAAGGGTTACAAGGAGAGAGTTGCGACAGGCTCAGCTCTCAGACACTACATTGCAAGGCCTGAGGCAGGTAGCTAGGGATGCACCTGATTCTCAAGGAAAGGGGGAATCTGTATACTGGGACAAAGGGTTATTATACAGAGTGGACCCCTGAGGGAGGGCTAGAAGGTGAGAGAGTACAGCAGTTGGTAGTGCCTAGAGCCTACTATCTGGCACTTCTAGCCATAGTCCATGATATTCCCTTTGCAGGTCATATGGGCATAAAACGTACAAATAGGTGTATTATGCAGAACTTCTATTGGCCTGGAATTTCCAGAGATGTAACAGGGTACTGCAGGACCTGTGAGCACTGCCATAAGGTAGGCAAGGCAGGAGACAAGGTGAGAGCTCCTTTGATGCCTTTGCCTGTGATTGAAGAGCCATTTCAGAGGGTAGCTATGGATATTGTGGGTCCTCTTAGTACCCAGAGTTCCACAGGGAAAAAGTATATCCTAGTGGTAGTGGATTATGCAACACAATACCCTAAGGTGGTGGCTTTGTCCTCCATTGAGGCAGAGATGGTGGCAAATGCTTTGTTAGAGATTTTCAGCAGGGTAGGTTTCCCAAAAGAAATACTCACTGACAGAGGTGCCAATTTCATGTCAGACCTGCTGGCTTGTTTATGGAATCCTGTGGGGTGAAGCACATGAAAACCACCCCCAGACTAATGGTCTTGTTGAGAGGTCAAACTCTACAATCACATCCATGTTACGGGCATTTGAAGATCAGTTTAAGAGGGAGTGGGACAAATATTTGCCCCATCTGTTTGCTTACAGAGAGGTCCCCCAGGAATCCACAGGTTTTTCACCCTTTGAGTTGCTCTATGGGTGTAGGGTGAGGGGACCTCTAGATTTAATGCGAGATGAATGGGCAGGTGAGTGAGAGTCTCAAAAGAGGTCTATTGTGGCATATGTCCTAAATCTCAGGAAAAGGCTCAGGGAACTCATGGGCTTGCTAAGGAGAACCTGGCAGAAGCCCAACAACAGAAATAGATGTGGTATGACAGGAATGCTCGAGCTAGAGAGTATGCTGTGGGGCAGCAGGCAATGGTTCTTATTCCTGTCAGATACAACAAGCTGCAAGCAGCTTGGGAGGGGCTGTACAAGGTGGTAAGAAAGGTAAGTGATGTTAACTACATGGCGGAACTGCTAGGCAGAAGGCAGGGGTACAAACTGTACAATGTTAACATGATGAAACCTTGCCATGATAGGGAGGCCCTTGTGCTGAGCATTTTCAGTGGATTGCAGGAGGAGTCTGAGGGAGATCTGGGGACTGATCTCCTCAGTGAGGCTCAGGCTGATACCTCAATGGAAGGGGTAGCAATGTCCCAGCAGCTATCTCCTACCCAGGTTCGAGAAATCTGAACAGTGTTGCAGGAATTTGGGGACATGTTCACTGGGAAACCAGTGTGCACCCACCTGGGGCAGCACCAGGTGGGCACAGGACCCCAACAGCCTATTAGGCAGGCCCCTTACAGAGTGCCTAGGAGAGAGTCAAACAGACTCTGAAGGAGGTACAGGAGGTGGTGGGACTAGGGGTGATTCAAGAGTCAAACAGTCCCTTGGCCTCCCCAGTGGTGCTGGTGCCAAAGAAGGATGGCAGCACCAGGTTCTGTGAGGACTACAGGAAATTAAACAGTCACACAGAGTTGGATGCTTACCCCATGGCTAGGACAGATGAGACCCTAGAGCAGCTGGGTGGGGCTAAGTATCTTACAACCATTGATTACCAAGGGTTACTGGCAGGTGCCCTTGACTCCCAGTGCTAGAGAGAAGTCAGTCTTTGTGACTCCCTTTAGCTTGTATGAGTTCACAAAGATGCCCTTTGGGATGAAGAATGCCCCAGTGACTTTCCAGAGGCTGGTAGATCATATCCTAGCAGGAGCAGGAGGGTTTGCCCTTGCTTACCTGGATGATATAGCCATCTACAGCCATTCCTGGCAAGAACACCTTCAACATGTCAAGGAGGTGCTGGGCAGACTACAGAGGGCAGGGTTGACCATTAAGCCGAGCAAATGTCAGGTGGGTATTGCAGAGGTCTGCTACCTAGGACATAGAGTGGGGAGTGGTAAGGTAAGGCCAGAACCTGCCAAAGTGGAAGCCATTCAGGCATGGCTTGCACCTGTTATTAAAAAGCAGGTGAGGGTATTTTTAGGGACAGCAGGGTACTACAGAAAGTTTGTCCCCAGTTATAGTATCATAGCTGCTCCCTTCACAAACCTGACAAGGAAGAATAGGCCAGATAAGGTAGTGTGCACCCCATCATGTGAGCAGGCATTCCAGAAGTTTAAAGAAGCTTTGGGAGGGCCTCCTGTGTTAGCCAGTCCAGATTACAGCAAATAATTTGTTGTGCAGGTGTATGCTTTGAAGAGCACCCAGTAGTTTATCTGAGTCATAGGCTCCAACCCAGGGGGGAATGACATGCAGCTGTAGAAAAGGAATGTCTAGCCATAGTGTGGGCACTGCAGAAACTTCAGCCTTATCTGTATGGAAGGAAATCCACTGTTATGACAGATCACAACCCCCTAACATGGTTACACAGAGCCAGCCAGCAAAATGCCAAGTTGCTAAGATGGAGCCTGGGATTGCAAGTATATGATATGTCCATGCAGTACCGCAGTGGGAGTAGCAATGCCAGTGCAGATGGGCTCTCAAGACACAGGGGATAGAGTAAGGTATACTCAGACCTAACTCTCTCAAGCAGCGTTTTTCAAGGGTCACTTGAAAAATTAGCTTGAATTCTCCTGGGAGGGGGGTGTGAAGGCTGCCAGCCTAGCCAGATAGAATTTTATAGATAATTCTGTCATTTGTAAATATTAATGTAAACCACAGGCTTGTTGTCTGAAATGATAAAAATAGTTACATGTGGAACTGAAAAAAATGTAACTGTGCAATCTGCTGTAAGGAAGCTAAGTCAAGCATCTTATGACTGCCTTTGATCTTTAAAGTTGGCGCCGACCATTCTAGGTGAAGACATTCTTTCTATTGTTTTAACCAAGAGTTAAATTGTTAGATTTAAACATGCAAATATATTTTTATTGTTCTGCTTCCTGACCAGCTGCAAGATAACACAAGGAGATTTTAAAAGTGTAAATGTAGTTTCTGTTAGCCTGGGAACCCAGGGAAGTGTGAAGAATGATGTAATGGAAACCAGGAATGTGATTTTAAAAACAGATGGAATCAGAGATTAAGCATTTTTGTCTTGACCATACAACTCATCAGCACTCTGCCTTTACTCTATATGTACGTTTATCTTAGACTTGTGTTTTCTCTTAGAAATAGCTAAAAACTAGAAAGATTAGACTGTGTTTTTCTGTGATGTCGGAACTGTACTACTGAATTATTTTTAGTATTTCTCTGTGCTCTCTGAACTCTTGACTAGCACTGTGTAGTAAAAAAGTATTGTGTTTTATTATTTATTATTAACTATTTTAAAACCTTTCAACTGTGGCTGTTTTGTGTAGAGATAATTTAAGCTCTGAAGAGTACTTGCATGCCTTTGGTAAAATTGTACAAAGCCACTCCTATAGCTTTAGCCCTGGGCAATACTACCAGTTGGATAATAATATTGCACAGTAATAATTGGACACCCTTTTAAGGGCCTTTGGGTAGCTGATAAATATTATCTGGGTGGTGGCAGTGATTACTACCATGTAGTCTGGGTAAAAGGGGCACAGTTGGAGAACCTGTGCCAGCCTTCCCCAGAAGTGTCTGTGTTGTTGTATAAACTCTTATCTCAAAATGTGTGTGTGTCAGCTACTCAGGGAAGGGACACAAAGCAGTGGTTGGACAGAGGGGGTGCTGGAGATTTTAGCTTGCCCAGCTAGCTGAGATCTGGACCCTATAGCTGTGCCAGTGGGGAGTCTATTGGGGACTTGGCGAGCAATGGAGTGACCAGCTCCAGACTGAATGTGATCTCTGTGTGCTAAGGGAAATTTACACTTTACTGTGTGGATTTGTTATCCTTTCCTCCTATATGAGATGCCCCTCACTGGTGTTAGTGGTGAGGATTGAGGCTCCTTGATTGCTGGGCAAGGGCATGGGTGTCACAATAAAATTAGAGTAATTAAATGCAGCACTCTAAAACAGTGCTGATACAGACTGTCTACCTTTCCTGTCATGACCTAGACAAGGAAATAAGAACAGGATAATTAAATGTAGCACTCTAAAACTATGCTGATGCAGAATATGTGCTTATGTCCATAAAGAAGTGTAATCATAAAAACTAATAGCCAACAACAGTTGATGTCGGACATATAATATATCCATTATGTGCAGTAGATATGTGATTGATATGGAATTTTGTTTAACTTGTAGAATAGTTTCAGGGTCTATATCACGTTGTCAAACTTTTAAAAGTTCGAATGTCATATGGTCGACACCATATGATCGAACTTTTAAAAGTTCAAACATTTCAACAAAGATCTCTGTACAGTGCAGAATGGGAAGACTTCCCTTTCTGCACTGTAGTGCGATCTCGGAGTTGGTATATTTAAAGAGCGGGGGTGTGGAGGGTGCAGGGTGGCTTGCTCTCCTGCTTAAACTATTCAGGTAGAATTTTTCTTTGATTTATTTTCTTTTATTACATTTTCCAAATTTTTTAAAAGTTCGATCATATGGTGTTGACCATATGATGTTCAAACTTTTAACAGTTCAATTATGTGATATAGACTCTAGTTACACAGTGGTTATGCTATTCTGTAATAGACAATGAAGATATTTTAAGTGCTTGTAGCACTATCTTCCAGTCTTGTGGAGGGTAGCCATTGCATGAACAATATTATCTAAGGTAGTATATCATCTTGTTTTTTTTTTTTGGTTTTTATTTAATTGTTATTTATACCATGGCCCAGTATGTCATTGCTGTCTTTTGTGGCTCAACTGCTCTGAAGCTACATCCTGGTGTATGGGTTTGATGACATTTTCAACTTAAAAGCTGTATTTTCCTTAATTTGATTTCACTATTTCATTTGTTAGAACTAATTTTTGAAACATTAGCAGTATAACTACGGCTTAGCCAAGTACTGAGGTCCATCTTGAAAACTGAAGTAGTTATTACTGTGAAAGAACATAAACTGCTGCCATTGCCTGTGTGTTTGAACACTATTTTGTCTTCCAGAGATGTTTGCTGATTGGCTCTCTTGTTTCTTTTGTTGTGTTTAATTGCTGCTTATAAAGCAGCAGAGTACTATGCTGTACTCTGCACAATGCCGATGTAGTTGTAGAAGAATATATTTTATTTTTTCTTTAAATCATTTTACACTGTCATTTCCATGGTTTATCAGTTGCTCACTATACCCAGAGTAGTATTAGCTTGTACTTTTCTTAGCTTGGCTGCTGTGATTTGCTTCTGTGTTGCTCTGTTGACACTACTTGTCCAGGTAAGATTTAGCTTCCTTGTGTTTAGCCACATAACACTTTAAGCACATGAGAATATAGAGGGCCAGCAAACTTGATCCCTTTCCATCGGCAGCCTCCTAGCACTTAGCACCCTATGGCAATCTAGTACCTTCTTCAGGCTGACTGATAATGAATTCCTACTTTACTCAGAAAGTTCTGACTGTGAAAGATTTTAATTCTCAGCTAATATGGTGGTATCCCTTCTCACAAATAGTAATACGTGGTGAGCATCACACAGGTGCACCCTCCCAACCACTGACACATTTTTAAATAGAAGCCCTCACGAACCTCATATACCTATGCATCCAATGTATGATATGCCCAAAAGTTCTCAGAGTTAGTAAACAAAATGTCTTGGACCAGATTTTTAATTAATCCATTAGAGGGCATAGCATTATTAACCTGGTCCTTACAAATATAACATCTTTGTTTAATATTCCCCTGTTATGTCTTTCCCTGGATAAGTCTCATAATAAGCTTGTTCCCTTCACCTTCCAAATCTTTAAATCCACTGAAAACTGTATCTCAGATTTCAAAGATTTCAAACATACTAATCTCATCAAATTCTACAATGACATTTAAAAATTCACTTATAGCATCACCACCACAGACATTGCCATGGCAGATAGATTCAGAAAGGAATTTGAACATAAAGTAGAGAACTGGCATTCCTAGGCAGATCTAAATATGAGACATTTAAAAACCAACTACCCTGGTTATACAATATAAATAAACAATATAATAAAAGAAAAATCCTTAAAATTTATTGCAGCTTAACAATAACAAACTGCAAATCAACCACTCCATATCTAATGTCATATTCTCTACTACAAAGAAATTGCATACACTACCTTCCATGGTCTTAAATGACCTGCAGCAGAATGGTTTACCCAGTGAGTACAGAACAAAAATATCTTGGCGTAAGTCTTGACCCAACTGTTAAACTTCAATATTCATATACACAAGATCTCCAGGAAGGTGACATCTCAACTAAGGCTATGTTATAGACCCTCACACCTATTCTCCTCACTAGCACATATGGCAATAGTGAAAAATGCTATATTTCCCAAAACTGAACATGACTTCCCCTCATTTTCTTTCACTCTATAAAACACAAATAATACAAATAGAAAAACACATTACTGAGGGTTTGCCCTTCCTGCTGACAGGAACAACTATCACTGCATATTACATCAAAAGGTTCACTGGCTGCCAATTACTTATAGAGCTTCTTATCTTATCAGTAGTCTAATCTATTAAATACTTATGCAAAGCTGCTGCCCTCCCCTTGAAAGATTATTTAAATCAGAGATCAAAGCTACTGCCTTAGGTGCAGCCAAGAAAGCACAATCAGTTAGGTCAAACCCAAATTTAACTGGCAACTGGAGAAAAAGACCTTTCAGTAATGGGAACCTCAATATGGAAACAGCTGCCATCATCCTCATCCCCTTTTCCCATTTTGCACATGGGGTTGGGTGTCACCTCAGCAGTGACAATCACCTCAAGCCAAGGTTTATGCTACCAGATGGCTAGCCCTGCCACAGTAGTTCATCTGTACCACTCTTTTGCAGCTATGGCCAATTTAGAGTGTCCAATCCACCTACTGCATGTCTTTAGAATGTGGGAGGAAACCACAGAACCTGGAGGAAACCCATGTGACCACAGAGAGGGCATGTAGACTCCACAAAGAAAGCACCCCAGCTGAGAATCAGACCAGAAAACCTCTTGCTGTAAGGTGATAATACTAACTGTTGCAACACCACGGCCACCCCATTTTTGTTTATATGGAAACAGCTACCATCAGAAATAAAAATAATCAAACAGTTCAATCTTTCACAAAAAAAAAATCTTAGACTTCACTTATAAAATGAATCAAAGAGAAACTGCTTTTGTGGCACCAAATAATGCTGGTCATCATAACGGCACATACTGATACGGGAATGTTATTGGTACATGGTGAGCTTTCTATATCTCATCTTCCACAAACGTTATTGTATCAATGTACGCTGATGTGCTTTGTATACTAAAGTGAGGTATTGTATTCTGATCTGCAATGTATAGTTGTACCTGGGTTGTGGCTAAAAGGGTCAATAGACCACCTCACCTTCCCGGTTATCAAAATTTAAAATATGATTAAATAAAATGAAAATATATTAGGAAACTAATACATAGCCACCAATAGTGATCTGAATTTATTCATAGTGGTACCACCTACTGTGATGCAGTAGATATTGCCAATATACTAGGAAACAATTCACTGTGAATTTTACCCTAGAGACTATTATTCAAAGCATGGTGCTTATCCATGAATCTGTCAGACCCATCGTCATTAAACAACATGAACTGCAGGTACTCTCCAAAACTAAAAATTCTTTCTCCACCTGACAATATACCTAGCTGTTTAATAAATAAAGTACTAAATTAGCCCTGAATTTAGTCATTGTCTTTGTCCTTAAGGTTTGTCAAGACAGAACAGATGCAGTGTGGGTAGCAGGTGTCTCATTACAGAATTTGAAGGTGGCCGGTGGTATATCCCACAGAGCTCAGTGTCAGCACCTCTTTTTTACTGCATTTAATTCTCTGATCTTCAGACCATGAACCAATACTTCTGGCCAACCAAGTTCACAGATGACTGTAAACTGGGAGTCAGTGTCAAGTTACCCTCTCATGACAAGGCCCTTCAATAAGAACTTACACTGGTAAGTACCTGTTGTACTAAAAATGGGCTCAAATTAAATGATAAAAAGTGCAATATCATCACATTTGGTAAACAACCCCTTCCACGGGCTCACAACATAGACAACCTCCATTCTAAAATGAGGATGTTGTTATAGACCTTGGAACTTGGGTTGATAATTCCCCCTCTTTTGTTCATTATGTTATGATAATTGCCAGAAAGCCCTTCTACTTAGTGCAGCTAATTGCCAAAAATCATTGAGATCTAAAGAGGTCATTTTCCCCTTATATTCAGCATCGATGAGGACAGTTATTGAACATTATACCCCTTCAGGATGCACATCAGTAGTCATATCAGGCAACTAGAAAGATCCCAGATTTTCTTAACTAAGAGGATCACAAAAGATCCCGGATGTTCTTAACTAAGAGGATGACAAGCTTAAAAACCCAAAGCTAACAGAAGACTGACAGCACTGTCTCTTTAATCAGTGTATTATATTCTTCTGGGGGGAGATTTATGCTTTGCCTTAGTACCAGTAGGGATCCAGTCAGGGGCAGATCATGCTATTGGACTGCAGCCCCCCAGCTGTAAAAAAGAAAGAAAAAGAATTAAAAAATCTAAATAATTAATATACTATTGTATACTGGCTGCATACTGACTCGCTGTTACCCGAACTGCAGATGCAGATGCATGCGAGTTCTGGGTTTTAAAAAAAAAACAACCCAGACTGCTGTTAAACCAGTTCAGATTAAGATGAGAGGCATCAGTGTACAGATGCCCAGAAGTCTATGCGGTTTGTAACCGCAGTAAAGTGGAACGGACTGCCACATCCACAGTCATGCACATGACATGGATGGCTGCTGATTGGTTCTCTCGCTGCAAGGGCATGTTGGGTAGGCTACTAACTGGTTCAGTCTCACTGCTGGGAATGATAGGATGGTGGTTCCAAAGCTCCAATGGATTCATGGCTACTGAAAGCCAGGTTCATTATTGTAGTGTGTTTGTGTGTGTGTGTTTGTGTGTGTGTGTGTGTGTGTGTGTGTGTGTGATGCCCAAGTTAAATGTTGCTGGTGGTTAGAGTTACCCAGGCTCAAACCCTGTACGTTGGGTACAATTAGCAAGATCCTGAATTCCCTGACCACCACCACTTGTGAAAATTGTCCAGATTTTTGCCTCATGTTTTTGTTCTGTTCCTCATAAAATCTGTAGTTTTCTGGATTTTTGTAATCAATGAAGGATTGTATTCACTAAATAATGACAGGCATTTGAATTTCGGACCTCATATTCTTCAGAAAATACATGGTAACACAAAACCTTTTATTCTAGCAATTTCCTAAGTTTATAATATCAATATTTGAAATTTGTCCCAATTTTTGAGGCTGTATTTCCCCTATTACTGGCTTTATCCAGGTATTTTGTGCTAAGAGGTTGAGAGCTATGGTGAGAACTGAATTCATTGAATATGTTTTGGGGCTGTATTCTCCCACTATTGGCTTTTTCCAGGTGTTTGTGTTAAGAGGTTGAGAACTATGGTGAGAACTGAATTCACTAAATGATAGCCATTTAAGTTTGTCTTCCTGTCTTTCAAGAAAGAGCTGATTTAGCATAGTGGTACATTGCTCTGACTGTAGTGCACAGGGTCCTGGGTTCAAGACTTGGCAGTGAAATGCATGGTGGTAAAGCAACATTTATTCTAGCAACTTTCTAAGATTATACAAGCAATGTTTAAAAAGTGTGCCTGTTTTTTGGACTTTTTGCCCCCCCCCAATAAATGTCGGCTTTTTCCAGATTTCTAGTGCTGCAAAGTTAAGAGATATAGTTGAGTGCTGAGTGGATTTTACAAGGAGCTGAGAGCTTCAGGGGAAGAGAAGTTTAGTGCTGCTTATGCTGAGTCTGCTTGCATTGTTAACAGCATAACAGGTTGAATACTTGCTTTTGATACAAAAGACTGTGGGTTCTACTCCCACAGTATGTAGATGCATTGCTGATACTGTACTGTGTTGCACATTTAAACAGGGTGGATGCTGCAGTCCTGAGAATGTCCTCTTTGGTGAAGATACCTCATCACAATGAACCTGTTATCAGTTTGCCATCCATTCCCTATTGCAATATTACTAGCTTATAATTTTTTAAATGTAACATAGGCACTTTATTCCTCAAGGGCAACAGGCACTGTATTTGTAGAAGAAACAATGAAATATAAAGTTGTTTGCTAGCAGCAACCTCTTCATTTTTTACAGATCTCTAATGTGGAATTATTTAGATGACTTTTACTTATGCGGAGGTTGTGCATATTTACTGATATTGGTGGATTGTAGAAGTTTGAGTAGACTTTTATGAAGGAAATGTTCTGAATTGGGCAGTTTTGTCATTATTAGTGCATGCATTTTCTGTCATTGTTTACTGGAAAAATGTTCAAAACAATCAATTTAAAATGCTCTCGAACAACTGTACTGTATTTTATAAGGAATATAATTTAATACAATCAAGAAGATGTATCAAAGAACACATGTATATTTCATGTGCAAGGAGCCTATGATTTGAAAACAGCCCAAAGTTAATCTTCATCTGCCACTGGTCAGATGTATTTTCTTCTAATGTGGTTTTCAATGCTGTTTCAGTGAATGTGAGTTTCAAGGGCAGAGAAGTTTTAATGCTATGTCTATTTTCATTGTGAGACTGCATTGCTTTGTTTAGGAGATGTCTATTAGTGTTTGTGCTGTAAAAAGAAAAATAAAATGTTTAAATGACATCCATATCATAGTGGAAGTAAAGCAGTATGCACATTACAGTGTTTATGGCAAATGGGGCAAAATAGCCAAGCAATGGGACACTGGAATGGCTGCAGGGGAGTAGCCCATTCAACCATGATTTTGTGAGGGGGGAAGGGCAGCAAACTCAAAGATAGCCCCGCTGAGCTATACCTCTCAACTTTCCAGATTTTCACAGAAAGAACAGATTTTTCCTTCTTATTTTTGGTTTGTTCCTCATAAAATTGTGGTTTTCTGGCAACTCATTTAAGAATGAAATCACTAAATAATGACAGACATTGAGTTTCAGATTTCATACACTTCAGAAAAATGCATGCTAAAGCAAGACCTGTTATTTTATCAACTCTCTAAGTTTATACAAGAGCAATTTTTAGTACTGTTTGTTTATTTCCCCAATATACTTGGCCTTGTCCAGATTTCATGTGTTAAGAGGTTGAGAGGTACATGCAAACAAATCACTTTATAGAATTAGGTATATCCAAACCTCTAAACTGTCCCCAATTTTGGCACAAAATGTTGCTCTCCCCCTAATAATCCCTCTGCAAAATGGTAATTTTGGAAGAAAACATGGAAGGTTTATAATTAATAATTGTAATGATCAGAGTTATAGATTACTTTTATTTCAGAAATGCATGTAGATTCCCTTATTTTGTCAGCTGCTCAACTTAACAGTACTAATATTAAAAAAGTGTCCCTTCTTTGACAGGTTCCAAGCTGTATTGTGTGGCTATTTTATATTTTTGCATCACATTTTTGGTCAGTTTTTCATAAAATTGTGTTTTTCTGGCAAATTAGTGGCAAATCATTAAAGACTTGAAGTTAGAAAATAATGACAGACATTTGCGTTTCAGATTTCATACCCTTCATACAATTCATACTAATGCAAGAGCTACTATTCTATTATCTTTCTAAGTTTATAACAGCAATATTTAAAAATTGTTCTTATTGTTGGGCCTTTGTCCCACTTCTATTTATGGCTTTGTCTAGATTTCTTGCTCTGAGGTTGAGAGGTATGACAAATGTGTCAGGGCCATCACCATCAGCCAGAGACATTTCAAATTGTGACATGCTTGTACCCCACTCATCCATGTAGTAACTCTGGCTGTGTCCAACCAAGGCAAGGAGCATTTATGCAGTGTAAGTGTGCAGAGTATCCCCCCATCCAAGGTAGGCACAAGTACTACAGTGGCTTTTCATCTGTCCTTGATTTTACAGAATGTTCTGGTTTTCTGTCATATTTTTGTACTGTTGATTTATGCTTCTTAAATGCATGCGGTGGTGATGCTGCGGTAACGTTGTCGCCTCACAGTAAGACGCTGTCCGGTTTGATTCTCAGCTAGAGCATCTTCTGCGTGGAGACATGCGTGAATGGGTGTACCTTTGTTGAAGGTTGTGCGTCAGGCCTGGCAAGCCGGTATGTAAAAATCAACTGCCAATCATTAGCGGACCAGAGTTCCGCTGTGGCGACCCCTAACCGGGAAAAGCCGAAAGACACAAACAAACAAACATTATTCAGAAAAATGCATGTTGTTGCAGTGCCTCTTGCTATGTGTTTAAGTAACAAAGCTTTAATGACCATCAGGTAAGCTTGTCTGAGATTGTAAAATGTAAGTAAGCTTTAATAAGCATACTGTTAAATAATTATCAACATTGCCATGCAGAGAATATTTACATAACTAGATAACATATAATCCTCAGGTATTCAAATACATAAGACAGTATTTGTAATAAAGGACCAGATTACAGTATTTTCAGAAGCTCATTACATTTGTTGGGGACTTGCATTCATTTTTGCAGGCTTTACCCATAAACTAAACAGAATGCCAATCTATCATGTGTGGTCCATAACCTGTGCAGTAATCCTTTAAGCAATATATCTTGAGCTTGCTTCTTGTTTGGTGTTCATTTTTTACTTTGATCATGTTTTCCCCATGAAACAAGTAAATAGTTGTTGTCAGGCAGCAGGTCTTTTTTGGATAAGAACCATTTTACAAGTGGGGGTATCACAGAGATTACTACTTTCAGCATGTTACTTGGTACTTTCATAAAGCTGAATATAAATTATAATTAGAATTTCAGTGCAAGCAGAACTGATTTGAGTTGAGTGCTGTTTGTTTTTTTATACTTGATTTTGACTGGCATTCCAGTAATGTAATTAAAATGTAATTTATTTTTTCATGCCTCACAACCTAAGCTGTCATGTAGCCAATGCACTGAAATATTTTTTTTCTTCTCCACTTCGTTTTGTCTTGATTAGACTCTCATAATAGCAGTTTGGCACCCAGGGCAGCGTATTTAATTAAAGTCCCACTTTTTGTGGTTTTGAGCATAGCCCTGCCCCTTTCTAATTAGCCACACCCCTTCCAATTGGTCCCACCCATTCAGCTGTCTCCTGCAGCCTCCCTTTGATTTGAAGTCACCAGCCATCACTGGATCCAGTGGTCCTGGATCTCTTGAATCTCCACAGATCAAATAGTCTCACAAATATCCGAACCAGGGATCTATATTTTCATCAGTAAATAAACAAATTATGGAAGAGACTTAAAACTTGCTGGCAGTAACACAAAACTGTGAGACCCAAAACAAACAAGTCCAGAAGCCCAAAACTACGTAATACTGTTTAATATGAAGCGCTTTTCGTCGCTGCCAATACAGCAACTTCTTCAGATAAAAAAGTATAAAAACTTACAAGTCGTACTTAAATACGACAAGCATCACATGCTGAAATATATCACATGTTAAAATACAACGTATCAAACCAGAGCCGTGTGCACGCATACAAGTCAATGACAAATGAAATGTACTTGTTAAAAGTATAAAACAAACTCATACAACATCACCTTTTAAACTTTTTAACTTCAATAAACAGGTGATGTTACAGGCTTCATTAAGACCTGGACTAGAGAATGCATTGTCTCAAAACTAGTGGTATATGTTGCTTTGTGCATGTCTTGCACTGCCTATTATATTGGGAAAACGGAACACAGACTCCGTGATAGAGTCTACGAACATACTCATGCGACAGACAAAAACAAAAATGATAATTCCTTGGCCAAACACTCATATTTGAGTGGATGGCACAAGATTTTGTTTAAAGTAATAGATCAAATACATCCTGACAGTAGGGGGGTGTCCTGCCAATTTATTGTTAGAGGAACGTGAATTAGCTTGGCAACTAAGACTTAATGCATTCTCTTGTCCAGGTCTTAATGAAGCCTGTAACATCACCTGTTTATTGAAGTTAAAAAGTTTAAAAAGGTGATGTTGTATGAGTTTATTTTATACTTTTAACAAGTACATTTAGTTTGTCATTGACTTGTATGCGTGCACACGGCTCTGGTTTGATATGTTATATTTTAACATGTGATATATTTCAGCATGTGATGCTTTTAGTATTTAAGTATGACTTGTAAGTTTTTATACTTTTTTATCTGAAGAAGTTGCTGTATTGGCAGCAATGAAAAGCACTTCATATTAAACAGTATTACGTAGTTTTGGGCTTCTGATCTTGTTTGTTTTGAAACTATGGAAGAGATATAGGCTCATTTGCAGCACTTTCCCCACCCCTGGAATAGATTTCAGTGCAAATCAAGCAGTGTGATACAGTATTTTCCATCAAATAGGAACTGGATGTTTGGGTCGGTATTCACAAATTCACCCCTGGCTTTACTGGCCCAGCCTTCCTTAAAAAAGGAAGTATAGCGTAAGGATGGGTATTGGCAAGAGGTAAACAGTCTCAAGACTTAGTTGCCTTGTATTCCTTAAGATTACTATGATTCTGTGGTCATGTTAGGTTTCTGGAAGTTTTAAAAGAAATTATTTTATAAACAATAAGTCCATAACCCCAGGTGATTTCAACTACCCTGTCATAAATAGGACCACCTGTAGCTCTAATGTAGGGTATGCTTAGATGTATCTATAGTTAATAAACAGGAATTCCCTGCACCAAATAGTTATCAAACCCAGTAAAAGCCAAAATATTCTGGATCTGGTTGTCACTAATATTGCCTCTACCAGTTCCTCTCCCCTAGTTTCTCCCTTTCCAGTTAGGTCAGACCATAACTCATGACATTTGCTGTCAAAATCACCATCCTTCCTGTAACCATTGTCTCCATATTTAAGGACTTGAAAGGGGTGACTCTTATATAATTACATGATGAAACCTCTAAATTTGACATCACTAATGCTGACACTGGCATAGCATCCAACTTCATTAAGGTGTTTTATGAGTTTTATGCCCACTTAGACAAATCCATAGATCTAGCAATCCCAACTAGAGCCAAATACAATGGAAAATTAAAAACACCAACCTGGAGGGTCAACTAACATACACTTTATAATGATTAAAAAAAACTGTTGTAGGGCAGGATCTCCTCAGAATGAGGATAGTATGCAAATATTGCTAAGAAAATGAAAGCATTATAGGACTAGTAAATGAACACATGAAAGGACATTAACTTCTGAAGCAAAGGATAACTACAAATCCTTATTTAGTTATGTTAGAAAACTAATGAATAATACTCAACATTGCCATTAACTTCTTAATGAGACCACCAAACTGAACCAATTGACATCACAAATGTACTAGCAAGTGAAATCTTTGTAAATGTTACCCACAAAGTCGGTATTCCAACACCACTCATTTCAGATATCCTCGCCTCCTTATCAATACTAAATAAATTCTTCAAGTGTTACCTAAAACCAAAAAACACTATATGGGTCCTGATAACATACATGAATGCTTATTAAACAGCATCAAAAAAGCTCTCTCTGAACCTTTCCTTAAATTATTTAACCCAAGCCAAACCACAGGCCGTGTACCCAAATCCTACTGCATTGCTGTGGAGATGCCCTACTACTGACCCTGGAAATTTCAGACCAGTCAGACTTATGAGTCTAATTTGTAAAGTGATGGGGTATAATATTAAATATCTCCTTAACCTTGACCCCCAGTATTGTGGCTTCATCAAAGGGTGATCAGACCTGTTGACCCTTATAAATGTCTGCAGGAGGGTTGCACAAACTGTTGACAGTGGTTCTGCTGTTCATACAGTTTATCTTAGTCTGGCTAAAACATTGCCTCGTGCTGAAATTGTAAGGAAACAATCATTCTTAAACATACATCCTTGTGTAGTAAGATTGATTGCAATTTGGCTGAAAGCTACAACCCAGATAGCTCATGGTAGGTGCCACTTCAAATAGTGTGAAGCTAATCAGCAGAGTGCACCAGGGGCCAGGGGTCTGTGTTAGGTTCTTTCCTGTTTGGCATCTACTTCTCTGATCTCAAAAATGCTTACCAGGAGCCTTGGTTAACCAAATTTGTAGATAACTGCAAACTGGTTCTTATTGTGGTGAAACCCTTCAGATATCTGCATCCTTCAGAAAAAAGCTTACATTAATTAATACCTGGTATATGGAAAATAGACTTAAATTGAGTGCTAAAAAAGTATTGTATTGTTTCTTTTGAAAAACAGAAGTTATCCACAACAGACAATGCAGATAACACATCCTTACAAAAGAAAAAGGTAATCAGTAACCAAAGCACTTGGGTCGACAGCTGCATCTCCTTCAGTCATTACAGAACAGCTGTTGTTAAGGAATCATTTTAATTAGCAGAACTAGTCAAAGTAAAAGTAAACTTTATTGTCTTGTAGAACGATACACGTAGCCTAAATGAAATTTCATGCATCAGCTCACTTCTTGAGATTACAAAGGAAAGTGAAACAGCACATACAAGTAAACAAATAAACATAACTGACAAATACAGTACTACTCCCAATACATGCAAGAAAGAGCAGAGACATTTGCCAACACTCATATATGAAAAGAATACCCTCCCCTGAGTTAAATTATCTACCCTATTTAAAGTAATACAAAACACACTACAGACTGAAATGCCTACGCCATTTGTCTAATATTGCACTTGAGTGAGTTAAATAACACTGATTATGGATATAATAAATAAATATTGCACTTATTTGGAATATATGTAAGTATATATTGAACAAATAAATAAAAATTGACTTATGTGCCAGACCCCTGGTACTAGTGCCTGAGTTCAGAAGTCTAATCACTGTAGGGTAGAAACTGTTACTGAATCTTGTAGTTCTGCAGCTGATGCTGCGATATCTCCTGCCCAACGCCAGATGCTTAAACAGTCCATGAGCAGGATGCGTGTTGTTCTGTATTACTTTAGTGGCCTTTCAGATGCATCTTGTAGAATAAAGATGTTGTATCGATGGAAGTTTGGAACCTGTTACCTTCTCTGCAACCCTTTTTGTAACTGTGCAGCTTCCAAACCACACTGTGAAGTTGCAGGTGAGGATGCTCTCTATTGTACCTCTGTAGAATGTGGAAAAGCTTTTTTCAGCCTTCTTAAAAAGTGGCGGCATTGGTGCACTTTCTTGACCTGTTGACTGGTGTTTTCCGACCAATATCCTCTGATGTGTACACCCAGGAATTTCATACTCTTAACCCTCTCCACACTCTCACCACTGATCCTGAGCACTGGGTGGTTTGTTCTCCTTTTTCCTGAAGTCGATGATAATCTCTTTGGTCTTGCTTACATTCAGGTCAAGGTTGTTCCCCTCGCACCAACTGATAGATTCCATCTCCTCTCTGTACGCCCTTTCATCCTCCTTTGTGATGAACCCCACGACCGTGGTGTCATCAGCAAACCTGATGATATGGTTGGACTTGTACTTAGCATAGTAGTCATGGGTCAGGATGGTGACTAACAGTATGCTTAGAATACATCCCTGTGGAACTCCAGTGTTAATTGTGATGAACTTTTGATGTGTTCTTACCTGAACACACCCTCTGTGGTCTCTCAATCAGGGAGTCCAGGATCCAGTTACAGAGATGTCTACTGATTCCTAAATGTGCCACTTTTTCTATCTGGTGCATTGGTATCACCATATTAAATGTAAAGCTGAGGTCTATGAACAGCATCATTGCATAGTTGTCTTTGTCCTCTAAATGCTCAGGGGAGATATGTAGTGCTACTGATATAGCATCAGCCATGGAATGGTTAGCTCCATATGCAAACAGCAGAGGGTCAAAATCAGGAGGTAGGCGTGATGAAAGATGCTTTTTGATCAGCTGCTCAAATCATTTCATAACAGTGTATGCCAGAGTGGCTGGTCTGTAGTCATTAGGGCTGGAGGGAGTGGTTTTCTTAGGTAGTGGGATGATGTTAGTTTCCTTGTAACATGAGGGTACTTTCACCATGGCAAGAGAGGTGTTAAATATTTCCTTGAGCACTGTGCATAGTTGATCAGCACAGCCTTTTAACACCTTGCCCAGTATGTTGTCTGGTCCAGCAGCCTTCCTGTGGTTCACTCTCCTTAGCTGTCTTCTTACCTCCTCTGTGCTGAGGCTGAGTACTGCATCCTTCTCATCAGTGGGTGGCTTTAGTGCCAACCTGTTGTTTCTTTCCTCAAATCTACCAAAGAAGATGTTCAAACTGTCCATGAATTCTATGCTGTCTTCACACTGTGCTGACCTGATTTTGTAGTCAGTGATCTCCTGTATGCCTTGCCATAGTCTCCTTGCATCCTTCATGTCATCAAAGTGGCTCTGCACCTTTCTGCCGTACTCCCTCTTTGCCTCCTTTATACCCCTCCTCAGATTGCCTCTTGCTTTCCTTAGGGCTGCTTTGTCCTTAGCCCTGTAAGCTGTGTTTCTCTCCTTCAGAAGCTCATATACCTCAGGGGTGAGCCATGGCCTCTGGCTAGCTCTTATAGTGATACTCTTGATATTTGTTACCCCATCAATACAGTTTGAAATGTATGCCATCACTACGTCAGTGTATGCCATCATTACCTCAGTGTATATTCATCAAAGTTCAGATGCTGATTCACTGTGTCTGCCTCCTTGAACATATCCCAGTTGGGTCTTTTAAAGTAGTCTTGGAGGGCCTCCATAGCCCCCTCGGGCCAGACCCTGGTTTGCTTCTTTTTGTGTTTCTCTCAAACCAGTGCAGGTTTGTAAGCAGGTGACAGCAAGATGGTATAATGGTCACACTTTCCCATTTGTGGAAGTTGCACTGCCTTATAAGCTTTCTTCCAGTTTATGTACACCTTGTCCAGGATATTATCACCCCTTGTAGGAACTTCCACATACTGATGGTAGTGTGGGAGTACTTCTTTCAGATCTGCTTTATTAAAGTCGCCAGCTGCTGCATGTACAACATCAGGATATTTGCTCTGCACTTCACCCATGTGATTGCATAGCTTATTTAGAGCCTTAGTGATATTAACAATAGGTAGGATATACACCACTGTTGCACTAACCCCATTCAGCTCCCTGGGCAAGTAAATTGGTCAGCATTTAATGGACAGGAACTCTAGTTCTCACAGTGGTGTGATAGCATGATTTTACAGTTGTTGCTCCATGTTTTGTTAACACAGATGCAGACTCCACCTCCTCTGGCCTTTCCACACAGTGTATGTTTTCATTCTGCACGAAAAACATAAAATTATCTAAGTTTACTGCACTATCATTAATCTAGTCATGTAGCCACATCTCAGTAATCAAAAATAAACAAGTATTTCTCACCTTGGTCTTGTTGGAGAGTTCTAGTCTCAAGTAGTCCATCTTCCTATCCAGCGATCTCACATTAGCTAGTAGTATAATTGGTACCACAGGCGTGTAGGGGGTTGCTTTTAACTTTACATCAGTACCTGCTCTGCAACCTCTTTTCCTTGTTCTCTCACAATTCTTTCTCGTTTTTCTTGTCCATCATATTCCAGAAACCTGTTCAACAGTTTCAGACACTTTAGTGTGTGAAGAGTTAAAATACCCAGCTGTTGTAGTTCTGTGCAAGAAGTAGCCCCCGATACTCTGCAGACATCGAGGCATCCAACCTGCAACACGTAGATGTTGACTGTTTAATTTCTAGTAACTTCTGTCTAATATAAGTTCTTGTACCTTTAACTGGAAGTGCAGAAACTGATAGTAAGCAAAGATGTTTCATCTTACTCCAGGGATGTTACTGTCCTTCTATATTCAGCATTGGTCAGACCCATTATAGAGTACAACACTTCATTCAGTTTGTATCTCACATGACTTCTCAACAAATTTGAAAAGCCTCAGAGGTTCCTAACAAAAAAGATCTTTGGTCTTAAGAACCTTAGCTATCAGGGCAGACAGACTGCCGTGTGCCTGCACATTGACACTTACAGATCCCCCCATCAGGAGTCTGTATCTCGTTTGGTGTGCCATTAGAGAATTTGTGGTCCTTCACCTTCTATATCAAGGTAAGAGAAACTGCTAATACTGGAACCAGAGACCTGAACCTTCATCAGCATTTAAATAGAATGTGACAGAGAATGAAAGAGAGAGAGATTTATTACCCAGTACCTCCTCCTCCTCATAACGAAACTTCCTCATATTAAACCTGTATGATTGGATCAGTCCTCTTAAATGTATCCTTGAGAAAGAAGGTAAAGCTTGATGGTGGGTATTGGCAAGCTGTTCATGGTTATTAGATTAAAATAGCTTTCAAACTTCTATTAATCTTATGAATCATATGATAAAATATGATATATTGGCCTCCATCAAAACTCCCTGCGGTGTATTTCCATACCAATACACAGACTTACCATATTAAATAAATAAGTAACAGGGCATGACCAGCTAGGCAGTGTGCATTTATGTTGGAGACTTGAAATGAGGAGTTCTCTGGGTATTGCAGTGCAAAACCATAAAAAATAGGTTCAATTAATATACACAATTCTCACACCAGTACAGAACAGCAGTTACAAAGCATGTCATTAATTATTGTGTCATTCAGCACAGATGCATGCAAGAATAGAGAGAGTAAAAATGCCTAAATGTTAATTGTTGTGCAGAACAAAATATGCATCTCATTATATTTTTTTCAGACAATCTGTGTTTCGGAGGACAATAGAGTTTTGCAATGCAGTCAGTATACTTTGCTGGTATGCAGTTTAAGAATGACTGATGAGGTAGAAATATGTGCTCCAGGATGAAGACCAAGATGGCAAAGGGTGCGTATCATTTCACCTAAACTCATTTCACCGACAAGTAGTACAATAAGGCACGTCAAAGGTATATGTCCTTTTCCCCACTGTAGTGCGATCCTGGTGTTAGTATATATAGTTAAGGGGGGTGTGGGGGGCACATCCCCCACATGGGGGTGTGTGGGTGGCGTAGCCTCCCAGCTAGTTGGCTTTTACCAACTAATGTTAAACAAAACCAGACAACATAAAACCAAAATAAGTTGGGGGGCTATACCCCCCACCCCCCCTCCCCAACTACATATACTAACACCAGGATCACACTACAGTGGGGAAAAGGACATATACCTTTGACTTGCCTTATTGTACTACTTGTCAGTGAAGTGAGTTTTAGGTGAAATGAGTTTTAGGTGAAATGAGTTTTAAGTGAAGTGAGTTTTAGGTGATTTGGTTTCTGTGAAATGAGTTTAGATGAACTGAATTTTAAGTGAAGTGATACGTACCCGATGGCAAAGCATGGCAAAAGGCATTGATTACCACCTGGCACACTTTTATTATTTTTTGTGACACAATAAAGCAGCATCTCTTAATACATTTTTGTAACACAATAAAGTATTTTGCAAAAATAAGCTGCTTGAAAAAGAGCATCCTGTGAAGGTCAGGCTGATTCTCCTCAGAATTGTTGACTGTATTGGAATAAATCTAATGTGAACAGAGTAAGTGGCTAACCTGCCATTACCTGTAAGTCTGTAGCTTCATTCACTTAAATTGACTTACATTAAAGCTTTTTCATTGGTTCGTTATTACAGGTGTAGTAATGGACAGGTTTACTAAGATTTTTGCATTCAGGCTAACAACCCTCTGCACATTCGCAAGATCACATGTCCAAGCTAAAAGGCTAACTGATAAGACACCATATGCATAGGGTTCTATATTCAGATGTCATCAAACGGCATTCACTTTACTTGCGGCAGTGTGCTAAGAAATGTATATAGACTTTAAAGCTGTGGCATAATTAAGTGAATTAAACCTTTTACTCAGTGATTTGAAGAAGCTGCCTCCTCCTTCTCTTCGAGTACATATACACTCATTTTAAACACCACCACCATCTTCTCTTACCATAGACTATCTTGCCAATGGTTGAATTATAGTGTTTTACTGTGTTTCATGCAATCCTGACAGAAAAAAAGACTGTTTGCCACACACACACATGTTTTTCTCCATGAATACCTGTCTGGAGGAGGGAAAGTCTGAATGTCAGAGAGTAAGATTTGGTGTTCAGAATTGTCTGGGTAGGTGGGATTCACATTTAGCATAAGGATAAGAATTTTGCATAGGAAATAAGAAATAAGTTAAGATAGGATATGAGATAATTAGGACGGGAGGAGAATAGTGATTTGGTATTTAAGATATTTGGAAGTCTGGTCGCTTGGAACGGGTGATTGAGAAGGGACTCAAGTTTCAGTTGCTAGCACTCAAGCGATGAACTACCACATAAGGTACAATAGGTTCACAGGTGCTTTCTAGGCGATTGATCTTTGAGCATCTTAAGAAGTCCAGCCCTGTATTCTCATGATAATTATTTCTTATATTTTGTAATAAGATTATCCAAAGATGGGCTGTACAATTATAATGTTAGGGTAGTCGCATGATTCCTGTACCCTTGAGGGCTATTGGTGCTAAACTGGGGTGAATTTCTGGTTACCCATTCATTCATCCAAATTACATTTGACTAGAGTAATTGAAGTATTCTGCTTTATGGGGAGGGGAATCCAGTTCCATAGAAGTGGTATTCCCTGAGATATGTACCTGTCCCTCCAGTATGTTCTGTTAATCATGCAAACGAGATTGAGGTCCGTTCAATAGATGTTTCTGATATCATTTAACTTCTGAATGTGTAATGGGTTTGACAGAACAGGGTCTGTTGTGGCTCTATACATGAGGCAGAGGTCACAGCTCAGTCAGCTGCTTGATACCAAGAAGAGAGAGAAGGCTTTAAGATTGAAGGGGTTTTGAATTTAGTCAGGTCGTCACTTACTTTTAGTGGAATAACCTTTTCATATTCTCTGAATATTGAGATATTGGAGGATGCTTCTGGCTTCAGCCTTAAGGTGAATGTGACTGACTTGTGGACTAATTTGACCAGAGACGAGGTTGCAATAGGTGGGACAGAGCTGTC
Source organism: Protopterus annectens (assembly GCF_019279795.1). Lineage (NCBI taxonomy): Eukaryota > Metazoa > Chordata > Ceratodontiformes > Protopteridae > Protopterus > Protopterus annectens. The sequence goes on from NC_056748.1 coordinate 164,048,285, forward strand.
CTATATTAGTAAGGACCAAGTCCAGGGTTATATCACCCCTTGTTGAGGTGTGGACTAACTGACCCAGGGAGTTGGTACTTATGAAGTGTAGAAATCTCTGAGCATACATGCCTGAGGATGTATACTTTTCCCAGTTTATGCAGTGGTAGTTGTATTCCCCTAGGAGAATGGTGTTTGGCCTAATAAAGGAGGATTTCATACTGGATGGGTAGATGGTATAGGCCATGAGAGTGGTCTGTAGTTAGCTATATGTGACAAAGGGTTTTGTTTATAATAAGCTGGACGTGGAGGAGTTCCAGGTCATTATCTTGTCTAATGAGTCTGAAGGTGAGATTTTCTTTTAAGATTATATAGACACACCCACTTTTAGGACATATTTCTAAATGTGGTGGGCTTGTACAAGTGAAAGGCATCAAAGCCCTCCACTGATGGAGTGATTTCACTGATCTTGAAGTGGGTCTCTGTGACAGTGCATATGTCTACATTTTCCATGGTACTGCTTGTAGGGAACATTGAGCAGCAATACTTTAATGTTGATCTGATTCTGTTTAGTTAAGTTGGAAGTTTTAAAAGATTGGTTTGTTTTAAAAATAGCAGTGCAACAGGAGTTGTTTTACTTTTAAGGAAGGTAAGTGTCTTTTTCTTCCTTGTTTTAAGGTAGGTAGTGCAGCATTTGCAAATAGTGGGCGTTAGTGGGGTGAGGTCTTCCAGAAGGAGAGAGAGGATGGAGTGCATAGTGGCAAGCTGTAGGCAGTTAGAGGGTATCATTAGAGTAGGTAACTGCAGTTAAATGGGGGATGTGGTACATTAATTTAATTACAGCATGCAGGAGAAAAGTTTGGGGTTTAAGTTAGTCAAGGAGATTTGGAGTCTAGAGCATTTCTTTCCGGGCCTCAGCTGAAAATTGGCTTTGTTCCAAGTCAGACTTTCCTGGTAAAAAATAAAAAAATTTATAAAAGAAAATACATCCCCCAGACACAGTTTCTTATGTTTCCTGAAGTGTTATGGTGCTAGTCTTAGCTTGGCAGAAAGGGGATAGACAGTGAGGATTAGTTATTACTTCTATCTACTGGTGTCACTGAGAAGGCTCTCCTCTTAGTTCTTCCACTTTTCACCTAGCAGTTTCCCCTTTTCCTGAAGTTAGGATGATTAACAAGTTCCATTCACTGATGGAGAACCTAATGTAGGCAAGATTATGATGGTTTCTCCTGTGGCAATTGCTGGACGTGCATCTCTGTAGGTAAGTGGTACGGTACAGGCTAGCCACAGAGGTTTTTGGTTAAGTGACATTTTTCATGGGTCTTGATGGCTAATCTTTCTCTTCCTGAGCTTAGCGGTTACACTGTGTAAGTTTACTGGTTAGGGCAGGTGGGTCAGCTGGCAAGAAACCATAGCTCCATTCATGTTTGCCTTGTCAGTGATGTTTGGTGGAGGAATGTGAAGGTACTGATATCTAGTTGTCAAAAAGCACTGGGTTTGTTGCTAAGGGAGACGCTAATTGACATTAATGGCTGCCATTGGCTGTCACAGCAGCCTGGGAGGGACAAGGATAGACATGTGACCCATGAGGTTAGAGAGTCTGGCCGTCCTGGTGTAAATTCTGGCAATGTGAAGTTTATATTCAACTTTCTTTCCACATATCTAATGTCAAAGATTCTGTGTGATAGTTAGCGGTATTAAAGTCAAAGAATGAAAGAGGAAGAATGAGGAACTTCCTCGCATGCTTCATATTACCAGAAATCAGATTTTCTGTTAATGAGTTGACAGCTTTAAGGACATTAAACTGTCTTAATAAAAAATGCGGGGAAGAGATTGTGTACAGAGCAGTGAGGGCTGACATGGACAAGGTTGATTGCTGGTGACAGGAATGTACTGGTGTTTTGGTATTTAAATATTAAGAAGGAGGGTGTGACTTCATTTGATGTGGTTTTGATACAGGAATCACAACGTCAAGGCATTGTGGGTGACAGGTATTCACCTCAGTCTTTTCTGACTGTTAGGGCATATAATTTAGCTTCTTAAAGCAAGTTAATCTGAAATTATTAAAAGACAGGGTGGGTGGATTTGGGGTGCTTTTAAATATTATATTTAATTTATCATGCAGTGTTATATGTCTTGTTTGTTCAGATTTCTTTCTTTGTTTGCAGGTTGAATGACTGGTGGATATCACATGGCATTCTTATATTGTCTGGGCAGCTAACTGAGACACTTTTTGACCTGGAGGAGTTTTCTTGGGCTTTGTTCCAAGTCAATGAGACGTATGGTTGCAGGGAATGCATTGAGGTCTGCTTTTTGTCGAGTATGAATAATGTTCTGTTGAAGTCCAAATATAATTGCAATACACTTGGGAGGTAGCTATTTGGGAGTAATTCTGAAGAGAAGATTATTAAATGGGATAATTACGGATTTGTTGATTCTTCAGCAGAAGTGCCCAAGGGTAATAGTTATTTGGGCTGCTATTATTCCTAGGCTATAATAGCAAGATGTGGTTAAGGAAGCTGCCACTGAAGCAGCAAAAAATTTTATTAACCATAGGATTGTTAGGTTACTTTGTATTAGAACAGTGGGACTTTTGTGATAAGGATCCTGTGTGGTATGAGTTATATGGTACACACCTGAGTGACATTGGGATCAGTTTACTTAATGCCAATATGCCATTTTTGTCTAAATATTTGGCTTCTGGTGTTAGTGTAAGTGGAAGTACTTGGTGTTTGGACATTATAATCAGGGATGAAAGGGGGAACAGTCTGATGAGTTGGAAAGTCTAGTCTGAGTTTGTCCAATGGACCTCCAGCTGGGAGGCAGCCCTTTCCCCTTTCTTTCCTGGGTTGTTGAGGAGTGCGGAGTCAGTGGTTTGAAATGCTGCCCTGATATTGTGTGGTTGATATGAGCAAACTGTGTACATTTACACTGTTAACTTGGTTGTATTAGTAGGTGAGCAGTGTATGAATGTCCCTGCCAGCTGAAGGCTATTTTGTTGAAATGCACTAAACCTTGTAAACATGTTTTATATACCATGTTTTGTCAGCGACATTGGGTGAAATGTACATGGTGTGTTTACTGTGTTATCTGCAGGGAACATGGCTAAATAGGTGTCAGAAACACAAAATACTGGCAATAAATGAAAATTGGGAGAATCCTTACCTCTGGCTACATAAATGCTGAAGTGTTGCTAGGGTCAATTTCTCCAAGTCTTTTGGGTTTCTAATGTCATGAAGGGAATGGGGGCCCCAACTCTAAGTCAGAGTACAATTAAGGTTTATGAAATTCATATTATTTCAGCCTTTGCTGTTAGCCAGGAGTGCTCTTCTCAGCACCCACAATGTGTTCACAATTGGCTTTTTCTGTAATTCATAGAGTTACTTGTATTTGTCGCGTATCTAAACACACCAGTAAATTGTTTTTTATTTGACCCATTGCTCCTACTACTGTTGGAATTGTCTGGGTATTTTTTTCCACATTGCTCTCATTTCTACCTGCAAATCCTAATATTTTATAACTTTGTGTTTCTGTGTACGTAATACATTGTAATCACTAGGTGTAGCAGTTTCAATGATCAATGTCACTTTTGTAATTTTTTCATGGACTATTCCATCTGTTTTTCTTGTATCACTTTTTTCAGCTGTTAGAAATAGGTGATCCCATGTGATGTATACTTTATCATTCTCTATAATGCTTTGTGGCTCCTGCTTCCAGTACTTCTCAGCCACTTCTGTATTGTAAAGTTAGCACAAATGCAGCAGTCTTGCCACATTATTGTACAGTATACAGGCCCCCTTCCATGAGTGTATCACACCCAGCCACAAGATGTGAGACTGCTTCCAATTCTTTTTGCAGAACCTACATTTGTGTGTTTCTCCTGCATGTGTACTGGACTTTGTAAACCGATGTGTACACAGTCCACTATCTTGGGCCGCTAATATTAATCTTTCACCTTTTGGTTTCAGTTCGCCTCTCCTTAACCATTCCTGCACCACACCCTGATCGACATGAAGCTGTTCCAGGAGATCGCGGTACATCCACAATATTTATACCTTTTCACAGTTCTTTCCTTCTTAACTGCTCATTCTCCTTAAATTATTTATTTTCTTTCTTTTGGCATATTTCCCCATCAATACCCATAAGGACGGACCTCCTGGGACTGATATACCATCTACGTGGTGCAAGAACTTGGTAACTCCAAATGATTCTCAGTGTGTAGGTGTCTTTATCCTGTAACTTATTCCTACATTGTTAAAGTACTTGTGAAAACAATCCTCGTCGTCCATGCTAGCAGCCTTACTCCAACCCCCTCCCCATTTTATACCACCTCCTTTGTCTACTCCTTAAGTCCACATTCTGTCCTACACTATCGTACCACTAGGTGGCAGCATGCACCCTCTCTCCTTATCTAAACTGTCTAATTAATCAGACCTGCGCTTCTAGCTTCTCCTGCAAGACTTTGCTCTTTCCCAAAGTTATCATGTAGCTCAGTTTTTTCCAGAGTTGTGGGCTAATGTTAAACTCCAAGCATTTCACTTACCTTTATGTGTAGTGTTGCTCTTTAGCTGAAGTCACTGATTGTTTTTTTTGGTCGCTCAGTTTTCACATCCTGGTTTTCACATCCTGGCTCCACATTCCAACTGCCTTTCCACCTCCCCGCAGCTTACCTTCATTCATTACCTCTGCTCCTCCTCCCCCTCCCTGCCACCTCCCTCCCCCAAGTCTTTAACTAAGAAGTGCTATCTGCGGCTCCATTTTTAAATTGGCCTCCCTGCTCCTCGATTCGATCCTACAGTAAGGCTGCTCGTGTACAAACCAGTAAGCTGAATATTCAGCAGGACTACATTGTTATCCATCCACTGATGCATATATATTTGATACTGCCTGTTATCAGAGGTTGCTGTTAATGCTGTACTTATTCATCGCTTGGAGGGGGAGTTTCCATATTTATCAAGGATATCCACACCTCCAGGTTAGTGGCATTGCACGAAGTATCGGAGACCATCCATGTGCAACTAACAGTGGGCAAGACTGCTTTTCAGTTTATAGCATCCTACAGACCTCCCTCTCAAAGTCAGGAATCCCACTCGGCTTTCCTGAAAACATTGGAGAACATGAAGATCTCTCCGAACACCATTATATTGGGTGACTTCAACTACCCAAACATTGACTGGGAGCACTACTCAAGCCCCAGCACCTTAGCCCAAAGATTCCTGGAAATTATAAACTCAAATGCTATGGAACAACTAGTCACCACTCCCACAAGAGGGGACAACATACTAGACCTGATCATTACCAATATGGGGACTCTATGCTCCACACCAGAAGTATATCCCTCATTGGTAAGATCAGACCATAAATTAATTTCACTGGATGTCCACATCCCGACCCCACCCCCAGCTCAGAAAACCACAGTGAAAAACTTCTCAAAAGCGAACTTCTCACTTCTCAAAACCGAAGTGGAATCCTTCAAGGCCCCATGGGCCAGTGGAAACTACGGCCCAAACTGCAGAATCCTATATCAATGCATTCTACGGACATCTCCAGGAATGCATGGATCATGCTATCCTAAACAAAACCAAGACCCAATCATCCAAAGGCAGGCATCCGGTCTGGTGGACCCCTGCCATAAATAAACTGTACAACAGAAGGAGGAAGCTACTACATGATAGAGCAAAATCCCTAATAGGGAAGGCATCTCTGATCAGTACTAGCAAAAAATTACGATCCCTCATAAAATCCTCCAAGGCCAGCTTCGAGAGAAAAATTGCACAGGATACCAAAGACAATCATAAGGCTTTTTTCAGTTATGTTAGAAACCTGGGATGCAACTCCCAGACTTGTTCTGAGTTGATTCTAAATGACAAAAATACACTGAACCTACAGACATCGCCAATATCCTGGCAGACAGGTTAAGTGCAAACTTCTCCACCCCCAAAAGAGCAAGTATCTATCCTGGCAGAGGGATGCCTCCCAAACATCTCAGATGCTCAGGTGAAGGCTGCCCTCTCCAAAGCAAAAAACACTGCTTCCATGGGACCAGATGGCGTCCCAGGTTGCGTCCTACATGAACTCCAAGAGGAACTAATCCCTCAAATAAAACAGCTATACAATCTCAGCCTCACTACAGGATATGTGCCCACAGAATGGCGTACAGCAACAGTGGTCCCACTCCACAAAGGTGGAGCCTCTACGGACCCTGGAAACTATCGCCCCATAAGCCTGACTAGCTTAGTCTGCAAGGCTATGGAGAGGATTATCATGGAGCTCATAAACAAAGACATTGGGGACCTACAGATACTAGATGCTACCCAGTTCGGCTTTGTCAAGGGCAGATCCTGCCTTCTGAACCTGGTTGACTTCTTTGAAACAGTCACCAAAGCCATAGATGAAGGGAAGTAGTCCACACAGCCTATCTGGACCTTGCAAAGGCATTTGACACAATACCCCACTCGGGTATCATAGATAAGCTATCCAGCTTAAATATAAACCCCTATGTCACAAGATGGGTCGCAAACTGGCTCAAAGACAGAACCCACAGAGTGAGAGTTGCTGGAGCCATGTCAGACTCGAAACCGGTCACAAGTGGCTTCCCACAGGGTTCTGTCCTGGGACCACTCTTGTTCGGTATATACTTTTCCGAGGTACAGGCAAACGTGGGAGGACTATGGCTCACCAAGTTCAGAGCGACTGCAAACTGGGTGCCATAATCAACTCTCCAGCTGACACAAACATCCTTCAAAAAGGTCTCACAGAGACAAATAACTGGTGCCAGCGCCATGGTTTAAAGCTAAATGCCAAAAAATGTATAGTCATACCCTTTGGCAAAACAATGTGCCCACAAATTACCACATAGGCGGAAACCCATTAAGTACAGAGAAAGTTATTAGGGACCTGGGGACCCAAGTTGATAGCAATCTCTCCTTTGAAAACCACATTGCCAAAGTGGTTAGAAAGACCTTCTACATAGCCCACCTCATCACGAAGAGTTTCACATCTAGATCAAGAGAGGTAATCGTGCCCCTTTATTCATCCCTCATCAGGCCCATCATAGAATACAATGCCCCTTTTGGGATGTACCTTACCCGACACCTGCAGCAATTAGAAAGACCCCAAAAGTATCTCACCAAGGGGATGAAGGGTCTCAAACAGATGCCATATGCTGCTCGGTTAAAAAAAACTCCAGCTCTACTCAGTTGAATAACGCCTACTCCGAGGCGATCTATGCCTGACATACAAAGCTATGTCAAATCCAGAATTAATGGACATGCTCCACCTCAGTAAATCTAAATCCCTTAGAGCCACACGCTCAAGGGACTTGACCCACAGCAATCCAGAGGCTCCCTTCACTCTGGAATAGAATTCCAATTCATGTGAGGCAGAGCACCTCACTGAATCTCTTCAAGAGGAATCTCGATAAGTGGATGGGGGATCGTAGGTTTGTCCCAGGGATTACTCCCGTGTCACTATTACACAGAGGCACAGTAAACTAAACCTTAAAAAGTGCACAGTATACTCAAATCAAGTGGTGGCGTAAGCCATACAGAATCGGGCTAGGCTTATAATAGTCCCAGGGCAGATAGCCTAGTATGAACCTATGAACCTATGTTAGTTATTGTTTGCAATGTTGGGATTACAAGCCATTTTGCTGTGTCATAACTTAGTTTGATAGTTTTTGCATTGTATTGGATTAGACACCATTTCTGTTGTTCTGTAACTTAGTTGATATTGGTTGCATTGTATGAGATTACATGCCATTTCCTGCTGTACATTAACCTGGGCTGAGGTTTCTAAAATGAAACAGGCAGCTTAGAAACCTGCATGTTACATCTTAGAGCATTGCTAAATTTATCTCTGCATCAGTTCTGATAACTGTTGAGCCTGTACTGTTTTTTTCTTTTCCCTTATCACTTCACATTTTTAGCGAATTATGTAATACATTTAAGTGTTTGGTAGAGAGCTGCTTAATGCATCTGAACTTACTAAAATAACATACTGCACTACTAGGAACGTCTGTTACATGTTCTCTAGTATTCCCTTTACCTTACGCCTGGGAAAGCATATTGGTAAATAAAAAGGTAATTTCCCTTACGTGAATCATTTAGCCTAACAACAGACCAATACTTGTTGCACTGGCTCCATAATTATCTCAAAGAAATCCTAAGTATTGTGTGCCGCATTATATATAGCTGTACCTGCGGAAACAGTTATATAGATGGATAGTGCTTTTTAGTCATGATAATCTGTCTATAGCCTAAACCTGTACCTTGCAATAGTTAACTATGTAGTTAATCAGTAAGCTGACAATTTTATGACGTTTCTTTTATATGCACACCTCAGATGATATCACTTTTCTGACTGTGCTACTCTCCAGCTAGCTATTTACTAACCCCCTCATTTTGTTTTTCTACTTTATCTTGTCACCTTCCTGTTCTAACCCACCCCTATCATCCTTCATTGTCTCCTCTCACCACTTCAGTACTTTACGCTCACCCACACCCGTCGTAATCAGCCCTCTGCCTTTATTTGTTTCAAGTCTCAGTGTCTAATTAATCAGACCTGCACTTCCAGCTTCTCCTGCAAGACTTTGGTCTTTCCCAAAATTATCACGCAGCTTTGTTTTTTCCAGAGTTGTGGGCTAATGCTAAACTCCAAGCATTTCACCTACTTTTACATGTAGTGTTGCTCTTTAGCTGAAGTCACTGTTTTTTTTGGATGCTCAGTTTTCACATCCCGGCTCTACCCGCTCCGTTCGTCCTATGGGCTCACTCTGCTCCTCTACCCTGCCCCCACTACCTGTAGATTTATACCTAGCCACAGCTCCACCCATATCAACTATCAATGAATCCTAAGTATCCCATTTCATCCTATACCTCACTTCCAGGGCATCCACCCATATTTCATCACTCGCCCAACCCACACATCAATCAAACTCTCTCCATTCCACACCCACAATGCCATATCTGCACACAGCTCATACATTATGCCACCCCCACACTCACAGCAAACACATCACTAACATCTTGAGCTCTTCATATCTCTACCACCATACTACTAATATCCCTTTACTCTCTCATCTCCATTGACACCCCACCACTACCTTTCACCCCCCTCCCTGGCAAACCTCATCTACTCCTAACCCCAGTTACTCACCATACTTTGCCATAGCTTCCACTCTCTTCAATACCACCTACACAGTCTACCATAGATTCAAGCTATCTGCGCTATCTAAAGCCACCACCTCCCTACCATCTACTAGACTCCACATTAAACTCTCCAAACTTCTATTACATCTAGTCCAACTAAGCCACTTTGGAGATATACACCCCAATCCAGGCCCCACCCTCCAAAACAATGTCCCACATAATGCCATCTCTTTTACTCCAGATCTACTTCAGGAAAGACACAAATCATCCCTTTTCCTTAACATTAACTCCAGGAGTATCACTAACAAAGTTCATAATCTACATGCCACCCTCTCCCTCTATTCACCAGACATTGTAATATTAACAGAAACCTGGCTAAAACCTAACATTGACAGTAATGAAATCACAGCACCAGGCTACAGCATACTATGTAAAGCCTGGCTAACTAAGAAAGGGGGGGAGGTGTAGCAATCCTATTCTAAAATCAAGTATCACTTGATCTAGTAGATTTAAAACTCCCTGATTTTGAAAACGCGGAAATAATACTTGCTAGACTTAAAATCAAGCCCAATAAAAGTATAGATATCCTTGGTGGATACATTCAACCAGGAAACAATATTCCAACACTAGAATGCATACTACACTGGGCATCTAACCCCCTTCCACAAGAAATAATCCTTGCAGGTGATTTCAACATTGACTGGGTAACATGATCCTCCTCTAATCCAACATCACAGATAAAGCATCTGGTCAACGATTCATATTGGACTGGACATTAGTAAACAACCCAACCCTAATGTCCCACTCAGGATGTCTCCTTGACAACCTAAGTGATCATCAGCCGACCTTTCTCATTTGTACTAAAACCCATCAAACCCACCAGACCACCTCCCATCAAATTAGAGACAAAAGTAATTTCAATTCCAATAACTTTATTTCCTCCCTCAAAAGCTGCAGCTGGGAAACTCTGACAGCTACCTCTTGATGAAGCAGTTAATTCCTTCAACTCCACCTTCTTAAACATCCTCAGCCATCACGCTCCACCAAGAACCATTAGAGTTAAATCTAACTACACTCCTTGGCTTAGTAAAGAATGTAGATCTCTTCTTAGGACATGGGATAAGGCCTGGGTACAATTTCACAAAAATAAATCCCACTTAACAAAGCAAACTTACCTGGAATTGCACAACAAAGCCAAAAAGATAGTGAAAAGGGATAAAACCAATTCCTACCCATAATATTCAAATAAAACACTCAAACAATCCACCAGAAAATCTGGTCTGCAGTCAATATCATACTACACCATGGTAAATCAGCTACTCCCACTCCATCAACACCCAGTAACACAGAAAATGTAGCAACCCAGTTTAATACCTACTTTACTGAGTCAATCCAAGCCCTTGCAACCTCTCAGCCCTACAATAATAACACTACTCCTGTCACAAACCAAAATACCACCCATACCCAAACCTCCACCAGCCTGTTTTAATTCCACCCAATCTCTGTTTACACAACCAAAAATCAATTAAAAAAAACTCAAACCAACTTCCCTAACAATTGACAACCTCTCTGCAGAATTCCTTCAAACTGCAGCAGAAGGAATTGCCTACCCTGTAACCAATTCTCATTAATAGATCTATCACGGAGAGCCTGGTCCCCACTATTTGGAACATTTCTTACATCATACCCCTACACAAAGGAGGTAAGTCCACTGAATTAACAGACTACTGCCCCATTGCTATCTTATCCCCCTGTCTAAAATTTTGAAAAGAGTCATTCACACCAAACTCATGGAACACCTTCAAAGAGTAAAACTGCTTACAGATACACAACACGGCTTCCACCACTCTCATAGCACTACCACAGTCCTGATGTCCTTTACCAACACAGTTAACCATCATCGAAATAACGGACTATACATGTCTGCTATTTTCCTAGACCTATCCAAGGCCTTCGATATGGTTAACCATCCAAAACTAATCAACATCCTCTCCTCTCTAAACCTCTCTACCTCTTCCATCTTCTGGTTCCAGAAATTACATTGCAGGATGTCAACAAGCCACCCTCTGTCAGCAACTACTATCGCACCTCCTTCCAGTTAGCATAGGAGTTCCCCAAGGTTCCATCCTGGGACCCCTAATTTTCTCTGTCTTTACCAGTCAACTCCATACCTCCACACCCCACACCACCATAGTCCAATATGCTGATGATTCAACCCTCTTATGCTCAGCCTCCTCTCTTCAAACTCTTGACAAATACACCCAGGAATTCTTCCTATTGGCTGAAAATTGGCTCACTAACTCCCACCTCATCCTCAACCCAAACCAAACAAACCTTCCCCTCTTTCAACCAGTCAAAACCCCCTTTTCCCCAAACAATACCTCCTCCCCACCCTTTAGGATCTTATCTAAAAACAATATCATCATTACCTCCTCAACCCACACAAAACTGCTAGGTGTAGAAACAGACAACAATCTGAAATGTGATATACATATTGCCCAAGCTATTAAAAAGGTCCACAAGAAACTCGTATAGGAATAATGGATTCCTTACCAAGAATGTCAAATCCACTATTGCCCGAACTTGCCTCCTATCTACTCTCTTATATGCTTCGTCAGTACGAACCAACCTCCATAAAAACGACTTTGCCAGACTTGAATCTTGCTACAATAAGATAGCCAGATTTGCAATTGGTGCTTCATAGAGATCCTATCACTGCATATCACTTAGACAACTAAACTGGCTTGAACTTCCACAATTAATGCGCTTTAATCAACTTACCTTCGCTCACAAAATCCTCCTTCACCCAGATAAAACTCCTGCTCTTCATAACCTCTTAGAATCATACAACTCCTCTAGACATCTCCACTCTTCCAACAAATCCCTCCTACAGGTCTCCAAACCAAACAACGCAGCCAGTGAATCACTGTTCTCACACTACATTTCCAAATTATGGAATAAACTCCCAACCTCTCTTACTACCAACTGCTCCATTCCACAATTAAAAAAGTTTCTCAAAACACACCTTTCAAATTCTTGGCTCTGTCCCTGCAACCCAACGTGATGTTTAATAATCCCTTCCTCAGTAGTGATAACCCACTTTTGTATGTCCTCCCTATGTCTTGAAACCGGAACTGGCTACTGCATTATATAAAAGCACATCTATCTCTCCAGTTACCTGTCTTCTACTATGTTCTTTCAACAGCTATTTGTTATCCGTGCTATTTAAGACATACTGGTTACAAATATACTACCACCTCTACATGTAATTATAGTCTTCACTCTCATTGCATCACTGTCTTCATACATTATTTGTACTACCTGCTATTGTATTACTGGTTTATTCCTTTGTATTAATTGTTTGTTGTTTGGCTTTTTCATCATGTACTGCTTTATGATTTAGGTAAATAAGGATTTTTTCTCCCTGGGCTTCTGTTGAAAAAGGACCTATGTCCAGTTAGACTTTCCCGGTAAACAAATGTAAAAATAAAAATAAGTAAATAAATAAATGTATTTGCTATCAGAATTTTGTCTACTTCTGGTTTGATTTCTATTCCCACTTGACACTGGGATGCTTCTACTAATCTTAGCAGAGATGTCATCTAAGACTTCCTCTCCTCATGTTTTAAAACTTTCACTATATTTGGAATTGATGAGGTCAGCAGATATGTATACAGTCTCATGATTGTAAATATATACATGTAATTAATTTCGAGGAGGCACATGCCTCTTTCAAAATGAGAAATATATAACCTAGGTATTCACTGATTTTTATATATCATTTGATAAAGATGAAGCTTTTTTCTTGTTTTCCTGTACAAATAGGTTCATAGGACAATACTAGGCTATTGGCCCAGAGGCCCTTATAAGCCTAGCCAAGAATTTCACCCATGTTCCCACAATGTCAGCATCTGTTTTCCCTGTCCAGCAGGGACACAGGTGGGATCCTAGGGATATATTTTCTGTTTCCCATCCAGTTGTCCAGGTTTCTCTTAAAGAGGGCTAGTGAGGTACTCTGCTTAACATGGAGAGGTAGTCTATTCCACAGATGGGGGAGTCTTTGGGACACAAATCTATCACTGGAGAGAGGGGACAGGGCTTTTTAGCCTATCTGTATAGGATAGGTGTTTGAGACCTTGGATTTTCATTATGGATCTGATAAGGGGAGCAGGGATACAGAGTACAGGGATTCCTGGACCTCGCTCCTGGATGAAACTTTCCTGAGGTGGGCCATGAAAGCCTAGGCAGAGACAGCACACAGTGTGGCCAAAGGGTCAGGTCATCATCAACCTGGGCACAAGTCCCTCACGACAGATTGCATGCTTAGTACATTGTTATTATTGTGATAATTAGTGGGGACACCATTTTCCCCAAAGGGGATAATTATGCATTTCTTGGCATTCAGTTTGAGGCCATGCTTCTGGCACCAGTCATTAGTTTGGTTAAGGCCCTCTTGGAGGATATTCACATCACTAGGGAAATTTATGACAGCACCCAACTTGCAGCCATCTACAAACTTGGTCAGCCACAGACCACTGGTTTTGACTTGCACCTCAGAAAAGTATATCTCAAACAGTAGAGGCCCCAAGACCGATCCTTCGGGTACGCCACTTGTTACGGGTCAACTATTAGAGGTGGCTTCCCCTATTTTGACTAAGTGGATTTTATCAGTGAGCCATTTAGCTACCCATCTGGTAACATATGGGTTGATGCCTAGCTGGGAGAGTTTATCTATTATGTCTGAGTGGGGAATAGTATCAAAGGCTTTGGATAGGTCAAGGTAGGTGGTGTGCACCGTCTTGCCCTTATCCATGGCTTTGGTGACTGTTTCAAAGAAAGCGATCAAGTTTAACAGGCATGATCTCCCTTTGACAAAACCAAACTGTGTGGGATCAAGCATTTGGAGGTTGCCAATGTCCTTTATTATAAGGTCCATGATAATGCATTCCTTGGCCTTGCAGATCAGGCTAGTTAGGCTGATGGGCCTATAGTTGCTTGGTGGATGCTTCACCTTTGTGCAGAGGGATGACAGTGGCTGTACTCCATTCTTCTGGGATGAAGCCGGTGCTCAGGATTTGGTTGAATAGAGTGCCAAGTGGTGCTGAAAGCTCTTGCCTGAGTTCATGATAAAATAATGGTAACCACAAAGATGCTGCAGGGTGAAATGAAACTGAGACTAGCAATACAAACACCAGCAAACTACGACAGCTGTAAGATGGTAAAAGACAGCCAAAAAAAAAAACATTCACAGTAAGAAACTGTTTGCTGAATGTAAAAATACACAAAGGAACCAGAGCCAGATCCACTAATATAAAATCTTTTACTCAATCGATGTGCTTTCATCCTTATCTAAAGACTTCATCAGAGATCTTAAAACATTTTTATCTGCAAGTTAATGCATCATTCATCAAGAAAATATTTCAAACTTTTAAAGTGACATTTTGCTATAAACTAAAAACAAAAGCCTATATTTAATACATTAATATATTTGTGTCAAAGTGTAACAATTTGCAATCAGATATTGGCACAGTGGTTAAGGTACTCACCTGACAGACACAAGGTGCAGTGTGTGATTCTCACATGGGGTACAAACATACCTATGGCCAAAAATGTTAAACATTTTTAAATATTTTTAAATATTGACGATTAGTCTAACATAGTGTATCTATACTTCAGAACACTGTTAAGAGAAAGCATTTCATTCAAACCTAGCTTAATAGTAGCATTCAGTCTTATTTTCCATTTTAACTGTCTTTGTTCTAGTAACAATTCACCTTTGTCACCCCATTTTGAAGCATAAACTCTATCAATCACAAAAAATAAAAATTTATTGAAACCAGGGCATTCAAGTGTGTGTTTATAGAGAGTTGGTCAATTTAGATTTTTTGATCATTTCTATGTTCTTTTAACGTCCAAATCCTTTTGCCTACATAGAATGCAGGATATGCTGTACGTGTTGCAATGTAAACTACCATCTTAGAAACCCCTGGACATGGTATGGGTTTGTCAAAATCTTCGACTATCACATATGGCCCATCATTGATGACTCTACTGTATTTACAACTGACACACTTAAACATCTTTGAGTGTCTATGATGTTAGCCCTGACTACTGCTTTTTTCAAAAATATTTTTCAAATTGTCACCTTTTTTGTAGGTAATCTTAGGGTGTGCATCTAGTATTTGTTTGTAGTCCGCTGTAAAAACCATGCCCCAAGTATCAGAGTATAGCTCTAAATTTTGGTGCTTGATAGTTATAAATGATAGCCACTGTTCCATGTTTATCGTGGGTACTACCCTCTTTTACAATTTTGTTGTCAACAGTATTCTCAAGGGATGTTTTTGTTCTTAAAATAGGAGCAAATTTGTCAACCCTCTATGAGAATCTCATTTGCTACTGAATTCACCAAATAGATAGAATAACATCTCTCCAAGAACACATTATCTAATTTAAGTAGCTCAGTCTGAAATGTAGCATTGTCTGAAACCAGTCTAGAAAGATGGACCATTTGTCCTTTAATGATGCTTGTTTTCTGATAAAAAGAATGACTACTGTCATAATGTAATAATGAGATGGACTGTCTCCTTCCTGTAAATATTAGATATGTATTCACAGTTAGCATAATCTTTTGAGATAGTAAGGTCTAAATATTTAATAGAGTCCTTACTAATATTGATTGTCAACATCAAACAATTGGTCAAGTTGCTTAATTCTGCCAAAAACAAATCAAAGGTTGATGGTTCACCAGTCCACAAAATGATTATATCCTCAAGAAAATGATACAAGTGAGACACACTCTTAAAATGTGGAGAAGTGAATTGTGTCTGCAGTCAGGTAAGACTAAATTAGTGTAAGTAGGTGCACATCCAGCCCCCATTGCCACCCCTGTCAGCTGGTGGTGGTATTCGCCATCAAAGTGCACAAAGTTATTTTTCAGGATCATGGCCAAACATTCACGTTTACTAGTTTTTTTCCATGGGGGGTTTGGATTTGTCCTTTACTAGTATACTTTGAAAATGTTCCATACCAATGTCATGCGGAATGACTGAAAGTAAATTAATAAAGTCTATAGTAATGAACACCAAATGTTCATCAAAAGGTATAGCACTAAGTAGGTGTAACAGATTCCAAGAGTCTTGAATGATGTGTGTTTCTTCATAGGTTCATACTAGGCTATCTGCACAAGCCTTTAGTATGGGGAACTATACCCATTATTTTGCTGTGCCTCTGTCGAGCAGTGACACTGATCCATTGGTCAAGATTTCTCTTGAACAAGGCCAGAAGTGCTCTGCCTCACATATACCGGGTTTTATTCCACAGCATAGGAGTCTTTGGGTGATGAATCTATCCCAGGTTTAAGTCTCCGCCCTTGTGGCTCTGATGGATCTAGATTTTTGAGGTGAAGCATATTCATCAAATTTGTATGTTAGGCAAAGGTCACCTTGAGCAGCATGTGTTTACTGAATAGAGCTGGAGTTGATGTTTGAGACCCTTTATCCTTTGTGGCCTCTCCAGCTGCTGCAAGTGTCGGGTCAGATACATTCTGAATGGGGCATTGTACTCAATCATTGGTCTGATGAGTGATGAGTATAGGGAGACTATGACCTCCCTACAAGAGCTTTACAGTAAAAATCCACAAACATAGTTAATGGTTCTGTTTTGGATTTGCTTGCAGAAACAGTTGGTCTAAGTGGGGGGGGGGGTGTTAATATTTCTGTGGATCTTCAGTATTCCAAATATAGCAGGAATCACTGTTTTTTCCACTTTAACAAACTCAAAAACTTCATTAGTCATGAACCCTTGGGACATCAAATCCTGCAGATAAAGCTCTATTTTTGCATAAGCCATGTTTGTCATTTCTTGACATTTGAACGTATGCAGTCGTGTCACTGAGTACATCCCACATTTTACTTGTATACATAATGTAGTCCATGACCACAGCCCCCCACCCTTGTCGGGTTTCATGACTCTTAAGTTGCTGTTGTCCTTAATCTGCTATAATGGTTCTCTCTCAGCTTTTGATAAATAGTCGACAGGTTTTTTAGCTTGTTTCAATAACAATCTAAAGGTCCGTTCGCGTACTTTTTTTGAAAACTGTAACCAAAGGATAGCTGAGTGGGATGAAAGTACTTTTCCTTTTTAAAGAACCCTTTCAAAGGGGTGGCTTGAAATTACCAAAAAACTTTGTAAGGTTGAACTATCTAATGTACAGTTTGAACTGAATAAGAAGGTGAACAATGTCCTGCTTAAAAGAAGGAATACATTTAAAACCCTTTTTAAATAAAGACACATACTTGATTTGAGGTGACAAATGACTGTAGTTAAAACCATCATTTTCTACAATTTTAAAAAGTGTGTCATGTTTGGCAACAGATAAATCAGAAAACAATAACATTATAACAACACCACTATAACATTGATACCCACACCAACCTCCTTGGAGCAATCATAGGTGACCAATTTAAATCTGACCTCCATGTATATCACTGTATCAAGAAAACCCACCAAAAGCTTGGTCTTCTGTACAGAAATAAAAGATTCCTCACACCCAACTCCAGAATTTCACTAGCACAAGCTTACCTTCTCCCTCACCTATTGTACGGCTCACAAATGTTAACTAACCAACAGCCCTCTCTAGTCTCCAAACTCGAAACTACCTACAACAAAGTAACAAGGTTTGCAGCTAATCTGCCCTTAATATCACACCACTGTCACGCTCTCAACACTCTCAGCTGGCTTGAGTTTCCCAATCATCTCTTATTTACACAACTTCTCATCATCCATTTTATCCTGAAGAAGCCCTCCTTCTGCCCTAACCTATCCTCTCTTGTTTCCCTCTACAACCACCCTCGATCCATCTGAAACTCTAATCAATGTCTCTTACAGATTCACAAGCCTAGAAAATCTATTGGACAGAATCTCTATAGCTACCTTCCCGCTCTGTCATGGAACAAGCTCCCTCTGACCCTCAGAAACATTTCCCATGTCCAGGAATTCAAGAAAACTCTTAAATGACCTAAACAGCACCTGGTCTTGTGTCTGCAATCATCCCACCCGATCCCCCTCTCTCTCCCACATTCTTTCCTGTCCTTACTCTCCTTCCATATTCCTCCCTTCCCCTTACCTCTCTAACACTAACCACCTAACAAATTAACAGTCACCTACTTCTAATCATTGTCTTCACTTCCTAACTTCTGATAACATGATGCCCGATATCCCACCTGCAACTACCTCATAATTAAACACACACACAGCATTTGAAAAGCACAGCGCTCCATGGACCTTCCTTATGGTATTTTCGTTTTGCTAACGTATTGTCACTACCCGCCTCAGGATAAATCTCTTATACTAAATGTATTTCTTACTGATTTTTTAACTTGTACCGAAAATAACAGCTTCTTATTTACTCTATTGTATATTTTTGCCCTCTACTGCAATCCTCTAATTTTTGTTGTATTGTTATTGTATATTAAGTCAATTTCTGTAATTGTTGCTTAATTTAATGTACTATGGAGCTTTTCTCCCCGGGCCGCCGCTGAAAAAGGATATCAGCCCAGTTGGCCTTTCCCGGTTAACAAATGTCAAATAAATAATAAATAAATAAAACATTCCATTCTGGTTCCTCCTCCTTCCTTGTTCTTTTCAACAATTTGGGGGTTTGGGGGTATTCTTCTGCTGCATCCTTGGGGATGGACTCACTTGTCCATGCTGGAAGGATTGTCTCTAGCCATTGAATAAAAAAACATAATTCTGTATATTATCAGAAATTCCTGCCACATGCATAGTGAAGGGACTAGAAACTGATTAATGTCTGTTGTCCTGCCCTATATCGTTATAGGACTTAAGAACTTTAATAGCAGTGTATTCCCTTGTGTTTGGGGAATGCTCCTTTCTCATCATATTCCTGCTTGTCCCTAAGGATCTTTTCCTGCTTTCAAGTCTTATTTTTCTTTACCAAGTTGTCCACCCTACTAAACACTTTAAAATATTCTTGTTTATATGTCTTGAAAGCTCATCCATTTCAATACTACTGTTAAGCTGTAAGAATTCTGATTCCAAGAATTGCATTTTACTTTCATTGTCAGAAATCAGCAGTTTCATTAATTCAGTGCCCATACAGTTAAATAGTTCAACAAGCTCATACTACACTAGGGAGTTGACTTTAAGGTCAACAGGGTATTTCCTGCAACGGAGCCCTCTAGGGACTCTTTTGGACTTAATACACTCACCTAAATAAATATTATCAGTCTGTCATTTCCTGTATTTAATCAAATGCAGCTCAAATAACTTAATGTGAGAAAGAACAGTACCTTTAGCTGAAGGCTCACATATCGTAAACTCAGGATGTATAAGCTGTGTTTTCATATCAAAAGTATTACCTTTTTCATTTGGTATTGCATGAATGGAAAGGTCCTGTGTAGAACAGCGTGGGTGTCTGTTCACTGCAGAATCCAAAAGTACATTTTCATCCCCATCGCAGGCTCCAGGAACATATTTTGAGAGCTGCTGGATCAAGATAATTAGATCCCTGGACCAAGAATTTATAATAAATCAAAATAGTAATAAACTACATGAAAAACAAATTCACCGAACTGAAGAACTGCTGTTAGAAAGCTGTGCCTCGTGGAACACAGGACTGGTGGGTGAAAGACTGGTAACCACAAAGATGTTGCAGGGTAAAATGGAACTGAGAACAGCAACAAAAACACCACCAAACTCCTCCAGAAACCAAGACAGCTGTAAGATTTATTTATTTATTTATTTGCATTTGTTTACTGGGAGGTCTACTGGGCCAGGGTGAACCCGTTTTCAGTAGTGGCCTAGAGAGAAAAGCTCCAAAAAACAAAACACGATAAAACTACAGAATCAAAATTCAGAACTCAAGCAGCGATGGTACAGAACACTACATTACAGAATAGGTGATGCAATAAAATAGATAATACTAGTTCTACAGATGTTATATTTTAAGTATGCAAGCCAAACAAGAATACAATTGATGACATGGGATAATAGCGAATGTGTGAATAGTACAGTATTGTAGTTTTGAAGTAGAGAGGGAAATATGGAGAGCAGCAGATTAAAGATAGTGAGAGTGAGGGACAGCCTTAGCACTATTACTATATAGGCATCAAGAATGAATAGAAGATATGGGAGGTAACTGATATAGTAGATTGTGTGGCTGGGAGGCACATGTTGGACTTAGTAAGTTGGAAGCACTGAATGTATATGTGAGGAGTCTGAGCCATAAGTGAGATGGGGAGGAAAAATAGGAAGGCTAGGTATATTGGATTTTTTTATAGTCAGTGTTGGTACATGTACATAGTCAATGGGAGAACGAGTGCTGTTTCAGCGAAGTGTTAAAGCACTCAGGGTTGCTAGTAGACCTAATTGAAGGAGGGCGATGGTAAAAAAGATGGTAAAAGGCAGCCAAAAACCATTCACACTAAAACTGTTTGCTGAATGTAAAAATACACAAAGGAACCAGAGCCAAGTCCACTAATATAAAATCATTTAATCAATCTAATCACTTCTGTCCTTGTCTAAACACTTCATCAGCAATATTAAAACACTTAAACTGCAAGTCATTTTATATTTATATCTATATAAGAAAAGGAAGAAACCGACCACCAGGTAGCCAAGATTTAGAAACAAATTTAATATCAAATAAATCACTGTTAAGTATTTTCGTCTTACCAGAGTTTTTCAGAACCATGAATAAAATCAAGTTACATCACATTTAAAAAGTGTAGTACAAAGAACTTTCCCCCACCAAGCACCAATAAGAAATGGACTTAACTGAAAAGTCTGCCAAAAATTTAAAAGATATGACAAGGCAATATACACCAGTCACAAACAAGCAAAGACAGTTATATATTCGCTTTAAGACCTGGAAAATGTGTAGTATCAAGTCGGAGCTGCCAAAACATTTCTCTGTGAAGTAATCTATTCTGATGGTCATCTGAATAAATTGCAGAATCAACTTGTTCAAGCAGCATAAACTTGAATTTACAAACTAACATAAACTGAAGCGCACCTGTTTCTCATTACTGATGCTCACTATTCTAACAGACTGGACATCACATGTCTTTAGTCTGCTGATTAGCGCAGAACAGTCAGACAATAAGCTGCCATTTAGCTGCTTCTTGTGGTGCAGGATTTGAACCCTCAGCCTCCATTTGCCTGCTATATGACTCTTAGCATGTCACTTAATTTATTTATTTTTATTTATTTATTTTACATTTGTTGACTGGGTTAGTCCGACTGGATAGATGTCCATTTTCAGGGGAGGCCCGGGGAGAAAAGCTCCACATACCAAAAAAGAGACAGCACATACATCACTGAGTGATAATCTCAGGCATACATGTTTAGAAAAATATTGACAAAGAATATAGGCAGATATCAGTATACACAATGTGCAGACATTACATCTGATTGACAAAGACATATCAGAAAATGTGAACATAGAATACAATCAGATCTCATAATTCATGATGCTTAGACATTCAAATGCTATGAGACATAGATACCTGGCTAAACAGCAGGCTGGCTAGCAAGACATGTATTAGTGAAGTTGTTAGTCAGGTTTAGAACAAGAGCACAGCCAATGAGATGTGAGGAATTTTTTGAGTTCTCTTTTAAATAAGTGTAGTGAGGTTTCCTTGGTAATGGTAGTAGGGAGTAGATGAGTTGGCAAATATAGCATCGCCTGCAGAGTTGTTGGATATTTGAGTCAGTATCACTAGTTTATGAGCTGAGCGTAATGGCCTGGGGGCACTATGAGGGGTGAGAATATTTTTGAGGGCAGGGGTGTTATCAGGTTGATGGAGTATTTTATGTGCTACTATAAGCTGGTTGAACTGTAGAAGGGTAGGATACTCTAGCCATCCCAGTGCTTTGAGGTTCTGGCAATGGTGGGTCCTAAAAGCCATCCCAATAGCAAATCTGGCTATGTGATTGTAACATCCTGATAATTTGTTGAAATTGGTTTTGGATAGGTTGGTGAGAACAGGGGAGGCATACATAAGGGTAGAGAGGAGGTGTGATCTTGCAATAGCTACCCTAGCTAGGGGGGTGAGGAAGGGTTTGGCTCTGTACAGGGAGCCAAGTTTTTTGTTGATGGACTTAATAGTGTGATGACATGTTTATCAAATTTAAGGTTGTTGTATATTATTACTCCTTGAAGCTTTGTGTGGTCATCAGGGGAGATAATGGTGTCATTGCTAGATTTGATGTTGAAGGAAGGAGGAGAAATTCTATGGTTAGGGGAGAAACATAGTAGCTTGGTTTTGTCAGGCTTTAGAAGTAGGTGGCAATTAGCTAGCCATGTTTCTACTGTGCTGAAAGTGGTCTGGGTGAGGTTTAGAAGTTGTGTAGGAGAGGAAGCGGAACATAGCGTTGAGTCATCTGCATATTGGATGCAGGTGGTTCCTAGGATGGTGGTGTGCAGATCATTGATAGAGAAAAGAAGGGGACCTAGTATGGACCTTTGTGGGACACCTAGGGTTAGAGGAAGTTGGGATGACAGCTTGCTCTGCCATAAGACAGCCTGCTGTCTACCGTTTAGGTAGGAGTGAAACCATTGCATTGCATGTTGGTCTAAACTGATGGTTTGTAGGGTATTGAGCAGTAGCTGATGGTTGACCATATCAAAAGCTTTTGAGAGATCTAGAAAGAGTGCTGAAGATAGTTTGTTGTTCTACAATGAAGATTGGTGACATTAGAGAAAGATAGAAGAGCCGTGTTGGTACTGTGGAATGGCCTAAAGCCATGCTGAGAGTCAACGAGCTTTCCGTTTTGAATAAGAAAGTGCATGATTTGTTTGTGTATGCATCTTTCCATGATTTTAGCTAGTGGTGAAAGAATGGCTATAGGTCTAAAGTTAGATAATTCTGTGGAACTTCCTTCTTTATGGAGAAGTATAACGTGATATTTTCCATATTACTGGGATGGATCCTTCTGAGATGGATCTGTTGATCAGAATAGAAATGGGAAGTGCTATGGCATCAGCTGCTTTTTGAAGATATTCAGCTGGGAGGTGGTCGGCAGCTAGTGTAGTAGGTTTTAGCTTTTTAAGTAAGGTCCGGATCAGGTTGGTAGGTACGGTTTGAAAGGTAAAAGTGGGTTGGGTGCTGGATAGATCAGGTCTAGATGTGCCAGAGCTGGTGTTTGTGCCGATGGAGTGAGATGGGTAGCTAGAGACTGGATAGTTTCAGTAAAGAAGGAGTTGAAGCTGTTTGCAATTTCTACAGGGATTTTATCAAGGGCAGCTAATGGGGTAGGAGTGGCAGAACAGCCTGGGTGAAGAAGATTGTTAATACCAGCCCAGAACTTTTGAGGTTTTAGCTGATATTTTTGCTGTAGGAGGGTGTAGTGATTTTATTTGTCTAGAATGACAGATTTTTTGGTCTGGTTCCATAGCTGCCAGTATCCTACTTGGTCCATAGGGGCTTTAGTAACATGCCACCTGGTCCAGGCGTTGTTTCTTAGTTTAAATTTGATTTTTGTTTTATTTGCTAGCCACGGTGCAACTGTGGCTTGTACACGGATGGTACGGGTAGGAGCATGGTGGTTAATGATGAACAGAAATCTGGTACTGAAGTACTCAACTGCTTCTTGTAATGGGAGTCATTTCAAGACATTCCAATTACATGCTTTGAGTTCTTTTTGGAAGTTGTCAAGGTTAAAGTTCCTGACGTTTCTTGCAGTGTTGTAGGTGGGCTGGTTGGGAATGTCAGCTTTGAGCCTAATAATATAGGTAAGGCAGTGATCACTTAGATCATTGGGTAATGTACCTGACTTGTACTTTTGGGGGTGGCTGTTAAGTATCCAATCGAGGATACTAACTTTGACTTTATTTTTGCTAAATCTGGTGGTGGTGGCAATGATCTGAGTAAACCCGTGGAGGTTTAAATGGGTGGAGGGAGTTTCAGAGGAACAGGTGTTCCAATCAATGTTAAAGTCCCCCAAGACAATGGTTTCCTGGGGATAGTTAGAAGCTAGCCCATGTAAGATATTTTCTAGAGTATTATCATTCTTGCCGGGTGGGATATAAATGCAGACAATGTATCTGCATTTATTTTTGTTTATTATTTGTTTGGTGATGCGAATTTCTGCATTGCCAAACTGGGGTGACTGTTGGGTGTCACTTGTTATTGTTAGATTACACTTGTATAGTACAGCTACCCCACCACCTTTCCAGGAAATCCGGTGCAGTCTAAGGATGTTGTACTGTGGGGAAGTTATTTTGTTATCTTTGGTTATTGGTTTTAGCCAGGTTTCTGTGAGGCAGTGGATATCAGGGGAGTGAACAGCTAAGAGTCCATGTAGGCTATGGATCTTGTTTAGGCTTTTGATGTTGAGATGACAGACCAGAAATGAGTCTGGAAGTCTATCAATCTGGGTAGTACATGCTGGGTTGTTAGATGGTGTGCTTGGGTCTACTGTTGTGGATGGGCCAGGGTTGGGGTGGATGTCTCCATCCTTCATAAGATTAATTTTTAAGTTGCTTATGAGTCTTAAACATTTATGATTTTTTCATAGCTTTTAGTTTTTAAGCTAATGTATAGGTATTTAGATGGGTGATGGTAATTGGGGGGCGAGGAAGTAGGAGAGGGGGTGGTTATGTGGTGGATAAACTTATTAAATGCAGGGTTGGTGTCTGAGGGTTTGGGTATTGGATTTCAAGATGCTGTACATATTCATAGGAGCTCAGGTGATGAGGAATGAGAAGGAGGGGTAGTGAGGGTAGCAGCATTAGTGTTCTATCTGTAGTCATAGTACATTACTAGGGTAGGGTCTGTATGGAGTGTATGTGGTGGATAAAAGATTACAGAGAATAAAATAGCTATAGGTGGGTTACTATGGATAGTGGGGTGGATAGAGGGTGTATTATTATGCTAGGAATTTGCTGGGTTCTAGGAGCACGTGCAGTTGGTTAGCTAATTCCGGGGGCATGCCAGTGGTACTATAAACATAGTACTACTGGGGGTGGGTAGGATATGGGGACAGGGTGGGTCGCAGAGCGAGCGGAGTGGGGCTAAACCAGTAAAGCAGATGCCTAGAGGCAGCATGTGCAGGTATAAGTTACAAGCACGCTTTTTTTGTTTCTTTTATATGCCCAATACTCTGTTCTAGTCCCTGCTGTTAAAAACTATACAGTTCCCTGCCTGCTTCTCAATTTACAATGCAGAGAGCCTGTTTTCCAATTCCCTTTTGTAGTACACTTGTTTCACTTAGATTATTGAGAAATGCACTGTTTGGAGGTGTTGAACAGTAGAGAGCATGCTGTTTTTACCTTAATTGGGGAAGAAAGAAGGCTACAGGAAAGTCGAACCCTTCCAACCTAATGCTTATCAGCACAAACAGATTACAAGCGGGAGTTATGGGGACATTCACCAGTGCTTTTTTGGACCCAGTTTGTTAGGTTTACAGGTGGCAAAGTATTTTAGTGGATATTGACCTTATTAAAACAAGTTTTATGTCCTGATACTAGCATGTGGACCATGTGACAGTGGTGTAAACAGTAGCATGGATATAGCACACACGCTTTCTCACATACACATGCACACACACACACACAGATGCGCACTGTTAGGGACATCAGTCCCCCAGTAGTACAAGTCTTCCGTACTTGTTATTCCTGGAATGCCCCTATATGCTTTTACAAGCCTTTCAGGGGGAGGTGAGGTGAGGTAGGAACACCTAGAGAAGGGATATGATTATTGTACTATACCAAGAACAGAGTTAATCATTCAAACATTCAGTATACACGATTATCAAACAAGTCCACATGCACCTTTTAGTATTAGCAGACAGCAGCACTCTCTCCTATATATCTGCCTTAAGGGCTCAGTTAATATTCATTATTTCTGTCCCTTATCAATGCTACACGACCCAGGACAGACCACTAAATCAATGCAAACGACAACAAATGGATACAATATCAACAGCAGTTTGCGAGTAATCTGTAGCAGCCGGTACCAATAAACATGCCTTAATTCATCAAGGTTTCAGTTTGCGAGTAAATGCAGTAAACAGTTAGTACATTGAGCTCAGATAAAGAAACAAGAATTAAATACATAAGTATGTGAACATACCTCAGTCAACTGGAACCCGATGCACTGGTTAATTTGAAAATGGCTGGTCAGGTAGTTGAGTATGATTACTTGAGAGAGGGGGGAGGTGAAGGGCTGGACTGGTCTAAACCAGGAGAGCAGATGCCAAGAGGCAGCATGTGCAGGTATGAGTTACAATCAGACAGTTAATCAGACATTATTAATCAGACATTATTAATCAGACATTATTAATCAGACATTACTCCCAGAATGAGTTTGGAAAAAGTTCAATGTGGATCAGTGCTAAATTGCTGAGCACATGTACACTTCTGTCTTCTTTATCACACTATGCAGACTGATATAAACTGGTTGTGATCTCTGCAGTTTAGTTCTGTACCACATTACATCAATCCGTGCTTTCTTTATTCCACTGAAACTAAATGCTAGATTGACTGCTTCTGGTTGCTAAATAAAATAAGGGATCACGTCAGTCGCCCTGCTAGACAGGGGTCCAGGAAAGTAAATAATGTGGGAAGAAATAGCCAGGGAATTGTTACGGCTAGGCTTGTATAGGCCCTAGGGCTGATAGCCTAGTACCAACCTATGAACCTAACAACCAGAAAGCAATGTACTATTGTTGGAAGACTGAGATTATTGTTTACTGCTGAGGCTGGGGAGAGATTTGGGGTATTGCTGCAGTCCCAGATGTGGAGTAATGGATTGTATAACAGGCAGGGAAGAAATCAGTTAAACAATTTTTTCCCTAAGTTTTGTAGTCTGCTATAAATCCTATGTGTAGGGGTAAGGTAAGGGATGTAGAGCTGTATACATGACAATATTTTATTTAATGAGTGACACTGCCTTACATTATAAATATTATAAATGCTAAAATCCATCCATGCAGAGTAAGGCAGTCAGTTTGCTGAACTGTAGATGTCCCTAACAGTGCGCATCTGTGTGTGTTTGTGTGTGTGTGTGCATGTGTATGTGTATGTGAGAAAGCGTGTGTGCTATATCCATGCTACTGTTTACACCACTGTCACATGGTCCAAATGCTAGTATCAGGACATAAAATTGTAGGTCACTCTGAAACAGATTTGATTATGATTTTAAGTAACAGTAAGCACCTCTGGAAAAAATACTTTAATGTATACTGTGAAACTGCTTTTGCGTTTGAAATAGCTGTACATGATCTTGCAAATTCTGTGCGGCCTCTCCTTGATGGGTTAATGTTGAATAGTATAAACTATAATGTGAGCTTTAAAGAGTGCCCCTTGCTTTCATTAACTTGTACCGTATCTCATAAGTAAATGATTTTATTATGTTTGTACCAGCAGCAATTTAGATGCGGAGCTTTAACAGCAGAGTATCTACACAGTTAGAATGATATGTTCTATACCGTCTTTAACATTATTCATTTTTGCGATCAAGGCTGAATCACAGTGATTATTTCATATCTGCTACTACACTGCTCACAGCAAACCTGAAAAAAAGGCTAAAAGGCATATTATCATCTTGTGCTGGAAAAGTTTCTCATGTTTGCTGGCTGAATAACAGGCTTGACAAATGATTTTCAGAGCATTACAGTCCAATCCAACAGTAAATCATAGGGCGTCTCTTTGCTACTTCAGTTGCAAAATAAGCTAAGGATTTTTATCAGTAAGATACAATACTGAGCTTGGCAGAAATATAGTTTTTGGTATAACGTGCAGAACTCAGCAATGCATCACTTTAAAATACCCGAGTACTACATGACAAACCAGTAGCAGCTAGCATATGATCGGTCTGCTAACCAAACAATATAAAGAAAGTAAAACTTTTAAACTCTGATATGTTAATCCTGGTCATTGTAATCCATGCATTTTTTATTATTACTGTTTTGCTTTCTGTCTTGAGTCTTAATTTGATTCAATGAACAGACTGTGACTTTAATGAGAAAAACAATTTGTGAATGTGTGATGGTTGGACTCTGGGAAGCATTTATAGAACTGTGAAGGCCTATAAATATAGCCCATGCCTAGCCAGCATATCTGAGCACCCCTTCTTTCTGAGCTCCCTTTACTTTTCCTTTGAAGTCTCTTCCATCTAAAGTTTGCATGAAGTTCTTTGAAGTTCCAGCCCTTACCCCCCTCTGAAGGTGTATCACTTATCTTATAAGTGGCATAACACTTAAGGTTTATCTTATAGACACCAGGTAAAGGGTCTGATTATTACCGTTGGGAAGCACGGCTAGGCTTAAAAAGGCCAAACGGGGGTCTTCAGCCCTGTAATTACCTACAAATCTGCCACCTTTCAGTAAAGGCGTAATTCCTTATTTGGATTCTGCGCTTCCTTATTTGAAAACTATCATACCAATGTGTGCTGTTAGTATTTATGGTGTATTTAATCAGGAATTAAAAAAATGAGAAAGAAAATTTGACCAGTGGTGTTACTCATTAGCTGTCTATAAACTCTTTTCCAAGGGACTAATACAAATTAGTTTCTTGAACACACACTGACTGCATCGCAAATATATTAATGACCAGATTCAGAATAGCTTCTATACCATAAACATACCATCTGCCTTTACTGTTCATTAAAATCTTGAACTGGTCCTAAAACTAAAACAAATTATAAATAGAACATCATCAGAATACGTGGTCTGCAATGATTATACTTCAGAATTGGGAGGAAAACCAATCTTATCATAATGAAAGAACCAGATTATAACACAGAGGATTATGACTTGGTCTTCAGTCATAACCAATTTATTATATGTATCAGATTTGGCTGCCAAAAAATTCCCCTCAAGGGCAAGTGGGACACATGGTCAGTGGGAAGTATTCAGCAAACAGGATATTTAATGTGTGGGAAGTGTGGCACCTATTCATTTAGCATTTACTGACAAGGTGCATGGTAAGGTGTCCTGTTCCTGAGTTCATGACACTTTAATTTCTTTTGAACAGCATGACCCTTGTCAGTTTTTCATCATGAACTAAAAATGTACACCTCTCTGTAGTTCTCTTGATGTAGACTGTTGATGCTTTGTGTGGGTTCTAAACGTAGTGACCACCTTTGGAAACTCAGATAAGTCAATAATCTGACATAAATCAGTGTTACTATGCAAAGATACTATCTGGCCATTTTCAGATGATAGAGGTATTTGTCATGTACTACAAACACTTTATCAGACATGTAGCTAGAGTGTTGCAGTTAAAAGTTTTGTCTTAAGGCTACACAGATATGAAATATGGATGACTGCCTGTTACTCACTGACTTTCTTCAAACAGAGTGCACATGCAACATAGCATAACATAAAATCATATAACATAATATGTATCTCATGAAATATCTAAAACTTAAATTATACCTTAAATATTAAAAAAAAAAACACTAAAAACTCATAATGTTGAATCACAAAATATCTAAAAATTCTATCCAGATGAAAATACCCTACATCATAAACTCCAGCTACAAACCGGAGATCAAGTATCATCGTGGTGGTAGAACTGTTAGGGAAAGGGTTTTAGTAATGTAATGTGTAGGGTTAGAGTGTCACACAGTTAGGATTAGCATTAGCACACATGAAAATGGTGGGCAAAAGGGCACAGAGCTCACACAGCAACAAACATGCAAAACAGTAAATCTATGCCCTTACCTAACCCTTACACAAACCATAACCCATAAACACTCACACATACACACCAGCTACTATAACCCTTTATTTGTTCATACGAGGCTACTAGGCTATTGGCCCTAGGGCCTTTATAAGCCTAGCCATGTTATATCCTTGTTCCCTTATTGACCAAGTTATATGGTCTATATCTGCAGCATGAGTCTATGATCAGCACCAACTGCCCTTATCCAAGAGGGACATAGGTGACACCCCCAGGGTACATTTATGGTCTCCCATCCGGTTGTCTAAGATACTCCTAAATAGGATCATTGAGGAGCTCTGTGTTACATGAACTGGGAGTTTGTTCCACAGGAGTGGCAATCTCTGGGAGAC
The DNA here is from genome assembly GCF_019279795.1 of Protopterus annectens. Lineage (NCBI taxonomy): Eukaryota > Metazoa > Chordata > Ceratodontiformes > Protopteridae > Protopterus > Protopterus annectens. The sequence goes on from NC_056748.1 coordinate 164,078,455, forward strand.
ATATCTGTCTCTCCAGCATGTCCTGTTAATGTCACAACCTAGGTTAAGATCCTTAAAGTGAGTGAATCTTGTCCCATTTGACTTGTGGATGTGCAGGATTTCCATTAGGGCAGGGTCAGAGACTGCTCTGTAGGCCAGCCACTAATCACCTCTCAGCAGCTTACAAGATACAGAGTACAGTGACAGGGCCTTCAGTCTGTCCATGTAGGTCATGTGTTGAAGGCCCTGAATTTTCTTGGTGAGAATGTTCTCAGGTTTTTCTAGCTGCTGCAGGTGTCTGGTGAGGTACATACAGAAGGGAGAATTGTACTCTCTTAGTGGTCTGATGAGGGATGAGTACAGGGGAATTATAACATCCTTAGCTCTGGATGCGATGCCCTTACTTATGAGATGTGCAATATAGAAGTCCTTCCTTACCATTGTGGACACATGGTGATTAAAGTTAAGATTGCTATCAACCTGTGTTTCCAAATCTCTCACTACAGAGTTTGAGCTAAGGAGGGGTACTGTTAATATTGTAATTTGCAGGGACTTCTTTGCCAAAAAGGATGATAACACATTTTTTGTGCTTAATTTAAGTCCGTGGCTTTGGCATCTATCATTTGTCTGTGTAAGCCTTTTTTGTAGTATGTTAACATCATTGGGAGACTCAGTGATTCCACCCAGTTTGCAGTCATCAGTGAACTTGGTAAGCCACAGGCCATCTATTTTCACCTGGACCTCTGAGAAATAGATTCCATACGGGGGGGGGGGCACAGCACAGATCCTTGTGGCACACTACTGGTAACTGCTCTGCTAGTAGAGGTGGAATCCCCAACTTTGACTGTATGGGTTCTGTTGTTGAGCCAGTTGTCTACCCATCTATTGACATATGGGATAATTCTCAGATGAGTTTCTCAATAATGCTTGAGTTGGAGATTGTGTCAAAAGCCTTGGCTAAGTCAAGATAGGCTGTATGCACTGTTTTGCCTTCATCCAGGGCTTTGGTGACATTCTCAAAGATGTTCACCGGGTTTAATAAGCATGATAAATACACAAAATCATACTCGGAGGCTCTAAATAAAAACCTGCAAAAGCATTAGAGACCTCCAAAGCAGACACCCAAACACCCTGCACTTCCCGTCACAAACCAGACAACACATAAAACACAAAATCAGTGTGCCGCACAATCACAGCCCTTAAGGTGAAATAACATACCTAGCACACTAGTAATAGGTGACTCTATAGTCAGGCACACTGACTTCCCACTTACTAGGCTGGACAAGCAGAAGGTTACTGTTAGCTGCCTGTCAGAAGCCAGAATCCGTCACATAACACAAGCACTCAGGTCACTCCAGAACAAGTACAAAAATGACTCTGTCATTGTTCATGTTGGTGTGAATGACCTGAGACGTACCTCCCTGGACTACCTGAAAAGAGACATGGAAGAGCTCTCTGATCATGTAGCCCAGGCTGGTATGACCCTGACCCTGAGTAGCATCCTGCCCTCACCAAGAATGATACCTCAGTATAAAGAAAAAATTATCAATCTCAACAATTGGCTAAGCTTTTGGTGAACGGCTTGCACCTATCACCCCTAGGCTTTTGAATACTGGCCAAAGCTCTTGCTGCCCCCATACTGCCTTTTTTAGGCAAGGCTCAAAAGTCAAACCCACCTTCGTAAACAGCACAATTAACAAAAAACTGAGGGTTATGCTACTCAGTGCCAGGAGTTTAAATCTCAAAATGCACACGCTCGAAGCACTCCTCAGTATGGAGAACATCGACATCTGTGCAGTAACTGAAAACTGGTTCAAGGCTCCGAAGAACACCCAAGCACTACCAGGCTACAACTCATACCACACGTTTTGGCCACAGAACATGGACCGAAACACAAAAGGAGGGGGTGTATCCATATTCATCAAGGATACCTACACCTCCAGGTTAGTGGCGCAGCATGATACCTCTGAGATCATCCATGTGCAACTAACATGGGCAAATCTACAGTGCAAATTGTGGCCTGCTACAGATCACCCTCCATGACCCAGGACCACCACTCCACCTTTCTGGAGACACAGGAAAACATGAAGGTCCTACCAAACACCCTGATATTGGGCGATTTCAATTACCCTACCATTCACTGGGAAAACTACTAGAGTACAAATTCCCAGGCCCAGTGCTTCCTGGAATTCATCAACTCAAATGCCCTGGATCAGCTGGTAAACTCCCCTACCAGAGGTGAAAACATATTGGACCTGGTCATCACCAACATGGGCAACAGGTGTTCCACACCGGAGGTCAACCTGTTGCTGGTTAGATCAGACCATAAACTAATCAGTCCACACCCCACCACCACCCCCAACTAAGGAAACCACAGTAAAAAACTTTTCTAAAGCAAACTTCACCTTACTAAAGACAGAGGTAGCAAGTTTCACAACTCCCACGCTAAAGGATAATGCTGCCCAAGACACAGAAACCTTTACAAATGCACTCTATGAGCACCTACAAGGATGCATGGATTATGCCATCCCTAGCAAAACCAAGACTCACTCCTCTAAGAGAAGGAAACCAGTCTGGTGGACCCCTGCAATAAACAGGCTATACAATAGAAGGAGGAAACTAGTTCAGAAAAAAAGCAAATCCCAAGAAGGAAAGACATCCCTGATCAGTATCAGTAAGAAACTAAGGTCCCTCATGAAATCATCCAAGGCTAACTTTGAAAGAAAAATAGCCAAGGATTCAAAAGATAACCACAAAGCCTTCTTTAGCTATGTTAAGAATCTAAGTGGCAACTCACAGATATGCACTGAACTAGTGCAAAATAGCACAAAATATACTGAACCTACTGATATTGTCAACATCCTGGCAGATAGATTCAGTGCAAACTTCAACCCCCTCTCACCTCCAAAAGGGCTCACAACAATACCGGAAAAGTGTAGTGTCCCAAAAACACAGATGCACAGGTGAAAATAGCCCTTTCAAAAGCCAAAAACACAGCATTAATGGGACCAGATGGTGTCCCAGGCTGCATCTTGCAGGAACTACAGAACGAACTAACCCCCCACCTAAACACGCTGTTCAACCTCAGCCTCTCCACAGGCAACGTACCCATAGAATGGTGCACAGCAACGACTATTCCTCTCCACAAAGGCGGGCCACAACTGACCCTGGTAACTATCATCCCATAAGCCTGACTAGCCTGGTCTGCAAGGCTATGGAGCACATCATCATCATGGAACTCATTAACAAAGACATTGGGAACCTCCAAACACTTGACCCGACCCAGTTCAGCTTTGTTAAGGGCAAAACATGCCTACTAAACCTGGTTGACTTCTTTGAGGCAGTCACCAAGGCCATAGACAAAGGAAAGGTGGTTCACACAGCCTACCTTGACCTTGCCAAGGCTTTCGACACTATTCACCACTCGGGTATTGCAGAAAAACTCACCAGCCTGAACATAATCTCCTACGTTATGAGATGGGTTGCCAACTGGCTTACAGACAGAACTCACATGGTAAGAATAGTGGGCTCCAGGTCCGACTCTAAACCAGTCATAAGTGGTGTCCCGCAAGGCTCGGTCCTGGGACCCTACTGTTCGGCATATACTTCTCAGAAGTACAGGTAAACACAGGAGGACTATGGCTAATCAAGTTTGCCGATGACTGTAAACTGGGAGCCATAACTGACTCTCCGGCTGACAATGACATCCTCCAAAAGGGCCTTACTAAGACGGACACCTGGTGTCAAAGTCATGGCCTCAAGCTAAATGCCAAAAAATGCATAGTTATCCCATTTGGGAAAAACAAAACACCCACGAATTACCACATTGGTGACAGCCCCTTTAATACAGAAGAGGTAATAAGAGATCTGGGGACCCAGGTAGATAGTAATCTCTCCTTTGATGATCATATTGCCAAATTAGTTAGGAAATCCTTCTATGTGGCCCATCTAATTACTAAAGGGTGCACATCTAGAAATAGAGGTTATAGAGCCCCTCTACATATCACTCATTTAGACCCATCATAGAGTACAATGCCCCATTTGGGATGTACCTCACAAGACACTTCCAACAGCTGGAAAGACCACAAAAGCACCTCACCAAGAAGATTACTGGCCTCAAACATATGTCCTATGCAGCCTGACTGAAAAAACTCCGGCTGTACTCAGTGGCATATCGCTTACTCAGAGGTGATCTCTGCCTGACTTACAAAGCCATGTCCAACTCAGAATTGATGGACATGCTCCACCTAAAGAAATCCAAGTCACTGCGAGCCATGCGCTCTAGTGAGCTAAACCTCACCACAACAATAAATAGAACATGCTGGAGGGATAGATTTCTTGTCACAGAGACTCCCCATGCTTTGGAACAAAATTCCAAATTACATCAGGCAGAGGCCCTCACTAACACTCTTCAAGAGAAACCTTGACGAGTGGATGGGCAACAGAAAATACACCCCTGGGATCAGTTCATTGGTTCTGCTTGACAGAGGATCAGTTAATTAATCAATGAGGCGGCGAAAGCTGACACACTCTGGCTAGGCTTATAAATGCCCTCGGGCAGATAGCCTAGTACCTGCCTATGATCTACCCTTAATGAAGATAAATTGGGTTGGGTCAAGAGTTTGAAGGTCACCTCTGTCTTTGTCGATGAGGACCTTGATTATTCTCTCCATGGCATTGCAGACGAGGTTGGTTAGGCTTATGGGTCTATAGTTCCAACGGTCGGTTGAAAAGTAGTTTCCTTTGTGCAAGGGAATTACTGGTGCTGTTTTCCACTCTGCTGGGACAAAGCCAGTACTTAGACTGGTTGATGAGAGTTCCAATTGGTTCTGCTAGGTCCTGTTTTAGACCTTTTATTAGGCAGCCTGGGATGTTATCTGGTTCCATAGAGGCTGTGTTTTTGGCCATGGAGAGTCCAGTTATGACCTGTTCTTTGGACATACTAGGTAGAGGACTGGTGACAGGTATGCTTTGGGGTATGTCTGGGGAGGACTGGGGGGGTGAAGTTTACACCAAATCTGTCTGCTAGCAAGTTGGTGATGTCCTCAGGGTCAGTATGACTGATAACGTCCACTACTAGTTCGGCAGAAAGCTGGGCCTTCTCTTTTAGATTTCTAATGTAGCTAAAGAATGCCTTGTGATTATCCTTAGCTAGGGATGCTATTTTAGCTTCATAATTGGCTTTAGAGAACTTTACAAGATATCTAATTTGCTTGTTCATGCTGTGGAGAGTGTCCTTCCTTTGCTGAGTCAGTTTCCTCTTGTTCTTGGACATTAGTGTCTTCCTCTTGTTGTATAACCTATTTATGCTTGATGTCCACCAGGTGGCTTTTTTTTTCTGTGAGGACCTTGTTTTGAGCCTTTCAGGTACAAGTGATTCTATACATTTGTATAGGTGTTTATACAAGGCATTTGTGTACACCTCTGTATAAGAGTTGCTGACAGTGTTAGCAGGGGGGTTGAAACTATTTATGCCATCACTTAGGAAGCTATACTTTGCATTGGAGATTTTTTTTGTCCTTTTTGCTCCTCTTGGGGGGGGGGGTCAGGTGTCATTGTTACTCTGAATGAGACTTATTTTATCCTCAAACCTTACTAATGAGGGAAACACATGGGGGTTGTGCAGAGACACCCTATGTTGGTGAGCACCACGTCTAGGACATTCGACCACCTTGTGGGGGTGCAGACTATCTGTTCCAGAGCATTTGTATTAACAAAGTCCTGGAACCTTAGGGCAAGCATGTTTTTACTCGTATATGATGCCCAGTAGATGGAAGGATAGTTGAAATCATCCACAACCAAGGTGTTTGGTTGTATAGTGAGTGCATCCAGTAGGTCCAGGTAGGCAGAGTGTTTCTCGTACTTCATGGTGGGGGGCCTATAGGTAACAGTGATATGAAAGGGGGTTTACCTACAGTTAGATGGACTTGAAGAAACTCTAGGAGGTCATACTGTTTGACCAGTCTTGAGGTGCCTTTTAGTCATTCATTTTCCTGCACAGTCCTACCTACAAACACTATACAAATGAGGATTCAGTCAAATGTACTTTAGATATTTTGTGCTTTTGGTGATATTCACTCTCTAAAAACATTTTTTAGCTAAGTGAGCTTTATACATCTTAAGATATAACCAACATAATATAAGATAAGATAACATAACAGTGTAGTATTCAATTCAGAGACAATAATTAGCCAGTAATGAGATGTTGCTAATTGCAGCTTTATCACGTCCGTGAAACACAGATCATCAACATTACACTGTTGGGCACTATGATATGATTTGTTATGTTAGATTATACTATGTTATATGTTATGTTACATTGTGTTATTTTGTGCTATGTTATGTTATATTATACATTATGCTATGCTGTAATATGGTATGGTGTGTTATACTATATTTTCTCCAATCAGTGTACCTTTGTGAGGTGCGTTTACTTAAAAAGAACTGATTTTATAACATGGCATTTCTAGATGTAGATCAATACCTTTCCTGATCTTCCAAGTGGTGGATTAACCATTGCCTATCCTTCTCTCTTTATATTTAGCCATGACAGTGCATAGTCGCTAGCATACGCATGACAAAGTGACACAAAGACAGACATCAATTTATCTTTTGAACATGTTAATGTGTTGGCCCAGAGTGGAGGAGAAGGCAGAGGGAAAATAACTTGATTAAAGTAAGTTTTAACTGTTTAATGCACCCAAGGTATTTGTCTAATTCTACGTTTTGCAATTTAAAGCTTTTACAAGATGCATAAATAGGCTCTTCCGAAATCTTCTCAGGCTAACTGTTCATGTAGCAAAGATTTTATGTACTGTGTACTGAAGTTTCACTGACATACCTTAATTAAGTCCTTGCCACAGGTATTTTGGAATGAATAAACTTAGGAAAGAAGCTATTAGATGCATAAGCAAACCATTTTAAATAACTTTGATTGTACATCCAGGTAGTAAAGAACATTCCACTGATTTATTTATGCAAGTCATTCCTAGGAGGATGTAAGCAAGTAACTTACTCAGAAGATAGTTATAACAAATAATCATTCACTGATATTTTATGTATCTGGTAATGACAGTTCTTATAGTTTCTTGTTATCTTCATAGATGTATTTTATAAATCTTTTTGTAAGTAGTTATAAACACAAGTGATCACTTGGAAAGGGACACACATACACAAGTTTTTATATATTTTTACATCAAATAAGAGTATTTTATTAGTGTTTATTTTGTAGGATTCAAAAATAATAAATAATGTGGCTGCAATCATATCTAGCCCTTCTGTGTTTACTGTGTGTACGTAATGAGCTCCAATTTCTCATTATCAAAGAATACAGCTAGGCAAGTGTACACAATGAGCAACTCGGTAAATAATTCTGCTTGTGACAACAGCATGGATTTGTGAGAAGAGCATATAAGTCTATGGTGCGGGCGCAAGGGAGCACAAGCAGAAATAGTGTTCATCTGTTGTGCACATGCCTCAAAGGTACTTTGCATTATCTGGCACACACTCACACATCTGGATATATATATATATATATATATATATATATATATATATATAGTTTTAGTTTATAGTCAGAATGTCAAATGTTCAAAACATCGAAGTTCAGAACCATGACACTAGAAGCTCGTAGTGGCAGAAAACTGTGCTCTCCCATGCCCCATTCAACTAAAGAAAATAATGTCCTTTGGCTTTTCCTGGTTAGGCGTCACCACATTGGAAATCTGGTCCGCTAATGATTGGCAGTGGATTTTTTACAGTGCCGAATTGCCAGCCTGACGCCCAAACTTCCACAGAAGGCACACCCATTTACGCACACACCTACCTGCATGTCTTTAGACATCACTCGACCGCGGGGAGGACATGCAGACTCCACACAGAAGGCACTCCAGCCAAGAATTGAGCTGAGGATTTTAAGGTAGCCTCTCTTCCTTATTAGTAAAAATGGTTGTGGATGATTTTCCTTAGGAGTAACATGCTCTGGATGCAAAGTCCTGGTTTCATGTAGGCATTTACGTGAGTTTGCCATCCAAGCTCTGCTTTTTCCAACAATCCATTTTATTGCCAAACAGTTCGGTTTTAACTACATTGGTCAAAACATGAAAATTAAAGTTGTCGTGTCCTAGATTATCTAGGTTTTGTTTTGCAAGAGGACTCCTAGTAACACTGTTAAGAGTATAAGATAAGTGCTGGGAAATTCTTATCCTAAATTTATTGATTGTTTTACCCACATAGCTAGCTGGGCATTTCAAACATTTTGAGTAGTACACAACCATTTCCGAATAGCAGTCATATCTCTTTTTGCTTTGAAATTTCTTCCCAGTGTAAGCACAAGTAATATGGCCTGTACTGCTCATATATTTGTAAAAGCTGCAGTTTTTGGATTCACAGTAAAAATGACCAGTCTTCAATGGATTTGCTCTATCTGTCTCTGTTTGACTCAAGAAATGCTCCAATGCTCTTACCTTTTTTGAAAATGAAAGTTGGGCCAGGCTCCAACATTTACTGATCTGTTTATTGTTCTAATGATGATCTAATTTGATTCCATGATTTTCTTGATGGCTGGTTGCCTGTTTATTGTTCTAATGATGATCTAATTTGATTCCATGATTTTCTTGATGGCTGGTTGCCTGTTTATTGTTTTAATAATTTTATTTATGCATAAAAGAAAAAATCCTAAGCAACTAAATACCTTACTTACCTTCTTACCCTTAACACTCCTTTCTTCTTGCCTTCTCCCACCTCCCCCTAAACTCTTTATCAGACCTGTCCTATATACCAATCTATCCAACTCACTAATCACTCAATATCTATATATGTTATAACAGCATAACTAGCATTCTTAAGACCCTTTTAATAAAATAAAACTACTTATCACACTACCCAAAAAAAAAGTGGCTACTTACCTCCATTCACTACTCTAACAATTCAGAATTGCAAAACCAATTACTCTTTCAACAACAACTTATAACACAAATACTTTGTCTAATCATAACTATCCACTCTAATCTTCTACTCTACTACACCAAGCTCTAATTTTCTCCTAGTAAAATCCAGCAAAGCACAGCAGTGCTGTAACATCTCTTTCTTTAACAATCGCTAGGTAAAGTCTGGTCTCTACTTCCTGCTGCATTATGCTACATTATCTCTACTTATTTTTTCAAGAAACATCTTAAAAAACATTAAAACTCACTGGCTTTGCTCCATGTACTAACCCCACTGATATCTTTTCCTTCCATTCTTTAATCTTAGCTCTTATTCCTTGACACCTTCCACCACCTTCTTTCTGCTCCCTCTACCCTACTCCTAACTAATGAGAATAAGATACATTTATTATTATTATTACCTATCTTTCATGGCTTTGTTCATCTAAAAAAAAAAAAAAAAAAAAAAAAAAAAAATTTTGTTTTTTATTATTTTCTGTATAGAAATATAGTTCATTTATTTAGTATTGCCTAGTTTACAATTGTAAATTGCTTAGTTTAACTTTGTTCAATTTCCTGTTTGGAGCTTTCTCCCGGGCCTCTACTGAAAATGGACATGGATATATCCAAAGGATTAGTGGTCAACAAATGTAAAATAAATAAATAAATAAGTTATTTATTTATTTTACATTTGTTGACCGGGATAGTCCGACTGGATGCATGTCCATTTTCAGCGGAGGCCCGGGGAGAAAAGCTCCAAGGGTAAGCAGATACAGCATTACATAACACCAGCATTACATATTACAAACCGACTATTTACAGAGATTATACAAGTAAGCAAGTTAAACAAGTTCCACAGGTTACAGTTAATCCTGAGCACAAGTCAGGATTAAATTAAATTACACAGTAAACTGGTTAACAGATTTTTACACATTCTAGAGAGAGTTAGCCAGGCTTGATACATTGACATAGCCAGTTAAGTGACAAATGTTGCTTGAGTCTAGTTTTAAATTGACCTAAGGTGGAAAGTAAGGTAATATCAGCTGGAAGAGAGTTCCAGGATCTACTTACAGTGTTTGCAAAGAGAGAATCACTGGCTGTGTTATTAATTTTGCTAGTCTGAATTAGTAGTTTTAGAGGATCGAAGCGGTCTAGGATTGTTATAGGGGGTGATCATATTTTTAAGTGCAGGAGTATTGTCCAGATTATAGAGGATTTTATAGGCTATAATCAGTTGGTTATACTGGATTAGGCTGGGTAGTTCAAGCCACCCAAGCTGATTTAGATTGATGCAATGATGTGTCCTAAAAGGCAGCCCAGTGGCAAACCTGGCAATGTGGTTGTAGCAAATTGAGAGTTTGTTAAGGGCAGTCTTGTTTAAATTCGAGAGTAGAGGGGATGCATACAGAAGGGTTGAAAGAAGGTGAGAGCGAGCTATGGTAATTTTAGCTGGAGGGGTTAGGAAGGCTTTTATTCTGTAAAGTGACACTAGTTTTTTATTGATGGTTTTGATAGTTTGGTTAACATGTAGGTCAAATTTTAGATTGTCTATGATGACACCTAATAGTTTTGTAGATGGGTCAGGGGAGATTATTGTGCCATCATTTGATTTTATGGTAAAGGTGAAAGCGGTAGACCTACGTGTTGGTGAATATAACAGCATTTTAGTTTTTTGGGATTTAGGATCAGACGATGTTCAGAAAGCCAGTTTGCTATTGTATTAAAGGTGGGTAGCTGACCATAACTCTACTGGAGGTGTGGCTGAGCAAATCAGAGTAGAGCCATCAGCATATTGGATACAGCTGACTTTTGGGATGACAGTATAAAGGTTGTTAATGAAGATGGAGAACAGCAAGGGCCCTAGTATAGAGCCTTGTGGTGCTCCAAGGGTGTTAGGTAGAAGGTTAGAGAGTTTGTTCTGCCAGAGGACAGCCTGCTGTCGACCATTCAGGTAGGATTGAAACCATTGTAGGGCTCCAGTATCTAGACAGAATGTTTGCAGGGTGTGGATTAAAAGTTGGTGATCAACCATATCGAATGCCTTGGAAAGATCCAAAAAGAGGGCTGAGGATATATAATTATTGTTGCGATTATGGTTTATGGTGTTGGTAAAGGCTAGGAGGGCTGAAGTAGTGCTGTGATGAGGACGGAAGCCATGCTGAGTGTCTGCCATAAGGCGATTCTGGATTAGGTGGTGCATGAGTTGTCTATGAATACATTTTTCCATAATCTTTGCAAGTGGAGAGATTATAGCTATTGGCCTATAATTGGAGAATTCATTAGAGCTGCCTCTTTTGTGAAGTGGGATTACATAGGATATTTTCCAGATGGTGGGAATTTTAGCTTCTACTATGGTTCGATTGATTAGTATTGAGACTGGGTAAGCAATAGCATCAGCTGATTTTTGTAGGTACTCGGCAGGGAGTTGATCAGCAGAAAGTGTAGTGGGTTTTAATTTTTTGATCAAGGTACGGATAAGTGAAGTGGCGACTGGTTGGAAGCTGAACGCGAGTAGGTTTCTAGGGGTGCTACTTTCAGGACCAGGGGAGCTAGGAAGTAGTTGGCTAGCTAGGGCTTGAATTGTCTCACTAAAGAATTGGTTAAAACTATCAGAAACATCTTCAGGGGTTTTATCAATAGTAGCAGCAGGGATTGGGGTTGAAGTTTGTCCAGGATGTAGTAGATTATTTAAACCTGCCCAAAACTTCTGTGGGTTATTTTGATTTACTGTCTGTAAATTACAGTAGTATTGTTTTTTTGTCTTGTAAAATTGATTTTTTGGCTTCGTTCCTGGATTGCCTGTATTTAATGTGATCTTGGGGGTCTTTAGAAGAATGCCATAAAGCCCATGCTTTGTTTCTAATGGTAATTTTGAGTTTAGACTCCTTAGAAAGCCATGGTGCAGTTTTTGCCTTGGTTCTCTTTGAACGAACAGGTGCATGCAAATCAAGGATCTCAAGGAATTTGTTGTTAAAGTATGCTACTGCTTCCTCTAAGGGGAGGCGTTTTAGAATAGACCAATTACATGAATTTAGTTCTTGTTGGAATTTGGCAGGGTCAAAGTTTTTATTGTTTCTAACCTTTCTGAGTAAGGGTTGTTGGGAATTAATGGTTTTGTGCTTAATTACATATGTGAGAAGGTGATCGCTTAGGCCATTAAGGAGGGAACCAGAGGTGTACAGTTGGGGGTGACTATTTATGAGTACCCAGTCAAGTATACTTTCTTTTTGGTTGGGTTTACCTATCCTGGTAGGGGTGGATATGATCTGTGTAAATGCATGCAGGTTAATATGGGTGGTTGGGGATTCTGAGGAACAGGTGCCCCAGTCTATGTTAAAGTCTCCAAGTAGTAGGGTTTCTTGGGGGTAGTGACATGATAGCCAGTGCAGGATATCTTCAAATGTAGATATATTGTTACCTGGGGGAATGTACATACAGATGATATTAATGCATTTATTTTTATTAAGTTGCAATTTGGTGGCAAGAATCTCTGAGTTATTAATCTGAGGTGGTTGTATTACATCTATGGTGACATTCAACTCAGATTTATAGAGTACAGCTACCCTAACCCCCTTCCTCGAAGCACGATCCAGCCTGTGTATGTTGTACCCAGGTGGTAACACTTCATTGTCTGTAGTGTTAGGTTTTAACCAGGTTTCAGATAAACAGAGAATCTCAGGGGAGTGGACATCCAGAAGTGTATGCAGTTCATGTACCTTGTTATTAATGCTTCTAATATTGAGATGACAGACTAGGAGAGTTAGTTGGCCTATTAATTGTAGGTTTGTAGCTTAGATTGCAAGTAGAGGGGGTATGTGTATCTGAAGTGAGTGGGCCAGGGTTGGGGTGAATATCACCACCAAGCATCAGGTTGAGTCTATACTTGGTGATGAACTTCAGGAATTTGTTTATTAGTTTGTGGTAGTGTTTGGATCTAGAGCTAATGTGCCTAGGGTTGAGATGTTGATAGACTGAACAAGATGTTGGATAGGATCTGGTACTGTAAGTATGGTTGAAGGTGGAAGGATTTACAGCTGGGGTGATAGTATGGCCTTTTGGGACCTGAAATCCCGTGAGAAACTGGTTTTCATACAAGGTAAGTAGGTATGGTGTGAACAAGAGGGGTAGTAAAGAGGAGTATATCATTATCTGTGATTCAGCTAGTGAGTTAAGGAACTGTTTTACCTGGTGATGCAACACCAGAAGATAGAGTGGTGAGGTAAAGGTACTGGAAGGGGGATGGGAGAATGCCAGATGAAAGCTAATAGGTGCTATTAAAATGTATGTAGTAGAATGGGGGTGGGTGGAATTATCCCAGATGAAAGCAGATAGGATCTAGAAAGTGGGGGAGTGGCTATAGTACTATAAATTTAGAGGTACTGGGGTTGGGAGGGAATTGGGGGCAGGGAGGGGAGTGAAGAGAGCCCGAGCGTAGCGGGGCTATTGCAGTTTACAAGGTTTCCTAAGGTGTCCTAAAGCTATAAGGTAAGTATTACAGCTCTTAATGTAAGAGTCAATTTATTTCAGTTACAGGGGAAGGAGGCAACCACTCAAGTAGAAACAAAGAGCCCTATGGCTGACCAATGTGGTGACCTGCTTAATTACAAAGCAGTGTAAGTGAAAGCTTAACAAATGCTTTTTGTGTGTACAACATACTCTGTTTAAATGTTGAGAGAAACTGATTGCAGTCCTGTAGACACCGTTTTGTAGGGAACTGTAGAGTTCAACTAGGAAAAGAGAAAAGCAGAGATTCTAGGGTAAGCATGAAGGCAACAACAGGCAGTTATTATATAATAATGCATTCAGAAAGGTTTGGTGGGGGGGGGGTAAAGTAGCATACTTCAGAATGAACTAAGATTTATAGCTAAGAAACCTAAGCAAGAGAGCAATGCAGTAAATAAACACTTGCCAGATTTTAAAGATATACCAGAAAAACTAAATCAATTGTTCACAATTGTACAACTGGAAAATTGCCAGTAAAAGCACTTCAGGTATAGCTAGCCCAAGTTATTCAAGTCATAAAAGCACTTCTTCAATGTGTGTGTGCAATTTAAACATTAAAAAACACATGCAAGTAGGAGCTCTGATTATACACTTTCTCTAGGTACAGGTTCAGTTTAAACACAAATATTACCACAGAAATTCAGTAAAGTCACTAGCTACTTATAGAGCCTCTGAAAAAAAATAGAGCAGTCTGTGCAGAATCAGAATTTAGCAGCAGGTCATTCAGTTACACAAAAAACAGTAAAAGATCCATACAATGAAGAAACATGCACTAAGTCACACCAGGTCAGCCAAGGGGGGAAGAGAGAGGGACATCCTAAGCACCATAATAATAATAATAATGATCTAATTTCATCCTATGATTTTCCTGATGGCTAGTTGCTCCTGGACAAATGTGATTCCTATACTACGTTTGCAGTTTTTGCACTTTGGGTTAGTTTACAGCCCTCGGAAATCACCATCTAGTCTATAAGTGGTTCCAGGATGGTTCAGTTGTTGGAAAGCTTCAAGGACTTAATCATTTCAAGGAAGCTATGTAGCAAGCTGGCTTCATACCCTCTCTTAAGGGAGTCCCTTTTAAGGCTGTTGATGTTGTCTGTGAAGTCTTCCATTTGTTTGGAGACCCTTGGCATTTGCAGCCCTTTAGACTCAGTGATGCTGTGCTTGGCAATGAGATGGTGAATGCTCTTTGCATGTAGTAACATAACCCTGGTGGGTTTTCTGCAAAGGTTGTTGCTGAGGGGCACCCGTTCATTTGCCTTTCTAATTGTCAGACTGAGGGAGGATATGCAGACTCCACACAGAAGGCACCCCAGTAGGGAATCAATCCAGAGAACCTCTTGCTGTGAGGCAACAATTATATCCACTATGCTAGTATGTCGCCCTAATTCAAGCAGTTTGTTTCCAATTAATTCTTGGTCATGAAGGGTGCATGTTGTCATATACAGATTTCACAGTGGCCAGATCAACTTAACTATAAACAGTAGTATTCTGTATTCTCCAGCATATGTTCTACTTTGCAACTGTATTAAGTGTTATATCTGTGACCATAATGCCCCCACCCTTATTGCCTTTCATGATATGCTTACTTTTGTTCCTGATTAAGACTAGCAATGCTGATATTTCATTTCTATTAATGTTGTAGAATTTTTTCTTCTTACTTTTTTGGGTGAGCAGCCTCCGATATCTGCATTTTGCTTCATGTGCATTTAAGATTGGTTGCATTGGTGGGCATAAGTCACTGGGTTTCTTACATTTCCTTATTGGGCCATTGTTGTGGGTTGGATTGTTGTCATCTTTCTTGCTACCCTTGTTGTAAAAATAAACTCTAGGTTTGAGTTTCCTCACAAAAAGCTTTGCGTCACTGATGGTGCTGACCAAATTATTCCTGCTGTGGTGTAATGGGCCTGGGCGGTGGCAGAGGTGCTGGTTAGGATGTAGCTGCATATAAATGTAAAATAAATGTAAAGACACATAGTAAAAATAAATAAATAAATATAAAGAAAAGGAGAATGAGACAGAGAGTGAGAGAAAAGTACAAAACCTGAGGTGCAACATCATCAAGGTCTGACCACTTTATCTGTTCTTTAATGCAAAGCTCATGAAACAACCAGCCTAATGTAACAATAATGTACCTATATGCAACCCCCTCTGGGAGTTGAGCCCTAAACCATTGTTACTTGCACTGGCACATAAGGAATGAAAGACTAAAACATGCAACTCCAGCGGGACTTGAACCCACAACAGCCATCGGTTGTATTGTTAAAAGAAATTCATTTACATAGGTTCATTGGAAATTACTAGGCTAGCAATCCTAAAGCCGTTAAATGTCTAGCTATATTTATCCCAAGTTGCCCCAATTGTCAGTGGTTAGGTGAGTTAAGTTCACAGAGGTAAGGGTCTATAGTAGTTAATACTGACTACCTCTGTCCAGGAAGGACACAAGCACCATCCCACGAGTGAATTTGCGGTCACCCATCCATTGATCTAAGTTGCATTTGAAGAGCGTCAGGGAGGGGCTCTATTTCATGTGAACTGAAAGCTTGCTCCAGAAAAGTGTCAGTCTCTGGGAGATGCATCCATCTCTCCAGCATGACCTCTTCATGTCAGAGGCTAGGTTAAGATCCTTAGAGCAAATAACCCTCCTGCAGTTTGATTTACGAATGTGTAGCATTTCCATCAGGACCGCCTCAGAGACTGCCTTGTAATCCAGGAACAGGTCACCCCTTAGCAACCTGTAGGAAACAGAATACAGTGACAGGGCTTTCAGTCTTTTCATGTAAGTATTGTTTTGTGTACCCTGTAATTCCTTGGTGAGAAACTTCTGTGGCCTCTCTAACTGTTGCAGGTGTCTGGTGAGGTACATGCAAAAGGGAGAATTGTACTCAATTACTGGACTGATGAGAGCTGAGTTTATAACATGCTTAGATCTAGATGCAATGCAGTTGCTTATAAGATGTGCCACAAGGAGGGATTTCCTTACTACTGTGGATATATGGTGGTCAAAGTTCAGATTGCTATTAACCTAAGTAGCCGGATAACATACCACTGGGTCTACATTTCGGGGGGTGCTGCCTGTGATGTAATTAGCAGGAATGTCAGCTGAGATACAGCAGTATCAATCAGAGTAAACTCCTCAGGGAGACATGTAGACTACACAAAGACATTGGTAGACAAAAGTGAGGTAATACCCTTTATTGGATCAAGACAGATTTTGCAATTATTCAAGCTTTTGAGCTGGCATGAGCCATTTGTTGGGTGTTATTAAGTTACTGATGTTAGATACAGTGCTTAAATATCCACTTGTGCCTAGAAATTGAATTACATCTGTGACGTCTCCATGTTGGACTAGTAATCAAGAAGCCTGAATCCTCAGCACTGACACTGTAGAGGGATGTGGACTTGGAATACAAATGGATACACTCAGTATTTCCAAATGCAGACCTCTCTGCATCAAGCACAATTTCCCTTAAGAGTACACAGGGCACACACTCAGCTGAGGGTCTGGGTGTCTCTGTCTGCCTCTCCCCAGGTCCCCAATAAAGCTCCACACTAGCACTGTGAAACCAGTGCTTTGTATTCCTGCCACAGGTAGCTGACACACACCCTCTTTGAGATTTAATTTTTTACATAGACACACACCTGGGAAAGGTTGGCACATATTACATTCTCTACCAACTTCGCTCAGACTATAAGGTAGATTCACTGCCACCAGTCAGTTATTATAAGGCTCTTAAAATGGGTATCCAGTTATGCTGAGTGAAGTTAATATTAATTCTAATGGTAATGTTGACCAAACAGCAAAGGTTTCAGGAGTGGCCAGAGTTATCACCATATAAATATGTGCAAATACTCTCAAAGCTTAAATATTTTCTAAAAAGGACCAGCCACAATGAAAAATTTAAATATATTTAATAATAAAAGCAAGAAAATACTAAATATATATATATATTTACAGTAAACCACAAAGTTCAAATCACAGGAAATATTGAAAATAACATTGATTGACAGGATCATACAAATAAAGAAGAACAATCTGTAAACTAAGCTTTACTATATTCTTGACTGAATCTATGAGAATTACTGTTCCCTAATAACTTACTTGATAGAGCAAGGCACAATATAATACATGAGCAGTCTTTCTAGTCAAAATATAATATCCAAGATGGCTTGCAGAATGACCTCATCTGGTCACCTGTCTCTTCCTGAAGAAGCTGACAGAATTTAGCATAGAGACAGCTACACACACATAAATGTTTATGGCAATGCATGGAGCTTCATCTCTTTAATTTTAACACAAGCAAACCTCACAAATACATTTTCACCACAAGCATCTGTATGAAATTGGAAAATGCTAGTGCTGAAAAACTGCATAGCTCACGTAGAATGCCATTTATACATTTCACAATCACTCCACTCTCTTGTTTTACTTCATAAAGATACCCCAAGATAATCATTGCAATAATGTTAATACAGCATCCATGGATGGGACATCCTGGGCTGTGTTGTTTGACATCTACTGGTGGCAGAACACCAAACACCAAAAGTGTGACAAGAGACTTAGGAACACAGGTGGACAGTGGTCTCACCTTTGATAACCACATCAGTCAGGAAATCCTTCTATGTGGCACACCTCATCACTAAGGGCTTTTCAACCAGAAAAAAGGAGGTCATTGTCCCACTGTACTCATCCCTCATTAGACCCATCATAGAGTACAATGCCCCAGTTGGTATGTACCTCAAAAGACATCTGTAACAACTGGAAAGGCCGCAGAAACACCTCACTAAACGAATCACAGGCCTAAAGCAAATGCTCTATGCTGACTGACTAAAAAAACTCCATCTATACTCTGTCACATATCATCTACTCAGAGGCAATCTCTGCTTAGCATATAAGGCCATGTCAAACCCAGAGCTGTTGGACATGGTACAGTTAAAAAAATCCCAATCCATCAGAGCCACACACACCAGGGACCTAAACCTTGTCATCACAATGAACAAAACACGCTGGAGGGATAGGCTCCTGACCTAGAGACTCCTCAGACTCTGGAATAGACTGCCCATACATGTCAAGCAGAGCACCTCCTGGCCCTCTTCAAAAGGAACCTTGACGACTGGATGGGAGATAGGAAATTTAGCCCAGGGATCATGTCAGTCGCCCTGCTAGACAGGGGTCCAGGGAAGTGAATACTGTGGGAAGAAATAGCCAGGGAATTGTTATGGCTAGGCTTGTATAGGCCTTAGGGCCGATAGCCTAGTACCAACCTATGAACCTATTATATGGCAACTAGCATATCCTGCAACCAACCAAGATGCTCGGCCTGTCCAGTTTGCATGTTTCTGAATCATATACACCCAGTGTAAGGCTGCTTGTTGTGAAAATGCGCTCTGCATGATTGATGCAGGAGAGTGTACAGAATTGTTTACTCCTTTCATACATTGTTGTGTACTCTCTTATAGGTAGTAGTAATAATAGTTTATTACTGACATACCCAAATGGTGATGTAATGTCTGATACAATTGCTAAAATTAAATTTAATTAGGTGCATTTTGAAAGATTTGTGTAGACAGTGTTGAAGTTTTTTGATACATTGCTAGTAGTCTGATGTATTAAACTTGGAATTACTGCTTAAATGGTGAAACAGGTCTTCCATGTTGCTGCAGCTCCAATTACTTATTTTTAACTTTTATTTTATTTTATTATTTTTTCATTTTACTTGCTTTTTTAAAATTTGCTTAATTAAGCATGACATTACTAAACATCTGTGACCTGGAATATGTTGTAGAGCGTAAGTTCCTCATGTCATGCATTATTTTAAAAACGAAGATGGTGCTAAACAGAAACATTGCTGTATCAAATTAGGGGAATTTAGAGCTATAATGGGCAGTAAAATGGGGACTGCAGATGACAAATGCAAATATGAACCACAAGACAGCTTTACTGGCACTAAAGAGTTCCCAGAGGCCTGGACACAGAGGATACATTCCTGTGCTTTATTAAGTTCAAGGGTGGTATCATTAGACAAATATAATAAGAGGAAGTAAATGTGGAAACCTAGATATAGGGATGGGAACAGGTCAAACACATTTAAACAAAGAAGTGCACTTAAGTTGATAAATGGGGTACATCAGATAATAAATGAAGAAAAGAATATTAAGAACAAAATAAACAAATTCATAGGGGTTTACTAGGCTAACGACAACAAGGGCCTTTATAAACCTAGCCATGCATCCCAAATCTCTGACACGTTCTTGTACCTTTGATAACGGTAAGCAGAGGCCTGGGAGATGAAACATTTACAGGTTACCCGTGTCCATTAGAGACAGAGGTGCCAAACCAGGGATGGATTTCCTGTTCCCCGTCCAATTGTCCCAGTTACACTTGAATTGGGTTAGGGAGGGACTCTGCTTCATATGGATGGGGAGAGTGTTCCACAGAAGGGGTAATCTCTGGGATACATACCTGTCTGTCCAGGAGGTCCTATTTCTATCACAGGCAAGGTTCAAGTCCTTACAATGGGTAATTCTGGTGCTGTTTAGTTTGCAGATATGCAGGAGGTCTATCAGAGTGTGGTCTGACAATGCCCTGTATCTCAGGCATAGATCTCCCCTCAAAAGTCTATAGGAGATGGAGTGCAGGGATAGAGTCTTGAGGTGGTTTGCACAGGACATTTTACTTAAGCATTGTATTCTTTTAGTGCGGAACCTCTGTGGACATTCCATTTGTTGGATATGCGTGGTTAGGTCCATCCCAAAGGGGGAATTGTACTCAATGATAGGCTAATGAATGCCGAATATAGTGGAACAATGACTTCCTTGGACTTAGATGCCATGCCTTTGTTTATAAATTGCACAACATAGAATGATTTCCTCACTACTGTAGACACATGATAGTAAAGGCTAGATTACTATCTGTGTGTGTCCCTAAGTTCCTGACTACTAGGTCAACTCTAAAGGGTGCATTGTCAGTATGATAGTTACGGGTTCCTATTAGATTGTTGAAACTCCGTTTATGAGAATGCGAAATCATCGACACGTATTGCGCAAAATATGTAATCGTCGAACGTGCAAAACCGCGAAATTCGAAATGTCAAAGTATTTTGGTTGGCCTGTGTGCAGTATAGCTCCATAAGGTAAGTGTGCGATATGGACCTTAGGGTTAGGGTGCAGGTTCAGGTAAGTGCATAGATAGGTAATGTGTGTAAGATTTAGTACAATGTTAGAAGTAGAGTTTTGTTAAATGTATTTATGTGTATTATTTATTTTGTTTGGGTATATTTCCGTAGGGGAAGTGTGCGGTAGTTATGGACCTTAGGGTTAGGGAGGAGTTAAGGATAGTGCATAGATAGTTGTGCATGTGGGGTTTAGTGTAGGGTTAGAAGTTGAGTTTTGGTGCTTTACTTTAGGGTTAGGAGTAGGGTTTGGTTAGTGTATGTATGTGGTTTATTTATTTTGTTTGGGTAGGTAGTATGTATCGGGTGGTGGGGTTGGCTGACTATGAACATTCGATATTTTAAATTTTGTGGTTTAGTGGGTTTGGTATTTTCGCAGTTCAAGTAATACGTGTTGCTGTTTTGGTATTCGATGTAATGGATTTTCGTTGATTTAATATAGACCCGATAGTTACCAGGGGTGGATGACTTCCCAAAGGATACTATTATGCATTTCTTGGCATTTAGTTTTAGTCCTTGTTTGTCTGTGTCAGCCCCTCCTGGAGAACATTTGTGTCAATGTGGGATTCAATGACAGCTCCTAATTTGCAGTCATCTGCAAATTGAGTCAGCCAGAATCCACTGACATTGGCCTTGACTTCAGAGAACTAAATGCCAAAAAGGAGCAGTCCAAGGACTCATCCCTGAGGGACTCCACTTGCAGCTGGCCTCTTTATATAGTTGGACTCCCCAATTCTAATTTCCTGGGTCCTGTCTGTGAACCAGTTGGCTGGCCACCAGGTGACAGGTTTAGTAGGCAGGATTTGCCCTTGAGAGGTTTACTATATAGCTATTGATCATCTCCATGATAATTTTTCCATGGCTTTACATATAAGACTAGTGAGACTTATGGGTTTGTAGTTTCCATGGTCTGTAGATGGCCCACCACTGTGCAGAATGATGACTGTTGCTGTTCTCCATTCATGAGGCATGAAGCCTGTTTGAAGTCTATAGTTAAATAGCAATTCCAGAGGCCCCGATAGGCAATGTTTCATGCTATTTAGAAGTCATCCTGAGATATGGGCATCCTCAAATTTTCTCACGAGACCATGATACTTGGGGACTTTAATTTTGACTGGTTCATCTGTTACTCTGACTCCCCTTCTAACTTTATCAACCTATATGGCTTTACCTAAAATATTTCTCAACCTACATGTATAGATAAGATCACCACCAAGCATTCATTAGTTGACTAGAGCCTAACAAACATATCCAAAAATAAGTATGACTCAGGCGCCTCCCCGATTCACTAAGTGACCATCACCCAACCTTTATGATCAGAAAACATACGCAGGGTATCAATAATATTACATATCGATATATACGTAATAAAAAAACAATTCTCCCCCTCATTATTCAACACCCTTTTACATGAATATGACTGGTAACCCTTAAAAACCCTACAATTGGATCTCGCAGTTCAGTTCAATAATACTTTCCTGCAAGTACTTAATAATCTTGCTCCTCTCAGAAAAATTCAAACCGAGTCTAAACAACTTCCCTACTTATCTAAAGATACTATTCTCCTACATAAACAGTGGAACAGAGCCTTGACTCGCTATCACAAAGACAAAAATAACAACAATTATGTAACCTACCAACAACTCAGAAATTAGGCCAAAAAGCAAGTTAGACATGACAAAAAAAACTTATTTCCAAACATGTCAAATACCAAAATAAGCCCCAAAGATTCTGGCAATCAGTCAACCTCCTCCTAAACCCAGGAAAACCTTCCACTCCAGCCCCAACATCTAATGGCTCTACAGACTGTATAGCCATGCAATTTAATAACCACTTTATCACCTCCATCACCTCATTGCTTAACAATACTGCCAACTCTACTCTTTCTATACCACCTCCCCCTACTGACCTCAGTACTCATCTATTCTCTCTTAAACCAATCCAAACTAATTATATACAAAACCTAATAACCAAAATAAAACCTTGTACCCTTGCGGCAGACCAGTTACCTGGTGAATTTCTGAAACTTGCTGCTACAACTATTTCTTATTCTATATCTATTCTAACCAACCGCTCTATCTCTGAGCAGTATGTCCCCTTCTTTGGAAGATATCTCATGTCATACCCCTGCAGAAAGGCAGGACTCTACTGACCTAACTGGGTCTATATTAGAACATCAAAGTTTCAAAACTTTGAATGTTCTAATATCGACCCCTATTCAGTGAAAGCTGAAAATATCAAAGCAACAGAAAACTGAATTTTTTCCTAGGGAAAGAATTTGGTTGTCTGTTTCTGTTGCTTCGGTATTTTCAGCGCTGTGGTGGAAAGCTACGGGTCAGGTTTAGGTAAGTGTGCGATTGAGTGTGGGTTAGGTTAGTTAGGGTTAGGGTGCAGATTAGGTATGTGTGCGATTGTGTGGATGTGAGGGTTAGGGCTGGTTAGGTGAGTTAGGGTTAGGGTGCGGGTTAGGTATGTGTACGATTGTGTGGACGTGAGGGTTAGGGCGGGTTAGATGAGTTAGGGTTAGGGCGCAGGTCAGGTAATTGTGTGATTGTGTGGACGTGAGGGTTAGGGCAGGGTAGGTGAGTTAGGGTTACGGCGGGGGTGAGTGTGCGATAGTGACGGACATTAGGGTTAGGGTTTGGGTTAAGGTAAGTGGATAGTTAGTGGTGTGTGTATAGTTTAGTGTTTGGGTTAAGGTAAGTGGATAGTTAGTGGTGTGTGTATAGTTTAGTGTAGGGTTAGGTGTAAGATCTTAGGTATATGTGTGTGGATTGCTGTTTGTTTGGTGTGCTTGTGTTGTGTGTATGTGTTTCCCAAATGTGAGAATCAAACTTTGTACCCTGTGTCTGTAAGGGAAACTCTATAACCATTATGCCAACCCCCCAATCCCCTCAGCATAATGAGACAGAAACCAAAACTAACTACATCATTAAACAAGGGAAATATGTATAAGCAACATTTTTGGGTAGGTGGATATCTATGTCAACAGAGTTTGATTTTCGTTTGCTTATAACCTGTGAGTGAAATGCATATCTGAGCAGCATTGTTTCTTTGTAAATGTACATTTATCTCCATCATCATTACTGTTTCTTGGAAAAGGGAACCCCTGTTGGTTTGTCCAAGTAGTTTATCACATTAATCTAGTGTTAGAATGTGGCCGATACAGGTGTTGGTTCAGATACAGCCTTTTTAAATTAAAAAGTATTGCTTGCTCCTTTAAGTACATTAGGTTTGAATGTATCATAGTCACAATATATAAATCGGCTTCAGTTTTTAATTGTATTTGTACTTTCTCTCTCCCAACCACTTTGCGATTTTTTTTCTATTAATTAATTTTTTTATTTTGCTTGTTTCCGTTTATTTTACGTTATATGCAGCAGCAACAAGACGTGCACCCACCCCTCAGGAACAGTCTGCCAGACCTCCATAGATGGTGCACCCACCCCTCAGGAACGGTCTGCCAGACCTCTATTGATGGCAGCTGCAATGCCACCATCACCAGCAGAAGCATGTCTGGGTCCCAGACTTCCACATTTACCTCCTCATCTCCTGTCCTACCTGCACCACCTGCTTCAGGTTGCCTTGCACTGCATTCTGGGACCGTTGTACTCACCAGTATTAGTGTCATGGAAGTGACACCTTTGTCACCAATCAGCAGCTGGCAGATATTTTGGAGAAGATTATCACCAGGAGTTTGCATGCCTGAATTGGCCAGCTGGAGTACCTCTTCGATTGACTGAATGAGTCATGTTCATGTCCAGCACCATCTACACAATCTGAGACAGGGCCTAGTGGTGACTGTATCCATGGTGGCAAGTAATCTCTCACTGGGTCACAACTGGCAGGGACTGCAGTTGTGGAATCCACCCCATCTTCCATCCTGGTATTCCCCTCTATTTTGTGTCCATGCCCACCCCTGCTGTTTGTTCTATTCACAACTTACCATTGTCTTCTCTCTGTTTGACTGATGTCTGCTTTATCACTGTGTTCCACTCCATCATGCTACCAAGCACCCTGTCAGTCATGAGGTCCCCTGCAACCTAATCTAACCCTGTCAATCATGAGCTCCCCCTGCAACCTAATCTAACCCTGTCAGTCATGAGCTCCCCTGTAACTTAACCTAACCCTGTCAGTCATGAGTTCCCCTGCAACCTAACCTCTGTCAGTCATGAGTTACCCCTGCAACCTAACGTAACCTTGTCAGTTGAGTCTTCCCTGCTACCTAACCCAACCCTGTCAGTCATGTCTTTCCTGCTACCTAACCTAACTTGTTTTACCTTCCTCTTATTTTCCCTTACTTCCTTCCCACACGTACCTACTATTTATATATAAAAAATGGGCACCTACCCCAAAAAAGCAAATTTACCCCACCATAAATTCCCCACCTCCATCCTGGTCATTTCTTAGTTGCTCACCTTCTGTTCTACCTTCTGTTTGCTTCCCCCTTTTAATATCTTTCCTGTACTCCCATTTCCAACCTTCAATGTGGCTGAAAAAATATGTTCAGCTAGAGCTTCCAACTCACTTATCTTTTGTGATCATACTGTGCATGGTGTGTCTTGAAGAGCACCATTGATACCCATGAAGAACTCATGAGAACTGGCATTACATAGCAAAGAGCTGGGCTGCCATGTTCCACGTGTGCATATGTATTAGCCCTAGCCAACACCAGCCATGGACTGGAGCTGAGCATCATTGCACGACAATTTGCACATACCACAAGAAGTACAACTGTCAGGATTTTAAAAGTTCCCCTTGCAATGTATTAGATTGCCAGCTATGCCTGTTGATAATAGATTAGACATTAAAGGTGGTGTCCTGATGGGTCATTACTGACTCTTTTATTTGTTTATTTTACAACTGTATTATCACCAACTGCTTTGCGTTCCCCTGGGTGTGACTGTCTAACTGCTTCCATAGTTCAATGCATCCATGAAGTTCTTTGTGCACAGTAAGTAGGAACAGGTTTGGGTTCAAGTTCTTTCAGGATTCTATTCTTTTTTTTTTTCTTTCATTCTGCAAGTGAGTAATCACCAGGGGCATATCATGGTATTGACCACTGGGCTGCAGTCCCCCAATTAAAAAAAAGAAACTGAATTGTTTACTTTTTTCTTTCATAAAATAAAATGTTACCATTATTGTTACTATTAAGACGCTTGGAACTCTTCCCATGCATCTTTATGGAGTTCTGAGGCCTTCTAAGGTTCTCCTAAGGAAAAAAAGAAAAAAAACAGGCTTAATAACACAGAACTATGTTTACTCCAATCTAGAAGGTAGAAGCAGCACAAGAAAGTCGCTCATGGGACTGCTGTATGAAACGGTGAGGAACTATTTCTATTGGCTGAGGCTACCTCAGGTGACTGGCTCAGACCGAGGCAGCCTGAAACTAAAAGTGAAAGAAGTAATGGAGGTGTGAGAAAATACAAGCAAGTTTATTTTTTTTCCTTAGCCCTGCATGTGCCAGTTATACAAAATGTAGGAAAGTAAGTATTTCAAGTGCATAAGTGTGTGTGATAATTTGCAGTCCCTTGAAAAATGTTTGATTTTCTGGTAAATCGCTGAGGATTGCAGCCAGACGTCAAAGTTTCACACTTCTTATTCTTCATTAAATGCGTGTTGATGAAAAAACTATTTCTCTATTAACTTTTTAAGTGAATTATCTTTATATTTAAAAATTGTCTGTGATTTTGGGTCTTTGTCCCTTTATTATTGTTGGCTTTATCATTAATTCATGAGCAAAAAAGTTGAGAGATATAGTTGGGGGGCAGGGGGCATACAAGGCCTCAACTGCCCCTGATTTTGTTTGATATTTTGGCCCATTTTCTTGTAAAATTGTTAGTGCTCTGAATTAGTGAGGACTGCAGTTCCTAAATGACAGACATTTAATGTTCAAACTTAATAGCCTTTAGAAAAAGCATGTTACTGCAAAGCCTGCTATTGTAGCAACCTTTTTAAGGATAGAGAGGCAATATCTGTTCCTGATTTTGGTCCTTTGCCCCTCATTGCACTTTACCTTTCTCCTTGATTCTTGAGCTAAGATATTGAAAATCATTTGATTGTAGTAGGTTGCACAGACAGCAGTGCCCTGAGAAGATAACTTCCTGTGTGGCAGTATTTGTGGATTTATTCATTCATTTCATTTCATTACAAACATCTGAAGTCTAAGTAAGAGAAATGATTGTAATTCATGGTCTTGTGTATGTGTGTGCATATTTGTATGTAGGTGTGGGGGGCTGAGATGCTCTCATTTTACTACAATTTTTCTTTCTCTGTTCCCTGCATTTCTTTTAACAAGAAACATCTTTATTGAATTATCAATAGCATTGTCACTTATGGCACAGGCAATCAAGCATTTGTATAAATGAAAACAAACCATAATGACATATTTACAGTTGCAAACATTATACATCACTTATAATCTTCTCTATGGTCATTACCGATCCAGCATTAC